>NC_051253.2:40383591-40683591 GCF_015237465.2 Chelonia mydas | reverse complement strand
AACCTTAAGTTACAAAAAGACACAAAAACAGGAATATACATTCCATTCAGCACAACTTATTTTATCAGCCATTGAAACAAAACAGAATCTAACGCATCTCTAACTAGATTGCTTATTAACCCTTTACAGGAGTTCTGACCTGCATTCCTGCTCTGGTCCTGGCAAAAGCATCACACAGACAGAGAGACCCTTTGTTTCTGCCCCCTCCCCTCCAGCTTTGAAAGTATCTTGTCTCCTCATCGGTCATTTTGCTCAGGTGCCAGCAAGGTTATCCTAGCTTCTTAACCCTTTACAGGTGAAAGGGTTTTTCCTCTGGCCAGGAGGGATTTAAACAGCTCTGTTTACCCTTCCCTTTATATTTATGACACCCAGATTAAATTTCTTTAATTTTCTGCTTCTGAAGAGATCATCTCCCAGACAGATCAGAATCCTGAGTTTCACTTGATGAAAAGGGCCAGGCCCCAGAGAGATCCCCACCTGCCACCAGTCAATTCTCCCCTGTTCCGCTGCAGGGCAGCAGCTGCTGCACCTCAATCTGTTTCCTCCATTTAGCCCAGAACCAGGCCCTTTCATCTCCCCTCCCGGATGGGTGAAACCCACATGCAAATCTCTACCCAGGGGGGTTCCTGTTTAAATACAAACTCCTGGTCCTAGAAGCCTCAGTCACTCCCCAGACACTGAACTGCCCGGTCCCTGCTGCTGGGGAGTCAGTTCATTAATTCAGACCATCATGGACTCATTCTTCACCCTCTTATTCCTCTTAGCCACCCATTCCTGTGAGTGTCTGTGGGAGGGGGTAGGGAAAGTTCTGCTTCACTTGTACTGGAGGGAGAAATGACCCTTGACTTCAGCAGAGCAGGGGGAGTCCCCGAGGAGTATCTGAACAGCATTATAATTCCTGAAACAAATTCCCTCCTTTTTCAGGTGTCCTTGCCCAAATCCAGCTGGTCCAGTCCGGCCCGGGAGCGGTGAAGCCTGGAGAGACCCTCACCGTGACCTGCGCAGTCTCGGGTCAGTCCATCACTAGTGGTCATGGCTGGCACTGGGTCCGGCAGCCTCCTGGGAAAGGGCTGGAGTGGCTGGGACGGAGATATTACAGCAGTTCCACCTGGTACACAGACTACAGCTCATCTTTCCAGAACCAAATCACCATTTCCCCTGATTCCTCCAAGAACCGGTTCTCCCTGCAGCTGGCCTCCCTGGGAGCTGCAGACACCGCCACGTATTACTGCGCCAGGCAGACACAGTGAAGCAGAGCAAAGTAGGGACCCGTGCAAAAAGGGGATGTGGATTCTGAACATACTCTCAGGCCTCTGGCATGCTGTAATTTATCTGTCTAGAGAAAGGGAAACACAAACACAAGAAATTTCCACTAGATGGAAATGAAGGGACATCTTCTGCTTCCCCTGTCCACTCCCTTCTCTCCCCAAATAGACTCCTTCAGTGCTAAACATTCATGAGAATCTTGGCACGGTGAAGAATCAACCTCTATCGCTTCCTGGGGACTAGTCTACAAAAATCAATTACTCCGAATTAATATAAATCAGTTTAGTTAAATGGGTGCCATTTTTGTGTGTGCATGCTCACATTTCGGTTTCAAATTCGTTCCAGCGGTTCATCTTGGGAACCAGGAAAAATGCTGGAAGCAAAGTTTATAACCAATGCATAAGAGTGTCCACACACAGAAAGTCAAAACGGTTAATCTCAATGGGACTGGAATCACATCGTTACTTACATCATCACCCCTGTGAGTGGAGAAAGTGTGTACACGCGCGCGCGCACACACACACACACACACACACACACACACACCAGATCTCATTCCTTCCAGAAGGATACAAGCATCCACAGAGAGAAAGTGAGAGGGAGTGAGAATGCTCTTGTATTCCGAAACTCTGTAAAGGAATGAGTGAGTTTTCTCTCTCTCATAGAAACATGATTAGATATTGGATGAGACTCGAGGTCCATCTAATCAGGTATCCCACCTCCAAGGGTACCTGATGCTTCAGAGGAAGGTTGTTTGCAGTGTTGTTGTAGCCCTGGTGGTCCCAAAAATATTAAGATACACAAGGTGGGTGAGGTAATATCTGCTGCTGAAACAACTTCAAATGGTGAAAGAGACGTTTTTGAGCAATGCAGATCTTCTCTGCAGGTCTGGAAAATATCAGACCTGAAGAAGAGCTCTGTGTAGCCAGACAGCTTGTCTCTTTCACCAACAGAAGTTGGTCCAATCAAAGATATTATTTCACTCTGTCTCTCAGAAGAAGGTGTAAAACCCACACAATAAGCAGATGGGTGATAATCTGTGCCACACATAGGTTTTACGAAAACAGATACTAAAACTCAAAGATTACTTATGGGCTTGATGCAGGAATCATTGGGTGAGGTTCAATGCCCTGTGTTAAGCAGGTCAGACTAGATGATCAAATCCCTTGGTAATCCCATCTGGTCTTAATATCTATGAATCTATTAAAATTACAGAATTTTTCCCAATGTGATTGCAAATGAAATGAAATTATGTGAAAACTCAATGGAATTTTACTTTCAATGAGATTTGGCTGCCTTACTGCCTTAGGTCTTTCTGAAAAAAGAAAGACATTTAATTATAATAATTAACACAAGAACTCAGGCTCACACCTTCTGTTTAACCTTCAGTGTTTGCACACCACCTGCAGCAAGGTTTCCTGACATCTGCAGACACAGCCACCTATTCCTGTGCCAGAGGTAGCCCAGTGACAGAGAGCAAAGAAGGGACTCATACAAAAGAGAAGAGGTCAGTAAACAATAATGAGGTCAGAGTTACAGAGAGAGTTAAGCCACCCAGAAAGAGACACACACAGTAAATTTAATATGAAAAAACAGATATGAAGAGATTTTTTTCAGAGAATCCAGAACTTACCCCCTTTTCCTGGACACAGTTTGCCTTTCAGCTCCCACAGGATCTCGTCAAACTTCCTGAGAAAATAAATGTATTTGTTTTCATTACAATGGTTCCAAGAACAGGCAGGGAAAGATTAATGGAAATGTAGATTACACAAAATCACTCAGGCCCCAGGGGCTCTGCTCCCTGATTTCTTCAGACAACACACAGCCAATCTGTGGAATTCCTTGCAAGAGGATGTTGTGAAGGAAAGACTATAACAGGGTTCAAAAAAGAACTAGATAAGTCCATCAATGGCAATTAGCCAGGATGGGCAGGGATGGTGTCCCTAGCCTCTGTTTGCCAGAAGCTGGGAATGGGCAACAGGGGTTGGATCACTTGATGATTCCCTGTTCTGTTCATTCCCTCTGGGGCACCTGGCATTGGCCACTGTCAGCAAACAGGATACTGGGCTGGATGGACCTTTGGTCTGACCCAGTATGGCCGTTCTTATGTTCTTATCAGCATGTGAATCTGTGGCTATTTCCGTGTATCCAGGTGTGTACAGGAGTATGTTTTCTGTGAACCAAGAAAGTCTCTTTCCTTCCAGTAGAAGGTAACACTGACTCAGGCCCACACAAACCAAAATGAGCACAACAAATCTCATTCCCTGCCTTAGGGGGCAGCAGTCTTTCTCACACCCCGTCAGAGTGTCCCCCCCCCCCCCCCCCCCCCGACCCTATCTGCTCTGAACTCTGGGGTACAGATGTGGGGACCCGCATGAAACCCCCCCCCCCAAGCGCATATCCTACCAGCTTAGGTTAAAACTCCCCCAAGGCACAAGTTCTTTTCCTTGTCCTTGGATGGTATTGCTGTCACCACCAAGTGATTTAAGCAAAAATTCAGGGAAGGGTCACTTGGAGCCCTCCCCCCCAAAATATCCCCCAAGCCTCTTCACCCCCTTCCCTGGGGAGGCTTGAGAATAATATGCCAACCAATTGCCTTAAATGTAAGTACAAACCAGACCCTTTATCTTTAGGACACTAAAATCAATCAGGTTCTTAAAAGAAGAGCTTCAGTATAAAGAAAAAGGTAAAAGAATCACACCTGCAAAATCAGGATGGAAGATAACTTTACAGGGTAATAAAAAGATTTAAAACAGAGTACTCACCTCTGGACTCAGCTTCACAGCTACAGAAACAGGAATAAAACTACCTCTTAGCATAGGGAAAATTCACAAGCTAAAACAAAAGATAATCTAACACATTTCCTTGCCTTACTTACAATTTTTGTAATCATAGATGAATCATTTCAGGTTTTATTTTCAGGAGATGTTGTCCCTTCCTGGTCTCTCCATCCGGAGAGAGAACAATAAAAAGAGCACAAACAAAACCTCCTCCCTGCCCCCGCCAGATTTTAAAGTATCTTCTTTCCTCATTGGCCTTCTGGTCAGGTGCCAACTAGGTTATCTGAGCTTCTTAACCCCTTACAGCGATTCAGTACAGCTTCCCAGGAGGGATTTTATGTTACCCTTATTTCTATGTTTATGACACACCCACCCTCACTCCGAGGCAGTTCTTCTACCTGGAAAGCACCTAATAATAAGGTGCTGTGTTTCCCTCCATCCTGCTCTTCAGATTCGGTGCTGTGTCCTGCCATCACAGCCTGTGTTCTGGCAAAGCCCACGGGCTGTATCTTCTCTCCATTCCCTTTTCCTTCCCTCTCACCAGAGCTGCTTGTCAGGTTCTGTGGCCTAAACCAGCCCTTCTCCCGCATTCAGCTGCTGCTCCTTCCCCATCAGACATTCCCACAAGAGAGTCATTTCCCCAAGGACACTGTTTATATCTATTTCATATGCCCAACACATTTTCCGAATAGCCACCGCTCCAATACAGGGACACCTTTTACTCAAATGTGGAGAGAGAGAGAGAGAGAGAAAGAAAGAAAGAAAGAAAGAAAGAAAGAAAGAAAGAAAGAAAGAAAGAAAGAGTTAGTTCAAGTGTAGACCAGGGGATATAAACCCTGGAAAGGCACTTTTCTACCCAAATGAGAGTGCACACTTGGGGTTAGACCAAGATATGTACACATGGATTTAAATTCACATTTTAGGTTATACCAAAACTAATTTCCCTGTAGACAAGGCCTAAGACAAACTGGAGCAAGTCTGTTTATAAACCAGTCCCTAGAGCACTCAGATCTGGTCTACACACAGCTTTTGTATTCATATAACTGCTTGAGTTAGGAGTGTAATGTTTTCGTCCATGTGGTTATAACAGTGCAAGGCCTACTCTGGATGAGGTTATACCCGAGTAAAGGTGCCTTACTCCAGTCTAGTTTATCCTCTTTCTTCTCTGGGTCATGAGCAGGCATTTTGTCCGCCTTCTCCGTGGACGTCCCAGTGTTTGAGAGAAAGGGCAGAGTGTATGACCCCAGAATATTAGGTGTCCCCGAGCCATTCCCTGCTCTTCTCAGCAATGTCCGAACCGCATAGCTTGGAACGGAGTCACCGGATACTTTACAGGTCAGTGTAAGGGATTGTCTGGGTCCAGCCTAACACACACCTGCACACAGAGCAAGTTTCACTCCCTCCAGCAGGGCCCAGCAGTGTCTCTCTCACACTCTCTCTCCCCCTCACAGGTTTCTCGGCTACAGGAAAAGCACCGGACCCTAAGGCGATGCGTTTCCCCCGCGCGTGCGCTCTAGACTGTCCCTGGGTGGCTGCCCTCACGGCCTTTATTCTGGCAGAGCCCAGAACCTGCATCTACCCTCCCTTGGTCGCACGCTAACACATGAAGTTGATGTGTGACTCTGCTTCCCACCAGACAGCTCCCTACCTAGAGGGGCCCCTCCCTTTATACCCGCTGGGGAAACGCCGCATGCAAATCGCTGCCCCGGGGGGTTCCTGGTTAAATACAAACCCCTGGTTCTAGGAGCCTCAGCTCTCTCCCCAGACACAGAACTGCCCGGTCCTGCCTGCTCGGGAGTCTCGCTCGTTTTATGAAAAAGAGAATGACATCTCTGTGGCTTTTCCTTCCCCTGTTATTGGCCCCCAGCTGTGAGTGTCTCTTGGACAGCGGGAGAACTGGGGGCAGATGCACAGATTCATTGGCTGGCTAATTTCGTCCATATTTTTTTTCCTCTCCCCAGGTGTCCTCTCTCAGGTGCAGCTGGTGCAGACCGGCCTGGGCGTGGTGAAGCCCGGACAGACCCTCACACTGACCTGCGCCGTCTCGGGCGTCTCCATCACTGACAGCAGCTACGCATGGATCTGGGTCCGGCAGCCCCCCGGGAAAGGGCTGGAGTGGGTGGCACGTATATACCCACACGACGGGAGAAAGTGGTTTGCCGCGTCTCTCCAAAGCCGGACCACCATCTCTTCGGATACCTCCAAGAACCGGTTCTCCCTGCAGCTGGCCTCCCTCGCGGCTGCAGACACCGCCATGTATTACTGTGCCAGAAACACACAGTGACACAGAGCAAAGCGGGGCTGGTACAAAAAGGGGAAGCGGATTGTCTAGACTCACTCGGGGCACGTTCACACTCACGTCTCCATTAGAAGCGGAGTGAGACAGTGGCCAAAAGGAGGTTTAGGAGGTGGACATCGGGGAGGGAAAATTCCTGGTCTACTAACTCAGCTCCTCCTAACACGGACACCCAGAGATCACATCTCACGGCTTCCCCAGGGGGAATCAATCAGACAACCACCCGCAGGTCTCGTTCCCATCGGTGTGGGAGGATTTATAGCTATAGCTATAACATATCAATACGAATACAATATATACACATGTATGTGTCTATATTAAATCTCTTCAGTGCATATCTCTCTGTGTAGACACACACTAAACATTTCCCCTGTCATTCACACATTACTGGGGTGATTTTGATCGCTAATTCGGCACCAGAGGTCCGAATGTCGCTGGTTTAAACCCTGAGGAACAAGGTTTAACATCCCTGCCAAATTCTGTCCCTCTCCAGTGCGTGTCCCAGCCCTGCGCCTGACTTACCACAATTACAGTTGTGTGTGTGTGTGTTTGTACATATACTAAATCTATATTGTGTGGGTCTATATGTGTAGACACTCACTAAATATTTCCCCTCCATTCACACTACTGTGTTTCTTTTGGGTGTCGATCACTGATTTGGCTTCGGAACCCCTGAGGTCTGACTATCATCCGGGGTTAAACCCTTAAGGACAAGGTTTAACATCCCCGCCATATTCCGCCCCCTCTCCAGTGTGCGCCCCAGCCCCAGCCCTGACCTTCCACAATCACAGGACTCCTTTGGATGCAGCCCAGAAGCTGCCGCTCTCCTGTCTGCCAACTTCCCGGCCTCCCTCCCTGCCCTGAAAGGTGTTTGCGAGCTTACTTGGGCAAATCCAACCTTTCTCCCTCTCTCACTTAGATGGGGTGGCCTCTGAGCTAGAAAGACCCAGAAAAAGAGAGCTGGCCCTCACCCTCCCGGTCCCGGGCCCCCTTTACCCAAATCCCCGCTCCATTTTCTGAATCCTCTTGCTTCCCCTTGGCTGCTTTCACCTGTGTTTTGTGTGAGCATCTGCCTCTGTACAACCATGTTCCAAATTCTCTTTCCAACCCCACTCACATGACGTCAACAATTCAAAACGCGCCCATATCCAGTGGGTTTGGGGATCCCAATTCCCTTAAATCCTGTTCCAAAACCCCACCCATATCTGCAAATTTCACATTAGCCACACACCTGTCCCCCACCCCGCTGTACGACTCTCAGGAGATGGACTCCGTGGATTAAGGCTGCGGGGTTAAGAAGCCTGCAATATTTAGGAGCCAGAATCTCCCTGGATTTCACTGGGGATGCCCAGTCCCCAGCCGGTCTCTGTTCTTCTCTACCCAGTGTCACCAGACCCTGTGAGAGACTCCCAACGATTCCTGGATTTCTCCACTGAGAAACTGCTGAGCTTGAATTAGTATGCAAACTAGATACCATGAACTTGGGTTTGAAGAGAGACTGGGAGTGGCTGGGTCATTCCACATATTGAATCTATTTCCCCATGTTAAGTGTCCTCACACCTTCTTGTCAATTGTCTACATGGGCCATCTTGATTATCACCACAAAAGTTTTTTCTCCTGCTGATAATAGCTCATCTGAACTAATAAGCCTCTCACAGTTTGTATGGCAACTTCCACCTTCTCTGTATGTATGTATCTATCTTCTTACTATATGGTCCATTCTGTTCATCTGGTGAAGTGAGCTGTAGCCCACGAAAGCTTGTGCTCAAATACATTGGTTAGTCTCTAAGGTGCCACAAGTCCTCCTGTTCTTTTTGGGGATACAGACTAACAGGGCTGCTACTCTGATTCCTGGATTTGACCCTCACAATCCGCACTGAGGCAGGGAAGTCTCCTTAACCCCATTTTACAGACGAGGCACTGAGGCCCGGACACACTAAGGCGGAGATTACCCCACTGGCCTAGGGTATGTGGGCACCCACCTCCCACTAACTCGAGTGGTATCTGTGCCCCCACAGCCCCGACGTGGATTTACCCAACGGCAACAGGGAGGGTCTGAGTTATTTAGGATCTGACCCTGCGACTTCTGTCCTAGCTCCTGGGGCCCCAGGCGAATCACCAGACCAATGTACATGTGCCCTGAGCTGAGCGCACTGTGTCTCTGGGGTGTAAAGGGGACCCCTGTCCCCGAGGGGACATCGCCATGTGCTGATCGCTCAATCCCGCCTACTCTTACACCCGTCCCGGGGAACCCGCGTGCGAATCTCTGCCCCGGGGGGCTCCTGTTTAAATCCAAACCCCTGATTCTCAGTCTCCCCCCGGACACAGAACTGCCCGGTCCTGCCCGCTGGGGAATTTCCTTCATTCTATGAAAACGAGAATGAAATCTCTGTGGCTTTTCCTGCCCTGTTCTCTGCCCCGGCCTGTGAGTGTCTGTCGGCTAGTGGGGGAAATCAGGGACCGAGCCGCAGACTTTTCCGGTGGGTAACGTTTGCTTTTCTCCCCGCCCCGCGAGATGTTCTCTCCCGGATGCAGTTGATCTAGCCCAGCCCGGGCGTGGTGAAGCCCGGAGAGACCCTCAGCATCACCTGTGAAGTCTCCGGAGTCTCCGTCAGCAGCTACCATTGGCGTGGGGCCCGGCAGCTCCCCGGGAAAGGGCTGGAGTGGATGGCGGTTATCCGCTGCGCTGCACAGGGAGGGACCACAGAGTACAACTCGGCTCTCACACCTCGGGTCACCATCACCAGGGACCCCTCGAAGGAGGAAGTTTATCTCCAGCTCCGCTCCCTGGCAGCTGCGGACACCGGCACCTGTTACTGTGCCCGACACACGGTGACACGGAGCAGAGCCGGGACTGGCACAGAAAGGGGAAGCGGATTTCTCAATAGTCAGGCGACTTGAACACTCAATTCGTGCTCTAGGAGAAGAGACAGACGGGGCATTCGCCCACAGTGGGATCACAGGAACCAACCCCGTTTCTCCCCCCACATCCCACCCTCTCCCAGCCCCTTCCACCGCTTCCTCGTGCAGCGCACTGACATGTGGACCCGGGGACTCACTGAGACGGGGTGACGGCTACATTAACGGTGGGATACTCTGGGCCTGGTTTCCAAAAGATGCTCGGCCCCTGCGTCTCTGATTGACCCTCAGTCACTGCTGTGGGGGATTATCCACTTCTGGGAATCTGGCTCGCTGTGACTGGCCTTGGGCACCGAATGATTCACGCTCCCAGACTCAGAAACCGGTGTCAGAAATGTTGCTCCAGGGGAGCCAATGTCAGAGGTGCTAAGCAGGCGCTGCTCTGCCTGAGGTCAGAGAGAGCTGCAGGGGCCCAGCACCTCCAAAAATAATAATAAGTGGCGGTGTCTGGCCAGGAAAGTCCCGGGAGAAAAGAAGCAGAGAGCTGGTTATACAGCAACCTGTGTGGGAAATTCCAACAATTCCCTCCTGTCCTGTCACACCATTTCCGGCTTTTCAGGGTGTAAGGGAGAGTAATGATATTTTTACTGAAAGGACGGAACAACGCATTTGAGAGCCTCTTTGCAAGATTAAATGTTCTTGTATCGCAATGTTCAAAGGAACAACAATTTTATAACCCCAATAAGAAACACAATTGCTCACAACTATGGTGAAGGGGACCGGTACAAGAACCTAGTCTAGAACATAGGAACAGCCATGCTGGGTCAGTAAGATCACTAGTCTGTCTCGCCCAGTACCCTGTCTTCCAACAGTGGCTGGTGCCAGATGCTTCAGAAGGAATGAAGAGAACAGGGCGATGTGTGTAGTGGTCCATACACTGTAGTCCAGTCCCAGCTTCTGACAGTCAGAGGCAATGGGAGCTGCAGAGTCGGTGCCCAGGGCGGGGGCCAAGTGCAGCGACTTCCTGCCTCCACGTTAGGGGCCACAGAGACGTCCCGGCCACTTCCCTGAGCAGCACGAAGCCAGGGCAGGAAGAAAGAAAGAAAGAAAGAAAGAAAGAAAGAAAGAAAGAAAGAAAGAAAGAAAGAAAGAACACCCAGCATACGCTAATAGCCGGTTCATTGCCCTGCCCTGTCACACAGCTCTGAGAGAGCCACTGAACAGAAGGAGCTGAATAGCTCGTGTGGTTTCATCTTCTTTTCAAGGGTGATATTAGAGTGTCTGATCTTTATGCAAATCCCCCAGCCAGGGTCTCCCTTTAAATAGCAGCTCCTGGGCTGTCACGGGGATCTGCCTGCCCAGGGGCTGAAGCCAATTTCATTTCTCCCCTTTTCCCCCTTTTCAAGAAGATGGAAAAGGCGTTGTCACTTCTGGTTTTACTCGCTCTCTCGCCCTGTAAGTCAGGAGGAGAAATCCGGGGGGAAATGATCAAACCCTGAGGAAGAGCGGTCAGGATTTAAATGTAACGTTTCCTGTCTTTGCAGGCGCCCGGTCCCAAATCCAGCTGGTCCAGTCCGGGCCGGGCGTGGTGAAGCCTGGAGAGCCCCTCACACAGACCTGCGCCGTGTCTGGTTACACCATTTCTTCTGGCTCTGACTGGGCTTGGATCCGGCAGGCTCCTGGGAAAGGCTTGGAGTACATGGGGTATATATACGGACCTAGCCGAGGCACAAACTACGCCCCGGCTTTCCAGAGCCGAATCGCCATCTCTGCAGACACCGCCAAGAACCAGTTCTCCCTGCAGCTCCGCTCGCTGACAGCCGCAGACACCGCCACGTATTACTGCGCCAGAGACACAGTGACACCGAGCAGAGCAGGACCTGTACGAAAAGGGGAAGCGGTTTCTATACAGACATTCAGGGCATTTAACGCTGTGATTTTCCTCTCAGAGGGACACAGGCAGGAATAGAGAAGGACAGAGGATCTCTAAGGTATCAGATATCTCAAGATATCATAAAATTCACACAAGGAAAGTGTGACAAAGTGGGACTGTTCTTAATGTTTCCTCTGAATAGTGTGGGGGTGCCTCAGTTTCCCCTAGGCAGTTCTTAAGTATCTAGGGGGTGGGGTAAGGGTGTATGATCATTGCAGAGCCCCAGAGGGCAGGTGTGTGCAGGGGTCTGGACACAGAGAATGGCCGACACCCTGTTTCCTGGCAACTGATGGCCTGGCCCTTCCCCCCTGCAAGGTGAGAGCTAAAGGGTTGGAGAACAAAGGAATCAGGTGACCTCCTGGCCGGGGACAGGGACAAAGCCCAGAGGAGGACGGGCTGGAGGGAGTTTCAGTTTGGGGCTGGCTGGGGAGGAAGAGTGAAGTGCAGACGTGGTTGTCTGGCTCACTGCCCCCCAAAATGGATGCAGCTGAGGGGTCCTGTTCTCTGCACCTGCAAGCTCTGTTTTCGACCATGGTCCTGTCGTCTAATAAACCTTCTGTTTTCCTGGCTGGCTGAGAGTCACGTCTGACTGTGAAGTTGGGGTGCAGGACCCTCTGGCTTCCCCAGGAGCCCCGCCTGAGCAGACTCGCTGTGGGAAGCGCACGGAGGGGCAGGGGATGTTGAATGCTCCGAGGTCAGACCCAGGAAGGTGGAAGCTGGGTGAGCTGTGGGTCCTGAAGACAGGCTGCTCACAGAAAGGAGACTTCCCCAGAGTCCTGACTGGCTTCATAGGGAGCAGTTCCAGAGCATCGCCCAGGGACTCCGTGACAGAAAGGATACCCTGATATTGCAGAACAGCAGTGACAAGAATGTCACTTCTCATTGCAGGACTAAGGGTTAAACAAGGGAACGACCGGCAACCCCCAACTCTCACCATGTTCTCTCATCCCCAGCTGCTTCTCTCCCACTCACCTGCCATTCACACCTCAGGGTTCACTGCTGAGCCTCGCTGGAAGAACTAGTGTTGCCCATGGGCATAGGGCTGGGACAGGGAAATGGTAATTTGCGAGCAGTGATACACAGTGATAGGAACTGCAAGGTGAGTGAAAGCAATGCACAGGGAGGCGCCCAGACGCTGGGGTAACCTCTGTATCAGAACGGACAGAGACTAGACTAGACTAGAGAACCCTAGAGAGGCCCTGGACGCGCCGTCACCCCGCCTTACCACCCAGATTCACAAGCCTGGGGAGAGGAAGTGTCGCACATGGAAACATGATCCTGCAAAAGGTTTCAGCCACTTTCCCTACCGGAGTAAATGTATTGTCGTTCCTGGTGCAAATAATGGGAAATTAGGAGTTGTTGTGATTGTGGATATGACATTAGCGTCCACACTCCCCAGCCGAGAAGGGGCCGTGGGCAGGTGCTGTCTGTCGCTGCCTTGGAGAGCTCACAGTCTGCACAGACAAAGGGGAAGGGAGGCACAGCCTAGGGAAATGGCTTCCCAAGATCACACAGCAGGGCCAGTGACACACCACAGTAGTTGGACTCTTCATTCCTGGCTGAGGGCCCCTCACCTCTATAATCACAAGACAGCCCAGAAGATGCATCTTCTCTCCATGCCCAGTCCCCTCTCCGCTCACTGAAGGTATTTGTTGGTCTCTGATGCCTGAAACAAACACCTGTCCGGGATGGTCTAGATCACACTGCGCCCTGCCATGAGCACAAGGGCTTGGACTACAGGACCTCTCATGGTCCCTTCCAGTCCTACCATTCTCTGATTTCTCTCCCCGCCACTTCGGCTGATTTCTCTCCACCCCCAACACAGATTTTCAGGACGATCTCACCTCTACTGACCCAGCCTGTACATTATATCAATTGATTTTATTTGCCCAGCCCATTTTGCATTAGCCCCTGCTCTGTTGGAGAGACACTGTAAACTGTGCCTCAGTGGGTCACAACTGAAGATACCAAATTCAGGACGAACTGCTGAAAAATAGAGCAAACACAACCCAAAACTGGTGGTTAATCCCCCATAGGATATACCAAACCAGCAATAAAAGTAAACTTCTATTTCACCACACTGGCTAAGAAGTCATAAAAGCAGATTCCTTGGGCATTATGTCACCACCAAAAACACTGGATTTAGAGATGAGTGGTTCTTTAGAACCAGTCTCATCAAATAATAGCATCTTCTGATCCCAAAGGACCAGCCACACACCCAGGTCAATACATAACTTAGATCTTACCCTAAGGTCACGCTGATGTCAATCCCTTAGTATCTAAAATCTAAAGGTTTATTTATAGAAAGAAAGAAAGAAAGAAAGAAAGAAAGAAAGAAAGAAAGAAAGAAAGAAAGAAAGAAAGAAAGAAAGAAAGAAAGAAAGAAAGATGAGAGTTAAAAGTGGTTAAAGGAATCAAATACATACAGTAATGGCAAAGTTCTTGGTTCAGACTTGTAGCAGTGATGGAATAAACCGCTGACTTAAGTCAAGTCTCTAGCTGCTTCCAAATCATTGGAAGGTCCTCAATCCTTGGTTAGAATGCTCCCATTAATATAAGTTCATAGTCCAGAGGTTTGAGCAGGACAGAGGCTGGAGGAGGAGAAAGTCAAAATAGAGGGGTTTCCAGAGCCATTTATACCCTTTGCCATGGTGAGGGAAACCCATTACTTCAAACAAAAACCTCAGTTTAGCTAGTGGAGAATCCCAGGTGACCAGACAGTGTTTGGGGTCACATGGGCAAGTCACATGTTCATGCCCAGTTTCGCTCAGTCATTTCAGGATGTCATCACCTACACCCCAAACAGCACATTTATAGGACAGTCCACTCAGGGTAGCTGGGCGTCTCCCATGGTCCACTGTCAGTGAAGTGACCTTTTGATGGGCCACTCAATTTGAATAGTTCCTCCAAGATGTGCTGACTGGCTACCTTGTGGGCTGTATCCCAGGAGCAAACATTTGAAATCCAGCTATAGAGCCAATATTCATAACTTCAAGTACAAACATGATACTTGCATGCAGATAGCATCATCATAACCAGCAAGTCATAACCTTGTCATAGACCCTGACTCGACAACCTTTGTACAATATTTGCTGCAAATATATAACAGTGGTTGCAACAATGATCTATAGGGTCATATTCTAATCAGAGAATGTCACAGACACCCATAGACTTCAGCAGGCTTCGGATCACACCCTGTGACATGAAGTGGGTGTGTGGCTCTCCCGGGCACCAGACAGCACTCCCTGGACAGGGGTCTCGCTGGTAGTCTTTCCACACTGGCTGAAACCCGCATGCAAATCCCTGGCCCAGCAGGGACTCCTGAATCCCAGTCCCAGACCCTGTCCTCCGGACCCCCCAACCCGCCCCTCCTCCCATTCCATGGGCTCTGAGCTGAGCGCACGGCCTCTCTGGGGTGTAATGGGGACACCTGTCCCCGAGGGGACATCGCCATGTACTGAGCATTCTCCCCCGTCATCTGTTATAGCCACCCTGGGGAACCCGCATGCAAATCCCTGCCCCTGGGGGTCCTGTTTAAATCCAAACCCCTGGTTCTAGGAGCCTCAGTCCCTCCCCAGGCACAGAACTGCCCGGTCCTTCCCGCTGGGGAGTTTCCCTCATTCTCTGAAAACGAGAATGAAATCTCTGTGGCTTTTCCTTTCACCGTTCTCTGCCCACAGCCGTGAGTGTCTCTGGGACACGTGAGGGAATTAGGGACACACACAGAGACATTCAGTGGCTAAATCATTCCTCGCTTTGCTTCCTTTCCCCAGGTGTCCTGTCTCAGGTGCCCCAGTCCAGTCCGGCCCGAGGGCGGTGAAGCCTGGAGAGGTTCTCGCCCTGACCTGCGCTGTCTCCGGGGTCTCCGTCACTGACGGCAGTTACTCCTGGCAATGGGTCCGACAGGCTGTCGGGAAAGGGCTGGAATGGATGGGACTCCTACATCCAAATAGCGGGGGTACAAGTTACGCCCCGTCCCTCCTGGGACGAGTCACCCTCTCTGCAGATTCCTCCAAGAACCAGGTCTCCCTGACAGCTGCGGACACCGCCACCTCTTACTGCCCGCGGTACACAGTGACCCAGAGCACCGCGGGACTGGCACAAAAAGGGGAAGGAGTTTCCATGCAGAGCATTTAATATCCCAGGTCTTGCACTATCTGCAGGCTTGGACGGATCAGATTTCATCAAACACACAGAAACCCTCCCACCCCCGAAAACATATTTCCTTCCACCAGCATTGAAATGTACAAATTCTCAAAGTAAAATAATGCTGGAAACACACAATTCGGTGCAACTATATAACAATCAAAAGTGGTTTCAAATAGACATCAATATTGGCTGTCAAAACTATTTAAAAAAAAATTCTGCTGAGCCTAATTATCTCCAAACTCCTCTTGGCTACAGGCCAGTAATGTTCACAGGATCCAGGATAGGTCCTTACATATTTCAAGGACAGCCACTGCGTCAGCTCTCTGTAGCTGGAGCCGCTCTGGCGGCTAACGAAGGACGAGTCTCAAAGGGCACGAGGGACGGGAATTATCAAAGAGCTCGAAGCACCAACAATCTGGGTGAGACACCCACAAACAGAGGCACCGGAAGTCATGTTTATCTTGATGGCACAAAATCCCACCTCCCGAGGAATTTCAACAAAAAGGCAGAGCGAGCTGTGCAGGGGCCGAATTGGTGATTCCTGGGTGCCAGCAGCCACTTATCCCCAATAAAAAAACACTGGGGATGGATGGAACAGTCTTGGGGTTTCTCTTCCCTCTCCTGGTTGCCTTTAGGAGAGAATTTAGGGGAGACCCGGGGGGGGGGGGATAATATATCTTATGTGTTAAGAGAAAGGGATTAGGGGATGTTTTCGGTTGGGGTTAGGGGATAAATGCAGGTTTCTGGTTAAGGCGAGGGTCAGTGTTACTGCGCCAGGAGAGGCAGTGACCCAGAGCAGACCAGGGGCTGGCACACCAAGGGGGGCGGTGGTTTCTAAACAGCCTAGGGAGGCCAGAGATTCAGGGACAGCGGAGCCCCGCAGAGACAGCGAGACTGAGCACAGTGGAGCGAGTAGGACAAGCACATGTACAAACAAATGTTTCTAAAAATGCCCCCAGAAGACACCCAGTTTCTCTGGACACGATTTACCTCGGAGCTGCCACAGGAACCACGTCAACCTCACCGACAACCAACATGCAGATCCCGGTCCCTGCGGGTCTCCTGTGTCCCAATCCAGTGCCCTGCCCCCTGGGCCCTCCTCCCTCCCCTTCCAGCCACCTCCTGTCGCTGCATGTGCGCTGAGCTGAGCGCAGGGTCTCCCTGGGGTGCAAAGGGGACCCCTGTCCCCGAGGGGACATCGCCATGCGCTGAGCGCTCACCCCCGTCATCTCTTATACCCGCCCTGGGGAACCCGCATGCAAATCCCTGCCCCGGGGGCTCCTGTTTAAATACAGACCCCTGGTTCTAGGAGCCAGTTACAGAACTGCCAGTTCCTAGCCCCTGGGGAATTTCCCTCATTCTATGAAAACGAGACTGAAATCCTGTTGCTTTTCCTCTCCCTGTTCTCAGCCCACACCCGTGAGTGTCTCTGGGTCAGTGGGGGAACTAGGGACACAGACATTCAGTGGCTAATTCCTTCCTTGCTTCATTTAGCTTTGCCCAGGTGTCGTCTCCCAGGTGCGGCTGGTCCAGTCCCGTCCGGGGCCAGCGAAGCCCGGAGAGACCCTCACCCTGCCCTGCGCTGTCTCCGGGTTCTCCATCACTAGCGGCGGTTATGGTCGGGACTGGGTCCGGCAGCCTCCCGGCAAAGGGCTGGAGTGGCCGGCAAGGGTTAATCCCAGCAGTGGGGGCACAAGCAACGCCCCGTCTCTCCAGAGCCGCTTGACCATCTCCAGGGACAAGGCTAAACATGCGCTCTCCCTGCCGCTCCCCTCCCCGACAGCCGCCGACACCGCCGCCTGGTCCAGCGCCGGACACACAGTGACCCAGAGCAGAGCGGGGCTGGTACAAAACGGGGAAGCGGCTGATAAAGAGCAAAGTCAGGCCAGAGGGACAAAGCCAATTTGAGCCCCCCCCCCCCACACACACACTCTGCCCACACACACAGAGACACACACAGACACACGCGCTGCCCACACACACCCAGTGGCTAGAACAGGACAAACAGCCCCAGGGATATTATGAAAAGTGCCCCCAGAAGCCGCCCAGTCTCTCTGCACCCGAATGACCTGCCAGCTGCCCCAGGGATCCCGGCCAGCTACCGCCGAAACACGCGAGTTGTTTGTATTTCAGTGGCTCTAGGAACAGGCGGGACCGATTCACAGATGTGCAGAGTCCGGCGCGGGCAGGGACCGGGGGAGGTGTCGATCTGTTTGCCTGTGAGTGTCTCTGCATGTCTGTGTAGACTAAGGTCTATTTCCAGCACGAACCCCCAGCACACAGGTCCCCCCAATCCTCCTTCCTTCCTTAGGGGCCGCAGTCTCGCTCTCTCGCACACACTCCGGCTTTTCTATGTGGAAAGCACCCAACAAGAAGCTGCTGCATTTCTCCCCCGGGCTTGGTTCAGACTCTCCCCGTGTCCCAGCCAGCGCAGCCCCTGCTCTGACAACGCCCAGACCCTGCAGCGTCTCTCCCTGCCCAGCCCCCTCCCACTCAGCGCAGCGCAGGGAACCTGGGGCAAATCCACAGATTCTGGTGCCTCAGTCTCCCCCCAGAAGCCGAACTCGTTGTTGGCTGGACGTTTCCCTGCCTGCTTCAACCCCCATCGGGAACTCTCTGTGGCTGTTCCTTTCCCTGGAGCCCCAAACATCACCCAGGCCTCATCCCAGCCTGCCAGGAGCAGTGCACCCACCCCACTCACTGTTACATACGAACATATGAATGGCCAGACTGGGTTAGACCCAAGGTCCATCTAGTCCAGTGTCCTGTCTTCCAACAGTGCTCAGTGCCAGGTGCCCCAGAGGGAATGAACGGAACAGGGAATCATCAAGTGATTCATCCCCTGTCACCCATTCCCAGCTTCTGGCAAACAGAGGCCAGGGACACCATCCCTGCCCATCCTGACTAATAGCCATTGACGGACCTGTCCTCCATGAACCTACCTAGTTCTTCTTTCAACGCTGTTATAGTCTTGGCCTTCACAGCATCCTCTGGCAAGGAGTTCCACAGGTTGACTGTGCAGTTCTGTGTTTAAAAAGCCCCTACAGAAAACGTCCCTTTTCCAAGGTGTTCCTCATTCCTATCACTGCAAACCCAGCCCAGAACCTGAGTCTTCTTCTCAGGGCCTGGTTCCCTCCCCTTTCCCCCAAGTGCTTGTCAGTCCATGCTCCTAAAACTAGCCTTCCCTCCCCATTAGATACCTCTAGGACAGTCTCAGCATCGGGGCATCCTTTCTCCTTATTGTCTCTGCCCACCGCAGTTTTAAGTATCCACTGCTGCGAAGTTTATTTTACAATTCCAGACAGGAAGCGGGGGTCTGACTGTCCCATCCCCCACACAGCGCTCCAGCCTCCTGGAAAATTTATCCACAGTCGGAGATACCCACATGCCTTGGAATGGTAGGGGTGATTATGACGATGTGATGCAGCAGGGAGGGGGGAGTGTTGACCTGGGAATGTGCCCTGGGGATGGGAGACCTGAGAGCCTGTCACCTGAGCCAGGAGGGGGAGGGGGAGGTAACACCTCTGCCCAGGAATGTGGACGGAGGCTGCAGCAGGGAACCTGCTGGGTGGGTTTAGTTTCAGTTTGGGGCTGGGTGGAGGAACACAGGGAACCCCAGGGCTGGGGTCTAAGCTCCCTGCTCCCCCAGAAGGACTTGATTGAGGGGTCCTGGGTGTACCCACAAGCTCCGTTTTGGACTGTGTTCCTGTTGTCCAATAAACCTTCTGTTTTACTGGCTGGCTGAGAGTCTCAGTGAATCCCAGGAAGAGAGGTGCAGGGCCTGGACTCCCCCACACTCCGTGACAACTGGTGGCAGTGGTGGGATCTACTGCACCCCGTGAATGGCGCTTCCTGCAGTGAGTGACTGGGGAGTAGTAAAACGAAGGGGGATTGACAGGGACCAGGCTTGCTGAAGATTCAGAGGGAGACAGTTTCAGGGGGCGGTTAACCCCTGGGAGTGTGTGACCAGAGAGAAGGACTTTTGCAGTAACAGGGTCCCCAGGGGGATTGCAGCGAGCGGTCCCAGGGGCAGAGGAGTCTGCAGCTCAACCCTGGCAAAGAGGTGGTGACCTCAAGAAGGACCGGCACACTAGGGGCTTTTCCTGGAAATCGTGGAAAGCTGCCCGGCCTGCGAGTGGCCAGCAGGGAGATGTACGCTAAGCGCCTTAAGAGCGACCTGGTGGAGATGTGCAGGCAGAGGGGGCTGCGCATCGGGAGGTCCACCAAGGAACAGCTGATTGCCCAGTTGGAGGAGAGGGATCGCTTGGATGACCCGATCCCTGTCCCTGAGGGAAGCCGCCCGGCGGACGCAGCGTGGGCCCTGGGGCCTGATCGGGCTGGGAGGGGTCAGACTGCTGCCCAGGACATCCCGAGACCCTCCCTACCTATGCCTGGGGGAGGGGTTGGGGGAAGCCCAGCGAATACCGAGGGCACCCTGACCCCAGCAGCCAACAGGGGATCCTCCCGGCGGAGCTCCCCATCCCTGGAGTGGAGGCGGCTGGAATGGGAGAGGGAGATGAAAATGAGGGAGCTGGAGGATCATGAAAAACAACGTCAACATGAGGAGAAACAACGTCCACATGAGGAGAAACAACGTCAACATGAGCAGGAGGAGAAGGAGAGGGAACGTCAGGAGAAGGAGAAACAAAGACAGCATGAACTGGAGCTGGCCAGGCTGAGGAGCAGTGGGGCCCCGGCTGCGGTGAGTGAGGGGGGACCCAAGACTGCAAGGAGCTTTGATAAGTGCTTCCTGGCCCAGCGGAAGGAGGGGGAGGACATAGATAGCTTCCTGACGGCCTTTGAAAATGCCTGCGAGATGCACAGGGTTGACCCTGCAGACAGGCTCCAGTTCCTCACCCCCTTACTGGACCCCAAAGCCGTGGAGGTGTACAGCCGAATGACAGGGGCGGAGGCAGGGGACTATGAACTGTTCAAACAGGCCCTGCTCCGTGAGTTTGGGCTGACCCCCGAGATGTACCGGAGAAGGTTCCGGAGTCAGCGTAAAACGCCTGAGGCCACCTACCTACAACTGGTCAACCAAATGCAGGGATATGCCCCCAAGTGGAGAGCTGGGGTCCAAGCTAAAGAGGATCTGCTTGACCTAATCGTACTGGAGCAACTGTATGAACAGTGCCCTTCCGACCTGAGGCTGTGGCTGGTGGACAAAAAGCTAGAGAACCCCCAGCACACAGGGCAGCTGGCCGACGAGTTTGTGAACAGTCGGTCAGGGGGTAGCAGGGAGGAGTCCCAAAAGAACAGGCCCCCCTCCCGGATGCAGAGAGAAAGTCACCATGGGGCCTCCCAGCGGGGAAATAGGGAGAACCCCCTCCCAAGGGGAACGCCTGGTGTCGGGCCCCTCCGACCCTCTCGAGGGGACCAACGTGACCTGAGCTGCTATCACTGTGGCCAGAGAGGCCACGTATGGACCCAGTGCCCCGGGCTCAGGGACAAACTGAGCAGACCCAACCTACCCAGGGTTAACTGGGTAGGGACTCAGCTGGACGAAGGGCAGACGACCCAGGCAAGGGGGGCTACCAGTTTGCCACCTGCTCAGGAGGGAAGAATACCCCCAGCCAGCCCCGCCAGAGGGCTGGAGGCTCTGGACTCAGGGTGCTCCGTTTACAGGGTGGGTGCGGGGCTGTCCCTCCGGAGAGAATGCCTTGTTCCCCTGGAGGTGGATGGGAGGAAGGTCAATGGATACTGGGATATGGGTGCGGAGGTGACGCTGGCCCGGCCCGAGGTGGTGGCCCCAGATCGGGTGGTGCCCAACACCTACCTGACCCTGACGGGGGTGGGTGGGACCCCATTTAAGGTGCCCGTGGCAAGGGTACACCTGAAATGGGGGGCCAAGGAGGGCCCCAAGGATGTGGGGGTACACCACCATTTGCCCACTGAAGTTTTGATGGGGGGAGACCTAGAGGACTGGCCAAGCGACCCCCAGACCGCTCTGGTTGTGACCCGTAGCCAGAGCCGGCGAGGGGCACTGCGACCTGACCCTGGGGAGGGTACCACACCGGAGGCACAGGACCCTACCCTGGTGGGGAGGGAGCGCCGAGGGGCACGGCTCAGAGAGGCCAATGAGGGGGAACCGGTCCCCATCCCTTCCCCAGCTGCTGAGTTCCAGGCCGAGTTGAGGAAAGATCCCTCCTTGCGGAAGCTCAGGGACCTGGCCAACCTCAGTGTGGGACGGTGTCACGGAGTGTGGGGGAGTCCAGGCCCTGCACCCCTCTTCCTGGGATTCACTGAGACTCTCAGCCAGCCAGTAAAACAGAAGGTTTATTGGACAACAGGAACACAGTCCAAAACAGAGCTTGTGGGTACACCCAGGACCCCTCAGTGAAGTCCTTCTGGGGGAGCAGGGAGCTTAGACCCCAGCCCTGGGGTTCCCTGTGTTCCTCCACCCAGCCCCAAACTGAAACTAAACCCACCCAGCAGGTTCCCTGCTGCAGCCTCCGTCCACATTCCTGGGCAGAGGTGTTACCTCCCCCTCCCCCTCCTGGCTCAGGTAACAGGCTCTCAGGTCTCCCATCCCCAGGGCACATTCCCAGGCCAACACTCCCCCCTCCCTGCTGCTTCACATCGTCACATCTCTCCCCCCTTCAAGACTGAACTGAGCGGGGTCACTGTGACCAGTGACCTGGGGAAGTTCGGGGCCCCCTCTCCGGGACAGCGCATCCGCTATCAGGTTGGCACTTCCCTTCACGTGGACCACGTCCATGTCGTAATCCTGCAGGAGCAGGCTCCACCTCAGGAGCTTGGCGTTGGCTCCTTTCATCTGGTGCAGCCAGGTCAGGGGAGAGTGGTCGGTGTAGACGGTGAAGTGTCGCCCGAAGAGATAGGGCTCTAGTTTCTTGAGGGACCATACCATGGCCAGGCACTCCTTCTCGATGGCCGCGTAGTGTTGCTCCCGGGGTAGCAACTTCTTGCTCAGGTACACGATGGGGTGTCTCTCCCCCTTTTCATCCTCCTGCATTAACACCGCCCCCAGTCCCGTGTCGGAGGCGTCGGTGAACACCACAAAGGGCTTGTCAAAGTCTGGGTTTGCCAGAACTGGGCCACTGACCAGAGCCTCCTTCAGCGCCCGGAAAGCCTCCTGGCACTGCTCGGTCCAGACCACCTTGTCTGGCTTCCCCTTCTTGCATAGCTCAGTGATGGGGGTGGCTATGGCGCTAAAGTGGGGCACAAATCTTCGGTAGTATCCTGCCATCCCAATAAAGGCTTGGACCTGCTTTTTGGTGTGGGGAGCGGGCCAGTCTCTGATCACCTCCACCTTAGCTGGTTCCGGCTTTAGGCGGCCGCTCCCCACCCGATGGCCCAGGTAAGATACTTCAGCCATCCCCACCTTGCACTTCTCCGCTTTTACAGTCAGCCCAGCCCCCTGGAGTCGGTCCAGCACTTGTCTAACCTGGGACACGTGGTCCTCCCAGGTCTGGCTAAAGACACAGATGTCGTCAATATACGCCACGGCAAAACTCTCCATCCCCCTCAGGAGCTGGTCCACCAGGCGCTGGAAGGTGGCCGGCGCTCCCTTGAGGCCGAAAGGCAGGGTCAGGAACTCATAGAGCCCCAGAGGGGTGATAAAGGCTGATTTCAGCCGGGCATCTGCATCCAGCGGCACTTGCCAGTAGCCCTTTGTAAGGTCCATGGTGGTAAGGTATCGAGCTCCTCCCAGCTTGTCTAGGAGCTCGTCCGGCCTGGGCATGGGGTAGGCATCAGATACAGTGATGGCATTGAGCTTCCGATAGTCCACACAGAACCGGACTGACCCATCCTTTTTGGGGACCAGCACCACCGGCGAGGCCCAAGGGCTGGCCGATGGCTGGATCACCCCCAAAGCCAGCATGTCCCGGACCTCTCTTTCCAGGTCCTGTAGGTGTTGGGCACCACCCGATCTGGGGCCACCACCTCGGGCCGGGCCAGCGTCACCTCCGCACCCATATCCCAGTATCCATTGACCTTCCTCCCATCCACCTCCAGGGGAACAAGGCACTCTCTCCGGAGGGACAGCCCCGCACCCACCCTGTAAACGGAGCACCCTGAGTCCAGAGCCTCCAGCCCTCTGGCGGGGCTGGCTGGGGGTATTCTTCCCTCCTGAGCAGGTGGCAAACTGGTAGCCCCCCTTGCCTGGGTCGTCTGCCCTTCGTCCAGCTGAGTCCCTACCCAGTTAACCCTGGGTAGGTTGGGTCTGCTCAGTTTGTCCCTGAGCCCGGGGCACTGGGTCCGTACGTGGCCTCTCTGGCCACAGTGATAGCAGCTCAGGTCACGTTGGTCCCCTCGAGCGGGTCGGAGGGGCCCGACACCAGGCGTTCCCCTTGGGAGGGGGTTCTCCCTATTTCCCCGCTGGGAGGCCCCATGGTGACTTTCTCTCTGCATCCGTACCGACAGCTGTTTTCCAACCAGCCTGGACGCACTAATCTGACTGTCCACCGGGTGCAGACGGGGTCGCACCCACCGATAAGATGCTCCCCCTTCCGAGTCACAGGGAAAACTGCTCAGGACCTGGAAAGAGAGGTCCGGGACATGCTGGCTTTGGGGGTGATCCAGCCATCGGCCAGCCCTTGGGCCTCGCCGGTGGTGCTGGTCCCCAAAAGGAATGGGTCAGTCCGGTTCTGTGTGGACTATCGGAAGCTCAGTGCCATCACTGTATCTGATGCCTACCCCATGCCCAGGCCTGACGAGCTCCTAGACAAGCTGGGAGGAGCTCGATACCTTACCACCATGGATCTTACAAAGGGCTACTGGCAAGTGCCGCTGGATGCAGATGCCCGGCTGAAATTGGCCTTTATCACCCCTCTGGGGCTCTGTGAGTTCCTGACCCTGCCTTTCGGCCTCAAGGGAGCGCCGGCCACCTTCCAGCGTCTGGTGGACCAGCTACTGAGGGGGATGGAGAGTTTTGCCATGGTGTATATTGATGGCATCTGTGTCTTTAGCCAGACCTGGAAGGACCACGTGTCCCAGGTTAGACAAGTGCTGGACCGACTCCAGGGGGCTGGGCTGACTGTAAAATTGGAGAAGTGCAAGGTGGGGATGGCTGAAGTATCTTACCTGGGCCATCGGGTGTGGAGTGGCCGCCTAAAGCCGGAACCAGCCAAGGTGGAGGTGATCAGAGACTGGCCCGCTCCCCACACCAAAAAGCAGGTCCAAGCCTTTATTGGGATGGCAGGATACTACCAAAGATTTGTGCCCCACTTTAGCGCCATAGCCACCCCCATCACTGAGCTATGCAAGAAGGGGAAGCCAGACAAGGTGGTCTGGATCGAACAGTGCCAGGAGGCTTTCCGGGCGCTGAAGGAGGCTCTGGTCAGTGGCCCAGTTCTGGCAAACCCAGACTTTGACAAGCCCTTTGTGGTGTTCACCGACGCCTCCGACACGGGACTGGGGGCGGTGTTAATGCAGGAGGATGAAAAGGGGGAGAGACACCCCATCGTGTATCTGAGCAAGAAGTTGCTACCCCGGGAGCAACACTACGCGGCCATCGAGAAGGAGTGCCTGGCCATGGTGTGGTCCCTCAAGAAACTAGAGCCCTATCTCTTTGGGCGACATTTCACCGTCTACACCGACCCCTCTCCCCTGACCTGGCTGCACCAGATGAAAGGAGCCAGCGCCAAACTCCTGAGGTGGAGCCTGCTCCTGCAGGATTACGACATGGACGTGGTCCATGGGAAGGGAAGTGCCAACCTGATAGCGGATGCGCTGTCCCGGAGAGGGGGCCCCGAACTTCCCCAGGTCACTGGTCAGCGTGAGCCCGCTCAGTTCAGTCTCGAAGGGGGGAGAGATGTGACGATGTGATTCAGCAGGGAGGGGGGAGTGTTGACCTGGGAATGTGCCCTGGGGATGGGAGACCTGAGAGCCTGTCACCTGAGCCAGGAGGGGGAGGGGGAGGTAACACCTCTGCCCAGGAATGTGGACGGAGGCTGCAGCAGGGAACCTGCTGGGTGGGTTTAGTTTCAGTTTGGGGCTGGGTGGAGGAACACAGGGAACCCCAGGGCTGGGGTCTAAGCTCCCTGCTCCCCCAGAAGGACTTCACTGAGGGGTCCTGGGTGTACCCACAAGCTCCGTTTTGGACTGTGTTCCTGTTGTCCAATAAACCTTCTGTTTTACTGGCTGGCTGAGAGTCTCAGTGAATCCCAGGAAGAGAGGTGCAGGGCCTGGACTCCCCCACACTCCGTGACAGTGATGCTCACAATTCCCTTGTGTCCTGTCCCGTCATTTCCAGTTTTCCTGGGGGTTTAAAGGGACTTTTAATTGTGAGCTCTGGGCAAAGAGGGCAAAGCCCTCCTTGCTCACACAAACCCTCTGTCCTTGCATTGATTGAAGCTCAAAGGAACCCCACTTTATACTCGCGAACACACAGTGCCAAGATGCCACGGTGATGGGCGCCAGTCTCAGCACCTGGACAGATGGAACCAGAGGAGTGATTATGAGGCACCAACAATCAACACCAACAACCTGGGAGAGACACCCAAAAAAAGAGGCACTGGAAATCATATTTATCCTCATATTTATCCTGGAACAAAATCCCACCTGCCAAGGAATTGCAGCAACCCAGAGCGAGCTGTGCAGGGGCCGAATTCATGATTCCTGGTGCTGGGGGGTGGGGGGGCATTTATTCCTAATAAAAAAAACACTCCTGATGGAACAGTCTTGGGGTTTCTTTTCCCTCTCCAGCCTGCCTTTAGGTGAGAATTTAGAGGAGACCCAGACAGAGAGACGGAAATTATGTATTTTAGGTGTTAAGTGACAGAGATTAGGGGTATGTTTTCGGTTAGGTCAAAGAATAATTGAGGACTGGAGTTAGGGGATAAGTATCGGGTTCTGGTTGGGGCAAGGGTTCAGTAGGCAAATTAAAATTAGGATCGGGACCAGAGCTCCAGATAGAGGACAGAGTTAGGATTAGGGGTAAGGTTAGAAATCAGTGTGTGATTATGGTTATGATTAAATTTAGGGGAAGGGTAAAATGAAAAAAATTAAAAGAGGGTGTTGAATAGCAGAGTTAAAGTGATTCTTTATCTTGATAAGGATAAAGTCCACAAAACAGAATCAAAATAAGTAGAACACTAATACCCTTCGGACCAGACTTTTAATCTTAGCTAATTGCCTAACGCGCACTGAAATCAAGGGGAGGGAGGGGCTTCAACCCCTTTACAAACCTTCTGGCCAATTCAAATTTAGAAACCTCCTTGCCCATGTTCCCATATCGCCCACCACCTTCCCCAGCCACGCAGGATGTTCCCTGGTACCCACAGGGACACACCAATAGAAATTCTCTCCAGGTAGATGACGTTGGGGTGAACTCGGGACATTTTATGACACTTTCCATGAGTCAATCGGTTCAAAGGCTTCCTCAGAGCGCGAACCTACCGGTAACTCAGGGGGAGGGTTAGGAAGAAACTTCCCCTCTCAGCGGCATATTCCACAATATCCCACTAGGGGGCAGCCTGGCGCCACCCTCTGCAGCTTCTGTCCCTGGCCGCGGACACAGACAGCGGGACTCTGGGTCAGACCAGCCCCAGCAATTCCCCGTCTCCTTCCGTGCTGGGAGGGGAAATACCCGGTGATCCGGGGGAGAGCGGAGATGGGCTCTCGCCCTGCTTCATACTCCGGGGCGCTGTGACTCCCAACCAAGTTTTCACTCTATAAGAGAAGCATTTAGGGCCAGCTCCGAACCCCTTGGCACTGAAGGCAGCGATGGTCTCTGGTGAGGCCCTGGGAGCCCTGCCCGGTCTCACTGACTCTCCCCGGGGGAACGTGCAGAGAGCTGGAGGCTCCCTCTCGCCCTGGCAAATGCAGCCACGGCCCCTTTCCATCCAACCAGAGCCCGTCCCGCCGGCCCCTTTCATCTCCATCCCTGCTGGGTGAAACCCACATGCAAATCCCTGCCCCGGGGGGTGGGGGGGGGGGGCACCTGTTTAAATACAGACCCCTGGTTATAGCAGCCTCAGTCTCTCCCCAGACAGCAAGCCGCTCGCTTCTGCCTGTTGGGAAGTTTCCCTCATTGCATGAAAACGAGAATGAAATCTCTGTTGCTTTTCCTTTTCCTGCTCTCTGCCACCACCAGTGAGTGTCTATGGGGCAGTGGGGGGTATTGGTGACAGATCCCTGGGGGGTCTCTGTGGCTAATGCCTTTCTTGCTTTCTTTCCCTTTCCCCAGGTGTCCTCTCCCAGGTGCAGCTGGTCCAGTCTGGCCCTGGGACGGTGAAGCCCGGAGAGACCCTCACCCTGACCTGTGCTGTCTCCGGGTTCTCCATCTCTACTCAGTATTACACCTGGAACTGGATCCGGCAGCCCCCCGGGAAAGGGCTGGAGTGGATGGGGTATGTGTACCCCTATAGTAGCGGGAGCACAAGCTACGCCCCGTCTCTCCAAGGCCGAATCACCATCTCTGGAGACACCGCCAAGAACCAGGTCTCCCTGCAGCTCCGCTCGCTGACAGCCGCGGACACCGCCACGTATTACTGCGCCAGAGACACGGTGACACGGGGCAGAGCGGGGCTGGCACAAAAAGGGGAAGCGGTTTCTGAACAGCCCAGGGAGGCCAGAGTTACAGAGTGGAGCCCTGCAGAGAAAGAGGCACACAGGGTGAACTCACTGTGAAAACCATCCAAATAGCTGGGGGCGGGGGTTGTTTGTTTGTCTGGTTTAAACCATGAAGAATGTACCCAGTTCCTCCGGACACGCCTCGCCTTTGAGCTGCCACAGAAATCATGGCAAACGCACGGACAAAACACAGGTGTTTCCTCCCTTTCCAGCGGCTGTCGGAGCGGGCAGGGAAAGATTCACGGAATTCAGAGCCACAAAATAATCGCACCGTGTGTCCGTTCCCCGTGTGTGTGTCACGGTGCGTGTCAGGTGTGCACCGGGAAGGCCACGGTCTTTGCCTTCGGAAGAGAGTGAGGGGCGCGCGCACAGACACACGCAGGGAGGGAGGGAAGGAGGGAGAAGAAGTCCGATTTTCTCCAGTAGGCGGCAGCAGTCCGACACACCCATACAGGGGGCGACAGAGAGAGCGCAAATCCCAGGCTGCCCAGTAGGTGGCAGCAGTCCGACCCCCCCCCCCCCCCGGGCTGCCCCGTGTGAGAGGCGCCGCAGACGAAGGTGCCGCGTCCTCCCCAGCGTGGGCGGCAGCCGCTGCCCCGAGTCCCGCCAGCACCGCCCTTGGTATGCACAGCCCGGAAGCTGCTCCGGCTCCCCACACCCCATTCCCTCCCCTTCCCTACAGCCGCTGGTCAGTCTCCGGGGCGGAACCAGCCTTCCTCTCCCTGCAGCTGCGGTTCCGTCCTCATCCGGCCCTCCCGGGAGAGACCCGCAGCTCGGGACATCTCCTGGGCATGGTCTGGATCCATGGCAGGTGCCCCGCGCGTGCTGGAGTAGCCCGTGCTCCAAGGGAGAGACACGCACTGATTTCCCGGGACTGTGAGGGGTTGGATCACAGAAACCCCTTTGGGGCTGCCAACTGATGTGCCAAGGCTGCTTCTGCTTTCTTGCCCTGGCAGCTTGGGACTTCAGTGCCCTGCCTGGCTTGAGCCAGACCCCTTAGCCTGCTGCAAACCCAGACCATGTCCACTTCCCCTGACAGCTGTAGGCTCAACTGAAAGTAGTTTAAGAAGTGTTCCTGTCTTTAACAGTTGCCCAACTCCCAATGGGGTCCAAACCCCAAATAAATCTGTTTTACCCAGTATAAAGCTTATACAGGGTAAACTCATAAATTGTTCTCCCTCTACAACACTGATAGAGAGATATACACAGCTGCCCTCCCCCCCCCCCCCCCCATTAATGCTTATTCTGGGTTAAATAATCAGTAGAAAGTGATTTTATTAAATACAGAAAGTAGGACTTAAGTGGTTCCAAGTAGTAACAGACAGAACAAAGTGAATTACCAAGTAAAATAAAATAAAACCTGCAAGTCTATGCCTAATACAGTAAGAAAACTGAATACAGATAGAACCTCACCCTCAGAGGAGTTCCAGTAAGCTTCCTTTTACAGACTAATCTCCTTCTAGTCTGGGCCCAGCAATCACTCACACCCCCTGTAGTTACTGTCCTTTGTTCCAGTTTCCTTCAGGTATTCTTGGGGGTGGAGAGGCTATCACTTGAGCCAGCTGAAGACCAAATGGAGGGGTCTCCCAGGGGTTTAAATAGACTTTCTCTTGTGGGTGGATACCCCTCCCTCCCCCTGTGTAGAATTCCAGCTACAAGATAGAGGTTTGGAGTCACATGGGCAAGTCACATGCCCATGCATAACTCAGAAGTTACAGGTAGCAGCCATGGTTCACATGCTACCTTGAACGTCCTCATATAGACTTCTTATGTGGATTGGAGCCTTCCAAGATCCATTGTCCATTAAGTGCTTCTTGACTGGGCACTTAATGTGCAAATTCCTTTCTAAAGAAGCTGACCAAATGACTTATTAAGGTTATTTAAAATCAAACAAGTATACAGCCAGTATTCATAACTTCGAATACAACAATGACACATGCATATAAATAGGATGAATATATTCAGTAGATCATAATCTTTACATAGATATGTTACATGGCATATGTAGCATAAAACATATTCCAGTTAAGTCATATATACATTCATAAGCATATTTCCATAAAGCCTTACGGGGTGCACCGTCACACAAACCTCTGGTTCTAGGAGCCACAGTCTCTCCCCAGACACAGAACTACCGGGTCCTGTCCACTGGTGAGTTTCCCTCCTTGAATAAAAACGAGAATGAAATCTCTTCTGCTTTTCCTTTCCCTGTTCTCCTCCCTCAGGAGTGAGTGTCTATGGGGCAGTGGGGGAATTAGGGGGACACACATACACAGAGACACACCAATATTCAGTGGCTAATTCTCTCCTTGCTTTATTTTTTTTTCCCCAGGTGTCCTGTGTCAAGTGCAGCGGATCCACTCCAGCCCAGGAGCGGCGAAGCCCGGAGAGACCCTCACCCTGACCTGCGCTGTCTCTGGGGTCTCCATCACTGACAGCAGTTACATCTGAGACTGGGTCCGGCAGCCTCTCAGGAAAGGGCTGGGGCAGACGGGATGGGCGTATCCATATAGCAGCAGCAACACACACCCTGCCCCGTCTCTCCAGGGCCGAATCACCATCCCTGGAGACACCGCCAGGAACCAGGTCTCCCTGCAGCTCCGCCCGCTGACAGCTGCAGACACCGCCACCTATCACTGTGCCAGGAGAGCACCACAGTGACACGGAGCAGAGCAGGGACTGGTACAAAAAGGGGAAGCAGTTTCCATGCAGGGCCTTTAACATCTCACAACTTCCATTACCTGTAGGCTTGGATGGATTGGATTTTTATTGATAAAAGCTGGTAAACATAAATTTCAGCAAATACACACACAGCCCCTGCCCTGCCTCCAAAGACCTATTTCCATCCATCATCACTGAAATCTACAAATTTTCAAAGTAAAGAAAAGCTTAGAACTCATAATTTGGTGCAACTCTGTAACCCTTAAAAATGTTTTCAAATAAACCTCAATATTGGCTGTCACAACAATAATTTTTAAGAACCCAAACTCTGCCATCCCAAATTATCTCCCATTTTGCTAGGCTACAGGCCAGTAATTTTCACAGGATCCAGAATATTACTTCCAGCCCAGACACATGTCAGAGACAGTCCTTCCATCAACTCACTGTGGGTGGAGCTGATCTGGCTGCTAACCCAAGGGGAGAGTCTCAATGAGACAAGTGGGACTGGAATTATCAAAGAGCTCAAAGCACCCAACAATCTAGGTGAGACACCCACAAAAACGGAGGCACCGGAAGTCATATTTATCCTCCTGGCACAAAATCGCACAGGCCTCGGTATTGCAGCAACCTAGTGAGTTGTGCAGGGGCCGAATTGGTGATTCCCGGGTGCCAGGGGCCATTTGTCCCTAATAAACAAACACTTGGGATGGAATAGTCTTGGGGTTTCTCTTCCCTCTCCTGGTTGTCCATTAGCTGAGAATTTAGAGAAGACCCATAGACAGGGCAATAATATATTTTAGGTCTTAAGTGAAAGGGATTATGGGTACAGTCAAGATTAGGTTAAAGAAAAATGTGGGACTGGCGTTAGGGGATAAATACAGGCTTATGATTAGGGCGAGGGCTCAGGATTCCAATTCGAATTAGAACAGGGAGTAGAGTTTGAGATAGAGAACAGAGTTAGGATTAGAAGGTTAGAAATAAAAGGAGGCTTAGGTTATGGTTAGAGGAAGGGTATGATGACAATATGGAGTCAAAATAAGTAGAACTCTAAAGCAACAAGGACTAGATTTTTAACATTATTCAATGGCCTAACACACTAAATCAACGGGAGGTAGGAGCTTCAACAACTTTATATGTGAACAAACATGGCTGTGGCACCATACTTTCTATTTAAGCAAGAGATCATAGACTATCAGGGTTGGAAGGGACCTCAGGAGGTCATCTAGTCCAACCCCCTGCTCAAAGCAGGACCAATCGCCAATTTTTGCCCCAGATCCCTAAATGGCCCCCTCAAGGATTGAACTCACAACCCTGGGTTTAGCAAGCCAATGCTCAAACCACTGATCTATCCCTCCCCCCAGGCCACACACTGCAAACTGGAGGCCACTGTTAAGTGCATTGTCACTTGTTCATCCTGAAGTTGAACACTGGTTCTGAACAAGACCAGCAAATGCTCACTGTCTTTCTGCAAGAAACTCAGCTGACTGGCTAGAAGCATGCGGTGCAACAGTGAAAGACTCAACAGTTGAAAAAGTGAAGAAATCTCTCTGTACATTCAAAAAAATTGCATACATGGCTGATGAATGCACCGACGCAAATGGGAATCAAGTATTAAGTCACTGTGTACGTTATCCTGATGTCAGTGGTAGACCAGTAGATGCATTTCTAGATGTTCAAGTTATAGAAGACACATCGGCTGCATCTGTGACAACCCACATCTTAGAAGAGTTAAATGCTTGTCAATTGGACCCCAGATAGATGGCTGCTTGTGCATTTGATGGAGTTGCAAACTTTTCTGGAAGACATGGTGGAGTACAAGCTTTGCTCAAAGAAAAGTGTAAACCCTAATCTCTCCTATACATGCTGCAGAGGTCATCTACTCCAGCTAGCACTAGGACAAGCTGCAGACTCTTCAAAAGACATTTAAAAAGCTATACATTTAGTGTCTTCTTTATATTCTTTTTTCAGCAAGTGTCCAAAAAGACTGAATATCTTGGAAAATATAGAAGATACACTGGGACTGAAGTTCATATTCGTCCAACCTGGGAAAACCCGCTGGCTTTCTCATGAGCGATCGTTGGCTGTTGTCTTAAAATTACTCCAGCCATTATTACTGGCTTTGGAAAGTATCTACCAAGATGGGATGGATCTAAGTAGTGAGGCTGGTGGATACTTTTGCTATTACGTTCAGAGAAGACTATTGCCATTCTCTCTCTTGTAAGTCTACTGTTGAAACCACTTGGGTCATTAAACAATGCCATCCAGGCATCTGCTAGGACAGTAGTAGATCTTTGTCCGGCAGTAGAAGCTACATTTGGATCAATCAGAGAGCTATCCTTTGGAAAAGTACTGGAAGAAGAAAAGACTTCAGTCCAGAAGTTGACTAATGAAGGCATTTATATTGAATCCTTAAGTGAAGAGGACAAGAAGTGTTTGTTAAGACAACTGAAAAAGTACACAGACTTGATTCTTAAAAATCTACAACAGCGACTTCTGGATTCTACTGAACCTCTACGTAGCTTTTACAGATCCCTGTCCTATAAAACACTGATGGTTGAGTGGAGTGAGGCACTACCAGCAATGGGGCTGCCTTGTGCTCAGGACAGAATAGAGAATTTGAACACAGAGTGGAATACCATACGACGAATGAATGAAGATTTGACCTCATCTTCTTTTTTATCATCGCTAGTGGCTTGACCGGATCTTTGTGCTCTGTTTCCTGGGCTGAAAGAAGTAGGAATTCATCTCTTGCCACTCCCAGTCACAACAGCTACAGCTGAGCGTTGTTTTTCATCACTGAATAGAATCTTGTGTTCTGAAAGAAGTCGCCTTCTGCCTGATCATGTGAATGAACTAATGAGCATATCCATGGAAGGAATGGAAATACCGGACACACAAGAAGCCACCAAAGATGAACACATGGCATTCAAGAAGTTCATTAACAGAGTTGTGGGAAATTATAACAAGAAACCAAGAAGGATGTAGACGTAGTGCTTCATAGAAGGCTTGAGTAGCCAACTCTAATTTGTGTGATGATTTTAAAACATGAGTTAAATCTAATAAAATGGTCATGAAACACTTTTCAGTTTTTACTATGGTGCCATAGAGCCACCTTCACCCTCATGGTCTCACCCGCATCAGCCCTGACCCCTCCCTCCCGTAAATTCGAACCCCGCTCCCCCATTTCAATTCCTGGGGGGGAAACTGTGAGTCACCATCTCTGCGGAGTCCTCCAAGAACCAGATCTCCCTGCATCTCCGCTCACTGAAACCCGCAGGCACCACCGCGTGTTACTGTGCCTGGAGACACAGGGCACAGAGCAAAGCAGGGACTGGTAGAAATACCCCTCCTGCAGTTCAGATTCTGCCCTGTGTCCTGCCATCACAGCCTGTGTTCTGGCAAAGCCCAGGAGCTGCATCTTCTCTCCATTCCCTTTTCCTTCCCTGTCCCCAGAGCTGATTTTCAGGCTCTGCGGCCTAAACCAACCCTTCCCCCACATTCAGCTGCTGCTCCTTCCCCATCTGGCATTCCCACGAGAGTGTGGTTTCCCCAAGGACACTGTTTATATCTATTTCATATGCCCAACACATTTTCCGAATAGCCACCACTCCAATACAGGGACACCTTTTACTCAAAGGTGGAGAAAGAAAGAAAGAAAGAAAGAAAGAAAGAAAGAAAGAAAGAAAGAAAGAAAGAAAGAAAGAAAGAAAGGGTCAGATCACCCAGCATTCGCTCATAGCTGGTTCATTTCCCTGCCCTGTTACACGGCTCTGAGAGAGCCACTGAACAAAGGAGCTCTGGTGGTTTCAGCTCCTTTTCAACCGTGATGCCCGCGTGTCTGATCTTTATGCAAATTTCCCAGTCGGGTTCCCCATTTAAATAGCAGCTCCTGGGTTCTCACGGAACCCGCCTGCTCAGGGGCTGAAGTGAATTTCATTCTTTGTCCTTTTTTCTCATCTTTTCAAGAGGATGGAAAAGGCGTTGTCACTTCTGGTTTTACTCGCTCTCTCGCCCTGTAAGTCAGGAGGAGAAATCCGGGGGGAAATGATCAAACCCTGAGGAAGAGCGGTCAGGATTTAACTGTAACGTTTCCTGTCTTTGCAGGTGCCCGGTCCCAAATCCAGCTGGCCCAGTCCGGGCCGGGCGTGGTGAAGCCTGGAGAGCCCCTCACACAGACCTGCGCCGTGTCTGGTTACACCATATCTTCTGGCTCTGACTGGGCTTGGATCCGGCAGGCTCCTGGGAAAGGCTTGGAGTACATGGGGTATGTATATGCAGCTAGTGAGAGCACAAACTACGCCCCGTCTCTCCAAGGCCGAGTCACCATCTCTGCAGACACCGCCAAGAACCAGGTCCCCCTGCAGCTCCGCTCGCTGACAGCCGCAGACACCGGCACCTGTTACTGCGCCAGGAGAGACACGGTGACCCCGAGCAGAGCAGGACCTGTACCAAAAGGGGAAGCGGTTTCTATACAGACATTCAGGGCATTTAACGCTGTGATTTTCCTCTCAGAGGGACACAGGCAGGAATCGAGAAGGAGAGCATTTTTCGAGACATGATTTCAGAAAGTTCACACAAGGAAACGATGCCCTGATATTGCAGAACAGCAGTGACAAGAATGTCACTTCTCATTGCAGGACTAAGGGTTAAACAAGTAAATCACACGCAGGCAAACCCCAACTCTCACCATGTTCTCTCATCCCCAGCTGCTTCCCTCCCACTCACCTGCCATTCACACCTCAGGATTCACGGCTGAGCCTCAATCTTGCTTAGGCATAGCAGAAAGCCATTATCTGTAGATAGGCGTCTCTCATGGGCTGTCGTGAGTTCAGTGTCCTTTTGAGGGGCAACCAATTTGAATGGTCCCTCCAAGATATGCTGGCTAATTACTTTGTGGGCGTTACTCCAGGAGCAAACATTTGAAATCCAGACATAAAGCCAATATTCATAACTTCAAAAACAAAAACGATACACGCATACGGAGTGTATAATCATAACCAGCAAATCATAACCTTTCCATAGACATCTTACATGCAACATTTTGTACAAGATTTGTTGCAAATATATAACAGTGGTTGCAACAATGATCTATATGGCCATATTTTAATTGCATAATGTCACACCTTGTTGTGACGATGTGACGCAGCAGGGAGGGGGGAGTGTTGACCTGGGAATGTGCCCTGGGGACGGGAGACCTGAGAGCCTGTCACCTGAGCCGGGAGGGGGAGGGGGAGGTAACACCTCTGCCCAGGAATGTGGACGGAGGCTGCAGCAGGAAACCTGCTGGGTGGGTTTAGTTTCAGTTTGGGGCTGGGTGGAGGAACACAGGGAACCCCAGGGCTGGGGTCTAAGCTCCCTGCTCCCCTAGAAGGACTTGACTGAGGGGTCCTGGGTGTACCCACAAGCTCTGTTTTGGACTGTGTTCCTGTTGTCCAATAAACCTTCTGTTTTACTGGCTGGCTGAGAGTCTCAGTGAATCCCAGGAAGAGGGGTGCAGGGCCTGGACTCCCCCACACTCCGTGACAACTGGTGGCAGCGGTGGGATCTACTGCACCCCGTGAACGGTGCTTCCTGCAGTAAGTGACGGGGGAACAGTAAAACGAAGGGGGATTGACGGGGACCAGGCGTGCTGAAGATTCAGAGAGAGACGGTTCCAGGGGGCGGTTAACCCCTGGGAGTGTGTGACCAGAGAGAAGGACTTTTGCAGTAACAGGGTCCCCCGGGGGATTGCAGCGAGCGGTCCCAGGGGCGGAGGAGTCTGCAGCTCGACCCTGGCAAAGAGGTGGTGACCTCAAGAAGGACTGGCACACTAGGGGCTTTTCCTGGAAGCCGTGGAAAGCTGCCCGGCCTGTGAGTGGCCAGCCGGGAGATGCACGCTAAATGCCTTAAGAGTGACCTGGTGGAGCTGTGCAGGCAGAGGGGGCTGCGCATCGGGAGGTCCACCAAGGAACAGCTGATTGCCCAGCTGGAGGAGAGGGATCGCTTGGATGACCCGATCCCTGTCCCTGAGGGAAGCCGCCCGGGGGACGCAGCGTGGGCCCTGGGGCCTAACCAGGCTGGGAGGGGTCAGACTGCTGCCGAGGACATCCCGAGACCCTTCCTACCTATGCCTGGGGGAGGGGTTGGGGGAAGCCCAGCGAATACCGAGGGTACCCTGACCCCAGCAGCCAGCAGGGGATCCTCCCGGCGGAGCTCCCCATCCCTGGAGCGGATGCGGCTGGACTGGGAGAGGGAGATGAAAATGAGGGAGCTGGAGGATCACGAAAAACAACGTCAACATGAGGAGAAACAACGTCAACATGAGCAAGAGGAGAAGGAGAAACAACGTCAACATGAGCAGGAGGAGAAGGAGAGGGAGCGTCAGGAGAAGGAGAAACAAAGACAGCATGAACTGGAGCTGGCCAGGCTGAGGAGCAGTGGGGTCCCTGCTGCGGTGAGTGAGGGGGGACCCAAGACTGCAAGGAGCTTTGATAAGTGCCTCCTGGCCCAGCGGAAGGAGGGGGAGGACATAGATAGCTTCCTGACAGCCTTTGAGAATGCCTGCGAGATGCACAGGGTTGACCCTGCAGACAGGCTCCAGTTCCTCACCCCCTTACTGGACCCCAAAGCCGTGGAGGTGTACAGCCGAATGACAGGGGCGGAGGCAGGGGACTACGAACTGTTCAAACAGGCCCTGCTCCGTGAGTTTGGGCTGACCCCCGAGATGTACCGGAGAAGGTTCCGGAGTCAGCGTAAAACGCCTGAGGTCACCTACCTACAACTGGTCAACCGGATGCAGGGATATGCCCGCAAGTGGACAGCTGGGGCCCAAGCTAAAGAGGACCTGCTTGACCTAATCGTACTGGAGCAACTGTATGAACAGTGCCCTTCCGACCTGAGGCTGTGGCTGGTGGACAAAAAGCTCGAGAACCCCCAGCAGGCAGGGCAGCTGGCCAACGAGTTTGTGAACAGTCGGTCAGGGGGTAGCCGGGAGGAGTCCCAAAAGAACAGGCCCCCCCCGGATGCAGAGAGAAAGTCACCATGGGGCCTCCCAGCGGGGAAATAGGGAAAACCCCCTCCAAAGGGGAATGCCTGGTGTCGGGCCCCTCCGACCCGCTCGAGGGGACCAAAGTGACCTGAGCTGCTATCACTGTGGCCAGAGAGGCCACGTACGGACCCAGTGCCCCGTGCTCAGGAACAAACTGAGCCGACCCAACCTACCCAGGGTTAACTGGGTAGGGACTCAGCTGGACGAGGGGCAGACGACCCAGGAAAGGGGGGCTACCAGTTTACCACCTGCTCAGGAGGGAAGAGTACCCCAGGCCAGCTCCGCCAGAGGGCCGGAGGCTCTGTACTCCGGGTGCTCGGTTTACAGGGTGGGCGCGGGGCTGTCCCTCCGGAGAGAGTGCCTTGTTCCCCTGGAGGTGGATGGGAGGAAGGTCAATGGATACTGGGATACGGGTGCGGAGGTGACGCTGGCCCGGCCCGAGGTGGTGGCCCCAGATCGGGTGGTGCCCAACACCTACCTGACCTTGACAGGGGTGGGCGGGACCCCATTTAAGGTGCCCGTGGCAAGGGTACACCTGAAATGGGGGGCCAAGGAGGGCCCCAAGGATGTGGGGGTACACCACCATTTGCCCACTGAAGTTTTGATGGGGGGAGACCTAGAGGACTGGCCAAGCAAGCCCCAGACCGCCCTGGTTGTGACCCGTAGCCAGAGCTGGCGAGGGGCACTGCACACTGACCTTGGGGAGGGTACCACACCGGAGGCGCAGGACCCTACCCTGGTGGGGAGGGAGCGCCGAGGGGCACGGCTCAGAGAGGCTGTGGCCTCAGACCTGGCCAATGAGGGGGAACCGGGCCCCATCCCTTCCCCAGCTGCTGAGTTCCAGGCTGAGTTGAGGAAAGATCCCTCCTTGCGGAAGCTCAGGGACCTGGCCAACCTCAGAGTGGTACGGACCATGAGGAGAGGCTGCCAGGAGAGGTTCCTGTGGGAGAAGGGGTTCCTGTACCGAGAATGGGCTCCCCCAAGGGAAGTAGAGTCCTGTGGGATCAGGCGGCAGCTGGTGGTCCCCCAGAAGTATCGCCGCAAGCTCCTGTACCTGGCCCATGACATCCCCCTCGCAGGGCACCAGGGAATCCGGCGCACCCGGCAGAGGTTGCTACAGAACTTTTACTGGCCTGGGGTCTTTACCACGGTCCGGCAGTATTGCCGATCCTGTGACCCCTGTCAGAGGGTGGGGAAGGCCTGGGACAAGGGGAAAGCGGCTTTGAGACCTTTGCCCATCATAGAGGAGCCTTTCCAGAAGGTGGCCATGGACATCGTGGGGCCTCTCAGCAAAACGACCCGGTCAGGGAAGAAATACATTCTGGTGGTGGTAGATTTTGCCACCCGCTACCCCGAGGCAGTGCCCTTAGCTTCCATTGAAGCAGACACCGTGGCAGATGCGCTCCTGACCATTTTCAGCCGCGTGGGGTTCCCCAAGGAAGTCTTGACAGACCAAGGCTCCAACTTCATGTCGGCCCTGCTCCGGTGCTTGTGGGAGAAATGTGGGGTCCGGCACAACTGGGCCTCAGCTTATCACCCCCAGTCCAATGGGCTGGTGGAGAGGTTCAATGGGATGCTAAAGATGATGCTGAAAACCTTTATGAACCAGCACCCGCAGGATTGGGACAAGTACTTACCTCACCTGCTGTTCGCGTACAGGGAGGTGCCCCAGGAGTCTACCAGATTTTCGCCTTTCGAACTGTTATATGGAAGGAGGGTGAGGGGCCCCCTGGACCTGATGAGAGACGAGTGGGAGGGGAAGGCCACTCCCGATGGAGAGTCAGTGGTGGAGTATGTCCTGATCTTCCGAGAGAGACTGGCTGAACTCATGGGCCTGGCCAGGGAGAATCTGGCCAGAGCCCAGAGGAAGCAGAAGGTCTGGTATGACCGCATGGCACGGGCCCGTGCCTACGCCACCAGGGATCAAGTGATGGTTCTCATCCCCGTGAGAAAGAACAAACTACAGGCCACCTGGGAGGGCCCTTTCAAGGTTGTCAAGCAGCTCAATGAGGTAAACTATGTGGTGGAGCTGTCAAACCGGGTGCACCACCGCCGGGTGTACCATGTGAATATGATGAAGCCATATTATGCCAGGGGGAATGTGGTGTTGGCCGTGTGCGGACAGTGGGAGGAGCAGGGAGATGACCCTTCAGTAGATCTATTCCCTGGGACCAGAGCTGGTTCCCCCCTGGAAACAATTCCCCTCTCGGATCAGCTAACCCCTGCCCAGCAAGCTGAGGTCAGGGGGGTGCTGCATCCGTACCGACAGCTGTTTTCCAACCAGCCTGGACGCACTAATCTGACTGTCCACCGGGTGCAGACGGGGTCGCACCCACCGATAAGATGCTCCCCCTTCCGAGTCACAGGGAAAACTGCTCAGGACCTGGAAAGAGAGGTCCGGGACATGCTGGCTTTGGGGGTGATCCAGCCATCGGCCAGCCCTTGGGCCTCGCCGGTGGTGCTGGTCCCCAAAAGGAATGGGTCAGTCCGGTTCTGTGTGGACTATCGGAAGCTCAGTGCCATCACTGTATCTGATGCCTACCCCATGCCCAGGCCTGACGAGCTCCTAGACAAGCTGGGAGGAGCTCGATACCTTACCACCATGGATCTTACAAAGGGCTACTGGCAAGTGCCGCTGGATGCAGATGCCCGGCTGAAATTGGCCTTTATCACCCCTCTGGGGCTCTATGAGTTCCTGACCCTGCCTTTCGGCCTCAAGGGAGCGCCGGCCACCTTCCAGCACCTGGTGGACCAGCTACTGAGGGGGATGGAGAGTTTTGCCATGGTGTATATTGATGGCATCTGTGTCTTTAGCCAGACCTGGAAGGACCACGTGTCCCAGGTTAGACAAGTGCTGGACCGACTCCAGGGGGCTGGGCTGACTGTAAAATTGGAGAAGTGCAAGGTGGGGATGGCTGAAGTATCTTACCTGGGCCATCGGGTGTGGAGTGGCCGCCTAAAGCCGGAACCAGCCAAGGTGGAGGTGATCAGAGACTGGCCTGCTCCCCACACCAAAAAGCAGGTCCAAGCCTTTATTGGGATGGCAGGATACTACCAAAGATTTGTGCCCCACTTTAGTGCCATAGCCACCCCCATCACTGAGCTATGCAAGAAGGGGAAGCCAGACAAGGTGGTCTGGATCGAACAGTGCCAGGAGGCTTTCCGGGCGCTGAAGGAGGCTCTTGTCAGTGGCCCAGTTCTGGCAAACCCAGACTTTGACAAGCCCTTTGTGGTGTTCACCGACGCCTCCGACACGGGACTGGGGGCGGTGTTAATGCAGGAGGATGAAAAGGGGGAGAGACACCCCATCGTGTATCTGAGCAAGAAGTTGCTACCCCGGGAGCAACACTACGCGGCCATCGAGAAGGAGTGCCTGGCCATGGTGTGGTCCCTCAAGAAACTAGAGCCCTATCTCTTTGGGCGACATTTCACCGTCTACACCGACCCCTCTCCCCTGACCTGGCTGCACCAGATGAAAGGAGCCAGTGCCAAACTCCTGAGGTGGAGCCTGCTCCTGCAGGATTACGACATGGACGTGGTCCATGGGAAGGGAAGTGCCAACCTGATAGCGGATGCGCTGTCCCGGAGAGGGGGCCCCGAACTTCCCCAGGTCACTGGTCAGCGTGAGCCCGCTCAGTTCAGTCTCGAAGGGGGGAGAGATGTGACGATGTGATTCAGCAGGGAGGGGGGAGTGTTGACCTGGGAATGTGCCCTGGGGATGGGAGACCTGAGAGCCTGTCACCTGAGCCAGGCGGAGGCGGGGGAGGGGGAGGTAACACCTCTGCCCGGGAATGTGGACGGAGGCTGCAGCAGGGAACCTGCTGGGTGGGTTTAGTTTCAGTTTGGGGCTGGGTGGAGGAACACAGGGAACCCCAGGGCTGGGGTCTAAGCTCCCTGCTCCCCCAGAAGGACTTGACTGAGGGGTCCTGGGTGTACCCACAAGCTCCGTTTTGGACTGTGTTCCTGTTGTCCAATAAATCTTCTGTTTTACTGGCTGGCTGAGAGTCTCAGTGAATCCCAGGAAGAGGGGTACAGGGCCTGGACTCCCCCACACTCCGTGACAGTGATGCTCACAATTCCCTTGTGTCCTGTCCCGTCATTTCCAGTTTTCCTGGGGGTTTAAAGGGACTTTTAATTGTGAGCTCTGGGCAAAGAGGGCAAAGCCCTCCTTGCTCACACAAACCCTCTGTCCTTGCCTTGATTGAAGCTCAAAGGAACCCCACTTTATACTCGCGAACACACAGTGCCAAGATGCCACGGTGATGGGCGCCAGTCTCAGCACCCGGACAGATAGAACCAGAGGAGTGATTATGAGGCGCCAACAATCAACACCAACAACCTGGGAGAGACACCCAAAAAAAGAGGCACTGGAAATCATATTTATCCTCATATTTATCCTGGAACAAAATCCCACCTGCCAAGGAATTGCAGCAACCCAGAGCGAGCTGTGCAGGGGCCGAATTCATGATTCCTGGTGCTGGGGGGTGGGGGGGCATTTATTCCTAATAAAAAAACACTCCTGATGGAACAGTCTTGGGGTTTCTTTTCCCTCTCCAGCCTGCCTTTAGGTGAGAATTTAGAGGAGACCCAGACAGAGAGACGGAAATTATGTATTTTAGGTGTTAAGTGACAGAGATTAGGGGTATGTTTTCGGTTAGGTCAAAGAATAATTGAGGACTGGAGTTAGGGGATAAGTATCGGGTTCTGGTTGGGGCAAGGGTTCAGTAGGCAAATTAAAATTAGGATCGGGACCAGAGCTCCAGATAGAGGACAGAGTTAGGATTAGGGGTAAGGTTAGAAATCAGTGTGTGATTATGGTTATGATTAAATTTAGGGGAAGGGTAAAATGAAAAAAATTAAAAGAGGGTGTTGAATAGCAGAGTTAAAGTGATTCTTTATCTTGGTAGGGATAAAGTCCACAAAACAGAATCAAAATAAGTAGAACACTAATACCCTTCGGACCAGACTTTTAATCTTAGCTAATTGCCTAACGCGCACTGAAATCAAGGGGAGGGAGGAGCTTCAACCCCTTTACAAACCCTCTGGCCAATTCAAATTTAGAAACCTCCTTGCCCATGTTCCCATATCGCCCACCACCTTCCCCAGCCACGCAGGATGTTCCCTGGTACCCACAGGGACACACCAATAGAAATTCTCTCCAGGTAGATGACGTTGGGGTGAACTCGGGACATTTTATGACACTTTCCATGAGTCAATCGGTTCAAAGGCTTCCTCAGAGCGCGAACCCACCGGTAATTCAGGGGGAGGGTTAGGAAGAAACTTCCCCTCTCAGCGGCATATTCCACAATATCCCACTAGGGGGGCAGCCTGGCGCCACCCTCTGCAGCTTCTGTCCCTGGCCGCGGACACAGACAGCGGGACTCTGGGTCAGACGAGCCCCGGCAATTCCCCGTCTCCTTCAGTGCTGGGAGGGGAAATACCCGGTGATCCGGGGGAGAGCGGAGATGGGCTCTCGCCCTGCTTCATACTCCGGGGCGCTGTGACTCCCAACCAAGTTTTCACTCTATAAGAGAAGCATTTAGGGCCAGCTCCGAGCCCCTTGGCACTGAAGGCAGCGATGGTCTCTGGTGAGGCCCTGGGAGCCCTGCCCGGTCTCACTGACTCTCCCCGGGGGAACGTGCAGAGAGCTGGAGGCTCCCTCTCGCCCTGGCAAATGCAGCCACGGCCCCTTTCCATCCAACCAGAGCCCGTCCCGCCGGCCCCTTTCATGTCCATCCCTGCTGGGTTAAACCCACATGCAAATCCCTGCCCCGGGGGGTGGGGGGGGGGGGCACCTGTTTAAATACAGACCCCTGGTTATAGCAGCCTCAGTCTCTCCCCAGACAGCAAGCCGCTCGCTTCTGCCTGTTGGGAAGTTTCCCTCATTGCATGAAAACGAGAATGAAATCTCTGTTGCTTTTCCTTTTCCTGCTCTCTGCCACCACCAGTGAGTGTCTATGGGGCAGTGGGGGGTATTGGTGACAGATCCCTGGGGGGTCTCTGTGGCTAATGCCTTTCTTGCTTTCTTTCCCTTTCCCCAGGTGTCCTCTCCCAGGTGCAGCTGGTCCAGTCTGGCCCTGGGGCGGTGAAGCCCGGAGAGACCCTCACCCTGACCTGTGCTGTCTCCGGGTTCTCCATCTCTACTCAGTATTACAGCTGGCACTGGATCCGGCAGCCCCCCGGGAAAGGGCTGGAGTGGATGGGGTATGTGTACCCGTATAGTAGCGGCAGCACAGGCTACGCCCCGTCTCTCCAAGGCCGAATCACCATCTCTGGAGACACCGCCAAGAACCAGTTCTCCCTGCAGCTCCGCTCGCTGACAGCCGCGGACACCGCCACGTATTACTGCGCCAGAGACACGGTGACGCGGGGCAGAGCGGGGCTGGCACAAAAAGGGGAAGCGGTTTCTGAACAGCCCGGGGAAGCCAGAGTTACAGAGTGGAGCCCTGCAGAGAAAGAGGCACACAGGGTGAACTCACTGTGAAAACCATCCAAATAGCTGGGGGCGGGGGTTGTTTGTTTGTCTGGTTTAAACCATGAAGAATGTACCCAGTTCCTCCGGACACGCCTCGCCTTTGAGCTGCCACAGAAATCATGGCAAACGCACGGACAAAACACAGGTGTTTCCTCCCTTTCCAGCGGCTGTCGGAGCGGGCAGGGAAAGATTCACGGAATTCAGAGCCACAAAATAATCGCACCGTGTGTCCGTTCCCCGTGTGTGTGTCACGGTGCGTGTCAGGTGTGCACCGGGAAGGCCACGGTCTTTGCCTTGGGAAGAGAGTGAGGGGGGCGAGCACAGACACACGCAGGGAGGGAGGGAAGGAGGGAGAAGAAGTCCGATTTTCTCCAGTAGGCGGCAGCAGTCCGACACACCCATACAGGGGGCGACAGAGAGAGCGCAAATCCCAGGCTGCCCAGTAGGTGGCAGCAGTCCGACACCCCCCCCCGCAGGGCTGCCCCGTGTGAGAGGCGCCGCAGACGAAGGTGCCGCGTCCTCCCCAGCGTGGGCGGCAGCCGCTGCCCCGTGTCCCGCCAGCACCGCCCTTGCTGTGCACAGCCCGGAAGCTGCTCCGGCTCCCCACACCCCATTCCCGCCCCTTCCCTACAGCCGTCGGTCAGTCTCCGGGGCGGAACCAGCCTTCCTCTCCCTGCAGCGCGGTTCCGTCCTCATCCGGCCCTCCCGGGAGAGACCCACAGCTCGGGACATCTCCTGGGCATGGTCTGGATCCATGGCAGGTGCCCCGCACGTGCTGGAGTAGCCCGTGCTCCAAGGGAGAGACACGCACTGATTTCCCGGGACTGTGAGGGGTTGGATCACAGAAACCCCTTTGGGGCTGCCAACTGATGTGCCAAGGCTACTTCTGCTTTCTTGCCCTGGCAGCTTGGGACTTCAGTGCCCTGCCTGGCTTGAGCCAGACCCCTTAGCCCGCTGCAAACCCAGACCATGTCCACGTCCCCTGACAGCTGTAGGCTCAATTGAAAGTAGTTTAAGAAGTGTTTCTGACTTTAACAGTTGCCCAACTCCCAATGGGGTCCAAACCCCAAATAAATCTGTTTTACCCAGTATAAAGCTTATATAGGGTAAACTCACAAATTGTTCTCCCTCTACAACACTGATAGAGAGATATATACAGCTGTCCTCCCCCCCCCCCCCCCCCCGTATTAATGCTTATTCTGGGTTAAATAATCAGTAAAAAGTGATTTTATTAAATACAGAAAGTAGGATTTAAGTGGTTCCAAGTAGTAACAGACAGAACAAAGTGAATTACCAAGTAAAATAAAATAAAACCTGCAAGTCTATGCCTAATACAGTAAGAAAACTGAATACAGATAGAACCTCACCCTCAGAGGAGTTCCAGTAAGCTTCCTTTTACAGACTAATCTCCTTCTAGGCTGGGCCCAGCAATCACTCACACCCCCCTCTAGTTACTGTCCTTTGTTCCAGTTTCCTTCAGGTATCCTTGGGGGTGGAGAGGCTATCACTTGAGCCAGCTGAAGACCAAATGGAGGGGTCTCCCAGGGGTTTAAATAGACTTTCTCTTGTGGGTGGAGACCCCTCCCTTCCCCTGTGTAGAATTCCAGCTACAAAATGGAGTTTTGGAGTCACATGGACAAGTCACATGCCCATGCATAACTCAGAAGTTACAGGTAGCAGCCATGGTTCACATGCTACCTTGAACGTCCTCATATAGACTTCTTATGTGGATTGGAGCCTTCCAAGATCCATTGTCCATTAAGTGCTTCTTGACTGGGCACTTAACTTGCAAATTCCTTTCTAAAGAAGCTGACCAAATACCTTATTAAGGTTATTTAAAATCAAACAAGTATACAGCCAACATTCATAACTTCGAATACAACAATGACACATGCATATAAATAGGATGAATATATTCAGTAGATCATAATCTTTACATAGATATGTTACATGTCAAAGTAAAGAAAAGCTTAAAACTCATAATTTGGTGCAACTATGTAACCCTTAAAAATGTTTTCAAATAAACCTCAATATTGGCTGTCACAACAATAATTTTTAAGAACCCAAACTCTGCCATCCCAAATTATCTCCCATTTTGCTAGGCTACAGGCCAGTAATTTTCACAGGATCCAGAATATTACTTCCAGCCCAGACACATGTCAGAGACAGTCCTTCCATCAACTCACTGTGGGTGGAGCTGATCTGGCTGCTAACCCAAGGGGAGAGTCTCAATGAGACAAGTGGGACTGGAATTATCAAAGAGCTCAAAGCACCCAACAATCTAGGTGAGACACCCACAAAAACGGAGGCACCGGAAGTCATATTTATCCTCCTGGCACAAAATCGCTCATGCCTCGGTATTGCAGCAACCTAGTGAGTTGTGCTGGGGCCGAATTGGTGATTCCCGGGTGCCAGGGGCCATTTTTCCTTAATAAACAAACACTTGGGATGGAATAGTCTTGGGGTTTCTCTTCCCTCTCCTGGTTGTCCATTAGCTGAGAATTTAGAGAAGACCCATAGACAGGGCAATAATATATTTTAGGTCTTAAGTGAAAGGGATTATGGGTACAGTTAAGGTTAGGTTAAAGAAAAATGTGGGACTGGCGTTAGGGGATAAATACAGGCTTATGATTAGGGCGAGGGCTCAGGATTCCAATTCGAATTAGAACAGGGAGTAGAGTTTGAGATAGAGAACAGAGTTAGGATTAGAAGGTTAGAAATAAAAGCAGGCTTAGGTTATGGTTAGAGGAAGGGTATGATGACAATATGGAGTCAAAATAAGTAGAACTCTAAAGCAACAAGGACTAGATTTTTAACATTATTCAATGGCCTAACACATTAAATCAACGGGAGGTAGGAGCTTCAACAACTTTATATGTGAACAAACATGGCTGTGGCACCATACTTTCTATTTAAGCAAGAGATCATAGACTATCAGGGTTGGAAGGGACCTCAGGAGGTCATCTAGTCCAACCCCCTGCTCAAAGCAGGACCAATCGCCAATTTTTGCCCCAGATCCCTAAATGGCCCCCTCAAGGATTGAACTCACAACCCTGGGTTTAGCAAGCCAATGCTCAAACCACTGAGCTATCCCTCCCTCCAGGCCACACACTGCAAACTGGAGGCCACTGTTAAGTGCATTGTCACTTGTTCATCCTGAAGTTGAACACTGGTTCTGAACAAGACCAGCAAATGCTCACTGTCTTTCTGCAAGAAACTCAGCTGACTGGCTAGAAGCATGCGGTGCAACAGTGAAAGACTCAACAGTTGAAAAAGTGAAGAAATCTCTCTGTACATTCAAAAAAATTGCATACATGGCTGATGAATGCACCGACGCAAATGGGAATCAAGTATTAAGTCATTGTGTACGTTATCCTGATGTCAGTGGTAGACCAGTAGATGCATTTCTAGATGTTCAAGTTATAGAAGACACATTGGCTGCATCTGTGACAACCCACATCTTAGAAGAGTTAAATGCTTGTCAATTGGACCCCAGATAGATGGCTGCTTGTGCATTTGATGGAGTTGCAAACTTTTCTGGAAGACATGGTGGAGTACAAGCTTTGCTCAAAGAAAAGTGTAAACCCTAATCTCTCCTATACATGCTGCAGAGGTCATCTACTCCAGCTAGCACTAGTACAAGCTGCAGACTCTTCAAAAGACATTTAAAAAGCTATACATTTAGTGTCTTCTTTATATTCTTTTTTCAGCAAGTGTCCAAAAACACTGAATATCTTGGAAAATATAGAAGATACACTGGGACTGAAGTTCATATTCGTCCAAACTGGGAAAACCCGCTGGCTTTCTCATGAGCGATCATTGGCTGTTGTCTTAAAATTACTCCAGCCATTATTACTGGCTTTGGAAAGTATCTACCAAGATGGGATGGATCTAAGTAGTGAGGCTGGTGGATACTTTTGCTATTACGTTCAGAGAAGACTATTGCCATTCTCTCTCTTGTAAGTCTACTGTTGAAACCACTTGGGTCATTAAACAATGCCATCCAGGCATCTGCTAGGACAGTAGTAGATCTTTGTCCAGCAGTAGAAGCTACATTTGGATCAATCAGAGAGCTATCCTTTGGAAAAGTACTGGAAGAAGAAAAGACTTCAGTCCAGAAGTTGACTAATGAAGGCATTTATATTGAATCCTTAAGTGAAGAGGACAAGAAGTGTTTGTTAAGACAACTGAAAAAGTCCACAGACTTGATTCTTAAAAATCTACAACAGCGACTTCTGGATTCTACTGAACCTCTACATAGCTTTTACAGATCCCTGTCCTATAAAACACCAACAGTTGAGTGCAGTGAGGCACGACCAGCAATGGGGCTGCCTTGTGCTCAGGACAGAATAGAGAATTTGAACACAGAGTGGAATACCATACGACGAATGAATGAAGATTTGACCTCATCTTCTTTTTTATCATCGCTAGTGGCTCGACCCGATCTTTGTGCTCTGTTTCCTGGGCTGAAAGAAGTAGGAATTCATCTCTTGCCACTCCCAGTCACAACAGCTACAGCTGAGCGTTGTTTTTCATCACTGAATAGAATCTTGTGTTCTGAAAGAAGTCGCCTTCTGCCTGATCATGTGAATGAACTAATGAGCATATCCATGGAAGGAATGGAAATACCGGACACACAAGAAGCCACCAAAGATGAACACATGGCATTCAAGAAGTTCATTAACAGAGTTGTGGGAAATTATAACAAGAAACCAAGAAGGATGTAGACGTAGTGCTTCATAGAAGGCTTGAGTAGCCAACTCTAACTTGTGTGATGATTTTAAAACATGAGTTAAATCTAATAAAATGGTCATGAAACACTTTTCAGTTTTTACTATGGTGCCATAGAGCCACCTTCACCCTCATGGTCTCACCCGCATCAGCCCTGACCCTTCCCTCCCGTAAATTCGAACCCCGCTCCCCCATTTCAATTCCTGGGGGGGAAACTGTGAGTCACCATCTCTGCGGAGTCCTCCAAGAACCAGGTTTCCCTGCATCTCCGCTCACTGAAACCCGAAGGCACCACCGCGTGTTACTGTGCCTGGAGACACAGGGCACAGAGCAAAGCAGGGACTGGTAGAAATACCCATCCTGCGGTTCAGATTCTGCCCTGTGTCCTGCCATCACAGCCTGTGTTCTGGCAAAGCCCAGGAGCTGCATCTTCTCTCCATTCCCTTTTCCTTCCCTGTCCCCAGAGCTGCTTGTCAGGTTCTGTGGCCTAAACCAGCCCTTCCTCCGCATTCAGCTGCTGCTCCTTCCCCATCTGGCATTCCCACGAGAGTGTCATTTCCCCAAGGACACTGTTTATATCTATTTCATATGCCCAACACATTTTCCGAATAGCCACCACTCCAATACAGGGACACTTTTTACTCAAAGGTGGAGAAAGAAAGAAAGAGAAAGAAAGAAAGAAAGAAAGGGTCAGATCACCCAGCATTCGCTCATAGCTGGTTCATTTCCCTGCCCTGTTACACGGCTCTGAGAGAGCCACTGAACAAAGGAGCTCTGGTGGTTTCAGCTCCTTTTCAACCGTGATGCCCGCGTGTCTGATCTTTATGCAAATCTCCCAGTCGGGTTCCCCATTTAAATAGCAGCTTCTGGGTTCTCACGGGACCCGCCTGCTCAGGGGCTGAAGTGAATTTCATTCTTTGTCCTTTTTTCTCATCTTTTCAAGAGGATGGAAAAGGCGTTGTCACTTCTGGTTTTACTCGCTCTCTCGCCCTGTAAGTCAGGAGGAGAAATCCGGGGGGAAATGATCAAACCCTGAGGAAGAGCGGTCAGGATTTAACTGTAACGTTTCCTGTCTTTGCAGGTGCCCGGTCCCAAATCCAGCTGGCCCAGTCCGGGCCGGGCGTGGTGAAGCCTGGAGAGCCCCTCACACAGACCTGCGCCGTGTCTGGTTACACCATTTCTTCTGGCTACTACTGGGCTTGGATCCGGCAGGTTCCTGGGAAAGGCTTGGAGTACATGGGGTATGTATATGCAGCTAGTGAGAGCACAAACTACGCCCCGTCTCTTCAAGGCCCAGTCACCATCTCTGCAGACACCGCCAAGAGCCAGGTCCTCCTGAAGCTCCGCTCGCTGACAGCCGCAGACACCGGCACCTGTTACTGCGCCAGGAGAGACACGGTGACCCCGAGCAGAGCAGGACCTGTACCAAAAGGGGAAGCGGTTTCTATACAGACATTCAGGGCATTTAACGCTGTGATTTTCCTCTCAGAGGGACACAGGCAGGAATCGAGAAGGAGAGAATTTTTCGAGACATGATTTCAGAAAGTTCACACAAGGAAACGATGCCCTGATATTGCAGAACAGCAGTGACAAGAATGTCACTTCTCATTGCAGGACTAAGGGTTAAACAAGGAAATCACACACAGGCAAACCCCAACTCTCACCATGTTCTCTCATCCCCAGCTGCTTCCCTCCCACTCACCTGCCATTCACACCTCAGGATTCACGGCTGAGCCTCGATCTTGCTTAGGCATAGCAGAAAGCCATTATCTGTAGATAGGCGTCTCTCATGGGCTGTCGTGAGTTCAGTGTCCTTTTGAGGGGCAACCAATTTGAATGGTCCCTCCAAGATATGCTGGCTAATTACTCTGTGGGCGTTACTCCAGGAGCAAACATTTGAAATCCAGACATAAAGCCAATATTCATAACTTCAAAAACAAAAACGATACATGCATACGGAGAGTATAATCATAACCAGCAAATCATAACCTTTCCATAGACATCTTACATGCAACATTTTGTACAAGATTTGTTGCAAATATATAACAGTGGTTGCAACAATGATCTATATGGCCATATTTTAATTGCATAATGTCACACCTTGTCTAGAGATTTGAGGTCGAAGAAGGCAACTGGTAATTGTTTTCCTTTCGGCAAAGGTATATTCAAGACCCCAGCACACTTTGTTAGGCGCTGCACAAACACACACACGGAGTCCCCTCTGAGCCTTAGTTACCGTCATTCTGGTGATCAATGAAAGATGTTTGTACCACTTATAAAGGGGGAAATATGTAAATTACGGTGATAGCTTCCTGCTTAAATCTGTGTCCCTCTCTGCCCAGGCTGCACCTGGAAACACAATCCCCAGCCCCTTGTGTCTGTGCGGTTACCAGCTATTTGCCCTGAGAATTTCCCCCTCCAACACCAGCGACAATTAGATTCTTGCTTCTTTTAATTGTCACTGTAGCGGCTCAGGAAGAAGTGGCAGAGCTAAACAAATAGTATATTGTGGTTGGTTTTATACCAATATTTGTAACGTGTCTTTATTCCCAGACAGAGATCCACTTTTACAGGTACACTCGGTGCCTCAGTTACACCGTCCCCTCCAAACACAAGGCAGAGTTCACCCAGAGGAATTGCTCAATCCCACGCAGATGCTTAGAGATGAACAATCCGGATTCCCCCCTGCGCTGCACCTTGCGGTCCATTTCTAACCTAGCCTGCAAAGCAGACGGGCTGTGGGCCTGTTCTGATGTTCAGGGCCTCCTACACTTTCAGAACCGGGGCAGGTTCACCTCCCATCACTGGAGTGCGCGTCAGCTGATATATAGACCAGGGGGAGAAACCCAATTTGTCAGGTGACCGGAGCCACAACATAAATAACCTGCTGATGAAGACTCCACGGGAACAGGTCACAAACATGTCACAGGCTGAACTCTGTCCATCTCTGCCAAGCCCAGGGACACAGAAGATCAAGGTCACGTTACGAGCCGTTCCCTGGTTTAGAGCTAGAGACTGAACTAGACCAAAACGTGGCTCTCCGGGTATCTCTGCTATAGCGAAGGACAGGGAGATTTTCGAAGACACGAACACAGGCTGGTGCCCTAATTCCGTTCACTTTCCATAGGACCTGGCTACCAAAAGTTCTCTGTTAGGGACACTGTTGACTCTCTGATCTAGAATCGGGCAGTATACGAAGGACACAGTCACACACCCTCATGTCTGAGCTCCGATTTTGGGATGTCAGGTCTGGCTTTATCAGCGCCTTACTGAGAGCAGGATATGCAAATGGAGTTACTTAGCTCCCTGCTTAACCCCTGCCCTCCCCCCGACCCTGCAGCTCCCAAACTGAGAAGCCAGAGCCTTGTGAGGCCGGCAATGAAAGAGTTAATCCCCGACCCAGGCAGAGACATGAGACTTTGGCTCCATCTCCTCCACACTCCCGCGGCGCTCAGAGGTGATTTTCTCCCCCAGAAGAGCGGGGGGTCCTGAGATTTCTTCTCGGTCAGAATCGCCCGATTCTTCACGTCTCTTGATTTTCAGGTGTCCTGTCAAAGGTCCAGCGAGTGGAGTCAGAGACTCCACAGGGCCGTAGACACTCTCCGCCTCTCCTGCAAAGCCTCCGGGTTCACCTTCAGCAGGTCCTGGCTGGGCTGGGTCCCCCAAAAGGGGATTGGAATGGGGCATGGCATGTTTCCACAGGCAGCTCTGGAAACGGCACAGATTACGCCGATTCAGAGAAAGGGCGATTTACCATCCCCAGGGGCAACCCCTGAGACCTGCTGTATTCGCACAGGAAGAGCTTGAGACGCTGGGGTTTCTAGTGGGAAAAACACACTCTCCTCCCAGCAATGACAGGTCACTGAGCGAAATGTAGGGAGAGGAAAATTCAGCCTCATTAAAATATATGAACATAAAATGGCATAAATCACGGTGTTAGGGCTAGGGTTATGCCTAAGGTTAGGGTTAGCAATAAGCAGAGGCGGATTTACAAGGAAACACACAGTGCCCTGGCATGGGGCCCCCCAACTACAGGGCGCCCCAGGGCCGGGCAGCCCAGCACCGGCCACCACCCCCTGCGTGGGGACTGCTGCGGGGCAGAAGCTGTGGGGGAGAGCAGGAAGGGAGCCGTTTATGAGCCGGGCTCCTGTTGCCTCCCGGGGCTCCTGCTGCAGGCTGGCGCTGGCGGCCAGGGGAGAAGGGCAGCCGAGGGGCCGGCTGGGGGCGCGCTGTAGGGGAAGCGGGCGCGCTCCCCTGGGGGGGCGTCTGCCGGGGCCTGTCCTGCTCCTCTGGACGCCGGGCAGCGCAGGTGCAGTCCCTGGCGTGCCCTGCTGCTGGCGGCCCCCGGGAAAAGGCCAGGGGAAGGGAGGGGCAGGCCAGGGGGTCTCCGCTCTCCCCTGCTGCAGCCGCTACAGCTCCCTTGGCAGCGAACAGGAGCAGCGGCGGGGCAGGGACGGGTCCACCAGCCAGCCAGGTAAGGGAACCCAGCGGCGTCCACTGGGACCGCCCCCACCCCCGGCCCCCGCGCACTGCCCCCGACACACACACCCGGCCCAGTCCCCTGCCACTGGCTGCTTCTGGGAAAGGGGACTGGGCCGGGGCAATCTCACCTCTTTCCCAGCGCCCGGGGGCCTTATTCTGTCCCAGGGGTGCCTCAGCCCAAACGAACCCTGTGACCCAACCCCTCCCCTGGCACTGACCCCACTGACCTGCCTTACCACAGCCCCATACGCCTGGGCGGGGGCTCCAGGGCTGAGACTCCCACCCCCCTACAGACTGACAGCAATCGGGCCCCAGGGTAGTGTCTTCACTGGAAGTGGCTGTTCATTCTTTTCTTATGCAATATATAGTCAGGATCCCCAGCGCACGGTGCTCGGCGCTGCACACAGACCGTCTGAATCCTTGTCTCTTGCCCTAGTGCATATAATGAAGACCACTAAGGGAAGAAATTTCAGCCTCCTATAAGGAGGTGAATATGCAAATAGGGATGACAGGATCCTGTATAAATCTGTCTCTCTCCCTACCCAGGATGCACCTGGAAAGACAATCCGCAGCCCCCTGGGTCTGGGCTGTTCCCAGAGACTCTCCCATAGAACTCGCTCTGTCAGACCAGAGACAATGAAGCTTTGGGTCCACTTGGTTTTCATTTTAGCAGTTTGGGAAGATATTTTCCTACCTGTGAACACATTACAGAGACAGAAGGTTTATTGTTCTATGCCTGTGTCAGGGAGTCCCCAGGCGATGCTCTGGAACTGCTCCCCATGAAGCCAGGCAGGACTCTGGGGAAGTCTCCTCTCTGTGAGCAGCCTGTCTTCAGGACACACAGCTCACACAGCTTCCACCTTCCTGGGTCTGACCTCAGAGCATTCAGCATCCCCTGCCCCTCTGTGCGCTTCCCACAGCGAGTCCGCTCAGGCAGGGCTCCTGGGGAAGCCAGAGGGTCCTGCCCCCCAACTCCGCAGGCAGACGGGACTCTGAGCCAGCCGGTAACACAGAAGGTTTATTAGACGACAGGAACATGGTCTAAAACAGAGCTTGTAGGTGCAGAGAACCGGACCCCTCAGCTGGGTCCATTTTGGGGGGCAGTGAGCCAGACAACCATGTCTGCCCTTCACTCCATGTCTCCAGCCAGCCCCAAACTGAAACTCCCTCCAGCCCCGCCCTGCTCTGGGCGTTGTCCCTTTCCCGGGCCAGGAGGTCACCGGATTCCTTTGTTCTCCAACCCTTTAGCTCTCACCTTGCAGGGGAGAAGGGCCCAGGCCATCAGTTGCCAGGAAGCAGGGTGTCAGCCCTTCTCTGTGTCCAGACCGCTGCACATACCTGCCCTCTAGGGCTCTGCAATGATCATACACCCTTACCCCACCACCTAGATACTTAAGAACTGCCTAGGGGAAACTGAGGCACCCCCACACTATTCAGAGGAAACATTAAGAACAGTCCCACTTCGTCACACAGGCCAATGGCTGCGATTGATAAGAGAGCTCTACTCTGGGGTCTCACGCAGGTTATTGGAAAATGCGGCTCATTGGTCTCTTGTTGATTTTAATTCGCTCCTTCAATCTGTTGCTAATGTGGGGTTTTATTTACAATTTGCCTCTTTCCCCTTCTCCCCCAGGGGCCCGCTCGCAGGTGGTTCTGACCCAGTCGGGGCCAGCGCTGAAGAAGCCCGGAGAGTCCCAGAAACTGCAATGTGCCTCCAGCGGGTTCACTCTTAGCAGCACCTGGATGGGCTGGATCAGACAGGAGCCGGGAAAGGGGCTGGAGTGGCTGGCTGACTATTACAATGAGGGAAGCAAGTACTACGCCTCCTCCGTCCAGGGCCGCTTCACAGCCTCCGAGGACAGCACCAACTTCTCCCTGCAAACGACCGGCCTGAGAGCGGAGGACCCCGCCGTGTATTACTCCGCCAGACACACAGCGAGGGGAAGCGAGTCTGAGCTCAGCCAGAAACCTCCCCCTGCAGTAACAGCGCGACGTGTCCGCTGCTGAGGGCGCAAACCAGCCCCCGACTGCCCGGGACAGGGGATGGGAGCAGCCCGGAGAAAGTCTCCCAGGCTAGAAATACTTGCAGACTGGAGCAGTTTCGGAATCGGTTTCACTCACTCCCCCTGGAACTCCTCTGAGCATCACGCAGGGTGCTGGAAAGATTTATTCTCTCTTCCCCCCCTCACCCCCCCGCCCCCCCATTTTCTGTTCCAGTCACACAAACATAACAGAGCTGCGCACAGAAGAATACACAAACACACACAGGCCCATTCAGGAAATCACTGCTACACAAAAACACCTACACAGAGGAAGCATGAAAACACATAAATATAAACGATCGCTCAAACGACAAATACCCACCGAAACACAAAAAAGCAAGTGCAACGAGAAACAAATAAACGAATCCAGACACACATAAACACACACATACAAACACCTACATACATACATGCCTCCCTGTCCCTGCATCTCCCCCTGTACCGCGACTCCGGCTTCTCTACAGTTCCTCACTGGCTCCCCATCCTTGGACACGTTCATTTCTCCACCCCCAGGAAGATGAGATTGTGTTTCCACTCACTTGTCCTTTTAGCAGTTTCCCAAGGTAAACCTTAGCCTCCCTACAGGTCCTCGGATGTCACGGGTGTTACCACAGCGTCCCCAGTGATCACTTCTTTGCTTTATTTCCCTCGGGTCTTTTAGCAGAAACACCAGGTAACAGGGAGCGGTTTATACAAACATAAAACTTCTCTGAAGCGCCCCCGCCCTCCCCTTTCCCACCCATCGCAGGCTCGCTGCCCCTCCAGGAGCGGTAGAATAATTCCGGATATGTTTAGTTATTTTTTTGTCATTTCATTGCAGCTCCAGGCCAAACCCTTTACTTAGCCACCAGGAAAAGAGGAAGAGGAGGCTGAGGGAATGGAGGTAGAAGAGGTGAGAATCTAGAGCAGGTAAAAACACCAACCAGCGCTGTGGCATCGCGCCTACCCGCTGCCCTTGCCAACGAGCAGCCCCAGATCCGAGCGCACCCCTCCGCGTGACTTGTGCCAGATATGGACACCGCGGTGCTCCAGCCTAGTATATGATACAGAAAGAGATTTCTGCTACACCTGGGTAATGGGGCCTTTCCACCATCTGCCCAGTGCTCCGGTACATCGTCCCTTGGGAATCAGTTAAAAGTGAAAGTTTTTATTTACAGAAGTGGTTTTAAGGGGAACTACAGGAGTTAGGTCTTTAATTAGCATTGATGCGGGAACTCAGCGCTTGCTGAGCGCCTGACTCCCTCAGGTGCCCTTGAAAATCACCCCGTCAGTGAAAGGGCAGAAGTGTGAAAGTGGCACGTATACACTCCATTTAAAACGCACAGTGCAGTCGGAGAGTGCTTGGGGGGTGAAAACTGCAAACGAGCTATAAACTCTGGCTCTGATTTATAAAGGAGCCTAAGAGAGTTAGGTGCCAAAATCCTTGTGACGGCCAGCGGGAGTTAGGAACCTAATTCCATTATCCTCCGTTGAAATTCCAGGCCTACAGCCCTACTTCCGACCCCGTCTTGAAAGAGAGGATAAACTTTCACACCTATCTGATTCCAATAATCACAGGGAGCTTAATTTGCATCTCTCCTGCTAGATAGCCAAATATTCTTGCCTCTCAGGGGTGATCCAAAGCCACTAAGGCCAGAGAGAGCGTTTGCCTTGATCACAGCAGATTTTAGTTCAATCCCTAGCAATGAATGTCTCGGGATTTGAAGTCATTGACATCATACGCAGTGCGGGGCACGCTGCACAAACACGATCCGTCCTTCTATCTGGGCTCCGGCGCAGGTAATTCAGATCATCAACGGAAGGGGTCTGTGTGTCTTATAAGGAGCGGGATATGCAAATGAGGGCGGCACTTTCCTGTTTAAATCTGTCTCCTTCTCTGCCCAGCCTTCACCCGCAGAGATAATCCAGAGCTCTGCAATTGTGCAGTTACCAGCCAACCCCCCTGAGAAATTCCCCTTCAAGCGCACGGGGAAATGGGGCCTTGGATTCACTTAGTTTTCGCTGTAGCATCTTTGAAAGGTGATTTTGTGCCCGCAGTAATTTTCAGAATCAGGTAAATGTTGTATTCTCATTCTTTTAATACTAACATCCATAACGCGCCTGTATTCCCAGGTGCCCTGTCCCAGGTCCAGCTGGTGGAGTCCGGAGGGAATGCGAGAAGTCCCGGGAAAACTCTCCGCCTCTCCTGCGAAGCCTCCGGGTTCACCTTCGGCAGCTTCGAGATGCACTGGGTCCGCCAGGCGCCTGGGAAGGGCCCAGAGTGGGTGGCCGGGATTAGCTCTGGGAGCGGGTCGAGCCAGTGGTATGCTAAGGCTGTCGAAGGGCGATTCACCGTCTCCAGAGACAATTCCGCCAACAGGGTGTATCTGCAAATAAACCGCCTGAAGCCCGAGGACACCGCCCGGTATCACTGCGCCAGACACACAGTGAGGGGAAGCGAGTCTGAGCTCAGACAAAAACCTCCCGCTGCGGAGCCCGGGAGCGGAGCACCCTGCTCGCGGCCTTCACGCTCCACCGCTGTGAGAACGGCCCCAAAATACCCCCCCCCCCCCCATGGACACCGCACAGCGCCGGACTGGCAGACAGAGGCGCTGCTGACCCCATCCCCCTGGGAGCGCAGGGAGCAGATGCCCAGGGTGTAATTCACGGAGCAGGAGGGAAGAACAGGAGCATCCGCCCTGGCGCTGTGGGGGCCCCCAGAGATCCACCGGGGCTTTCTGAGCAGATACTCTGCAGCTTACGGCTCCCTCCTTCTCCCCCTGAAGTCAACGGAGACGCTGAGCCCTTAGCGAAAACCAGTGGGACTGCGGAGCCCTGAGGGAGGATTATGGACGTGGGGGCGGGAGGGGTCAGTGATCCTCTATCGCTTTTCCACGGAGGCCGATCATGCTCTGTGGCTGAAACTCACCCCTTTGCAGAGAAGCCAGCACAAGGTCCTCTCCAGCTCCCGAGCCCCGCCTAAACCTTCTGCAGGATTTGTCCACTGGCGAAGCCTTATGCTGCCCCTCTGCACCGGGATGGTTTTTGTCCCATCTCCAGAGCTCTGACCCTTCTCCTCAGACCAAGCCACAGTGACTCCAAAACTATTTCCAGAAATAGAGCCAAAAACCCCGGACATGTCCGAAGCACCTTTGCGATTTTTCCGCGCTCAGTGACCAGGTTACCCTGGTTTGCAGGTTTTCAGGGTGTCAGCAGGAGGGAAAGGACTTTTAAATCTGTGTATAGTAGGGCGGCAGGGCTGAGGGGAGGGGAGGGGCGACAGTCATCTTTGCAAAATGAAGCGCCCTGTGGTCATTTTATCTCAAAGGACCAACAACTTTAAAATGACAAACATGCACTCAAAATGTATGGTGATGGACGCCCAGATAGATAGATAGATAGATAGATAGATAGATGGGGTGGATGGGGATAGATAGATAGATAGATAGATAGATAGATAGATAGATAGATAGATAGATAGATAGATAGAGGGGGTGGATGGGGATCGATAGATTAGATAGAATAACGGAAAGTGGGCACGAATTACAGGGAGACTACACTTCAGTCACCCAATACTTTTGAAAAGCTGCTGCAAGACAGGGCTATTTTCTCTCGTGTGTCTTGTTTACTGGTTTCTCCACTAACAGACCTTGTCCTGATGAAGCCCAGAAGTCGCATCTTCTCTCCACGCCCACTTCCCTCCCGTTTACCTACAGCTATTGTCAGCCATGGACACATAACACCAACCTTTCCCTCCCTGCAGCTTCCGCTCCTTCCGCACCCGGTGTTCCCAGGCCAGTCCCATTTCTGTATGACATGCTCCTCACGTTCTGTAGCAACCCCTGCTCCTTCAGTGGAAACACACCGGTTCATGTCAATTGGGTGACGGCCTAAGACATGAAGGGGTGTATAACTCCCTGTTCACCAGACAGTGCCCCCAAGATACACAGGCCTTCCAATTAGTTTATCCCACCTGGATGAAACCCTCAGACCACTTCCCAGCCGAGCAGGTTCTCCTGAGTCCCAGTCCAGGGCCCTGTCTTAAGGACCCTGCTTCCTACCCTCTCACTGCCACCGCCTGTCATTACATGTGAGCTGAGCGCACGGTCCCTCTGGGGTGTAAAGGGGACATCTGTCCCTGACGAGACAGCGCCATGCACTGAGCGCTCACTCCCGTCATCTCTTATACCCGCCCTGGGGAACGCGCATGCAAATCCCTGCCCCCGGGGGGTCATGTTTAAATACAAACCCCTGAGTGCAGGAGCCTCAGTCTGTCCCCAGGCACAGAACTGCCCGGTCCTGCCTGCTGAGGAGTTTCCCTCACTGCATGAAAACGAGAATGAAGTCTCCGCTGCTTTTCCTTTCACTGTTCTCTGCCCCCACCTGTGAGTGACTATGGGACTGTGGGGTGGGGTGGGGGAGGGGAGGGTGGGGTTGGGGGGAATTAGGGACCGATCCACAGATTTGTGCTGTGATTAATTCATTCCTCCCTTTGTTTCCCTTTCCCCAGGTGTCCTCTCCCAGGTGCAACTGGTCCAGTCCGGCCCGGGAGCGGGGAAGCCCGGAGAGACCCTCAGTATCGCCTGTAAAGTCTCTGGTGTCTCCATCAGCAGCTACCATTGGAGCTGGGCCCAGCAGGGCACTGGGAAAGGGCTGGAGTGGATGAGGCTTATCCAGAGCTCTGCAGCAGGAGGGACGACAGAGTATAACTCAGTTTTCAAACCTCGTGTCACCATGACCAGGGACATCTCAAAGGATGAAGTTTATCTCCAGCTGGGCTCTCTGATAGCTGCAGACACCACCACCTATTACTGTGCTCGATCCACAGAGCAAAGCAGGGCCTGGCACAAAAAGGGGAAGTGGGTTTCTAAATAGTCAACCAGGGTTAACTCTCAGTTTGTGCCCTAGGCAATGAGACAGACAGGGCATTGCCACCTCCGATTCTGCCCTGCATCCCACCCCGTCCCAGGCCCTCCCCGCAAGGAATTTCAAACACTCTGTTGCCTCCTGCTGTGCACTGAAATGAGCACCCTACGTGGGAGGGTGTTGTCACACACCCCCCCCCCCCCCCCCCCCCCCCGCCCGGAATCAGGTTTGTCGTGTCTCGAACTGGGATCCCAAAGAGTGAGACGCCCAGACTCACCAGAAACCACTTTTAGGACATGCGGTGGAAATGTCAGACTCCCCCAAGCGCACCCCAGCTGAGGTCAATGGAAGCTGCAGGTGCCCAAGGCCTCTGAAAATCAGTCCCCAAATTTCAATTTCTCGCAAGAGGAAGGACAGCTTTACGGTAAATGTGCTGGCCTCGGTTTAAGAATTTTGGTTCAGTTCTCATCTCTGTCTTAGGCTCCCTGACTGTCCTTGGGGAATTTACTTCATCTGTTGTCACGGAGTCCCTGGGCCTGCTCTGGAACTGCTCCCTACGAAGCCAGGCAGGACTCTGGGGAAGTCTCCTTTCTGTGAGCAGCCTGTCTGCAGGACACACAGCTCATCCGGCTTCCACCTTCCTGGGTCTGACCTCGGAGCATTCAGCCTCCTCTGCCCCTCCGTGCGCTTCCCACAGCCAGTCCGCCCAGGCGGGCTCCTGGGGGAGCCAGAGGGTCCTGCCCCCCAACTCCGCAGTCAGACGGGACTCTCAGCCAGCCAGTAACACAGAAGGTTTATTAGACGACAGGAACATGGTCTAAAACAGAGCTTGTAGGTGCAGAGAACCGGACCCCTCAGCTGGGTCCATTTTGGGGGGCAGTGAGCCAGACAACCACGTCTGCACTTCACTCCATGTTCCCAGCCAGCCCCAAACTGAAACTCTCTCCAGCCCCTCCTCCTCTGGGCTTTGTCCCTTTCCCAGGCCAGGAGGTCACCTGATTCCTTTGTTCTCCAACCCTTTAGCTCTCACCTTGCAGAGGAGAAGGGCCAGGCCATCAGTTGCCAGGAAAAGGTGTCAGCCACCCTCTGTGTCCAGACCCCTGCACGCATCTGCCCTCTAGGGCTCTGCAACGATCATACACCCTTACCCCACCACCTAGATACTTAAGAACTGCCTAGGGGAAACTGAGGCACCCCCACACTATTCAGAGGAAACATTAAGAACAGTCCTGCTTTGTCACAATCTCTGCCTCAGTTCCCCTTCTAAACAAAGAGGGGCAGACTTCCGTACTTGGATCATAAGCTCTTTGGAGCAGGAACTTTTTCTGACTGTGAGTCTGTACAGTGCCCAGCACCATGGGGCATGGTCTTGGCTGAGGCCTGGAATGTCTTTAGTAATATTAATAATAGTAAAATCTCATTGCAAGGATGGACTCAGAGGCCCATACATTTGATAGCAGCTACGTCAGCTTGGGAGGTCAATGTTTAATGCGGAAAATAAGCAACAGGGCACCACCCCAACCCATGTCACCAGTGGTTTTCCACTCACCCACCGCACTACAGCCGGGCCTGGCTAGGGAGCTCTTGCTGCTCTGGGAGGAAACAAGGGGCGGGGACAGGCAGGGAAACCGGCGCTCTTCGCGGAGAGGACTCTGGCGCTCATGGCTAGAAGTTGTGTCTGAGCCGTCAGGGTGAAAATCAGGAATTTCCCCTTCCCACCCCGACTTCTCATTCCCACCTCCGGGCAGCACTGACCCCGCCCTTCCATCAGCAGCAGCTGCAGCTTTGGGTCTCACCAGAAGGGTGCTCTGTGCCCGAGCAGAAAGGAGTTCGACCGACCCCAACCCAAGGCGATGAAAGCCCGGAGGGGCCCAGAGTTAATTCTACAGCAGTCTGTCTGGGAAACGCCAATAGTTCCCTTGGGGCCTGGCCTGTGGTTTGCAGGTTTTCAAGGTGTCAGCAGGAGTGAAAGGACTTGTACATCTGTGTATTGGGGTGGGGTGTGGGGGAAGAGGAGAAAAAACAGTCTTTTTTGCAACACGAAGGGTGATTATTTGATCTCAAAGGACCAAAAACTTTAAAATCACAAACAAGAACTCAAAATTTATGGTCATGGGTGCCAGTATAGGGAAAGAAAGAAAGAAAGAAAGAAAGAAAGAAAGAAAGAAAGAAAGAAAGAAAGAAAGAAAGAAAGAAAGAAAGAAAGAAAGAAAGAAAGAAAGAAAGAAAGACTCAAAGTGGACACTAATTATGGAGAGACTGCTACAGATCACACTTTGTATGAACTTCTATTCAAGTGCGGTGGCCTGGGTGTGATGTTTATGCAAATCTCAGCTTCAGGTTCCCCCATAAAACAGCAAACCCTCGTTTCTCACACACTCTTGGCTGCCAGGGAACTGGATTTCCTTTGCTTGAGTCTCCTACTCAAAGATGAAATCTTAGTTATATGCTTTGTGTTTGCTGTCCGTCTTGCCCGTGAGTGTCTAGCGGAGGTGGTGGGGAAATGATCGCTGAGCCCTTGGAAAGGGTAGTTACAATTTAACTCTAATTTCCTGACATGTCCTGTCCACTACCCAGCTGGTCCAGTCCGACCCAGGAGCCATGAAGCCCAGGGACACCCTTACCCTGACCTGCGCTGTCTCTGGGACCTCCATTAGCAGCGATACTGGCTAGTATTGGATCCGACAGCCTCCCGGGACAGGCCTGGAGTGAATGGGATGGATGTATCCATACGGCGGGAGCACAAGCTACGCCCCGTCTCTCCAAGGCCGACCCACCATCTCTGCAGACACCGCCAAGAACCAGGTCTCCCTGCAGCTCCGCTCCCTGACAGATGCAGACACCGGCACCTCTTACTGTTCCAGGCAGGCACACAGTGACACAGAGCAAAACATTTGTGCACAAAGGGGAAGTAGTTTCCACACACCCATTCAGGGCCTTTGGACAGCAATTTCTCCTGTAGTGGCTGAGGGACTGGGAATATTTATGGGAGCCAAAGGGAATAAATTATGTTTACTCAACCTTGTTCCCTGTAAAGAGAGACATGGAAAAGGACTCATTCCACCCCATAGCAGGAAAAAGTGATGAACACGAAAACACAAACACACACAGCCCTCATTCTGACAAAGCTCGAAGCTGTATCTTCTCCTGATGCCCAGTTGCCTCCCCTTTTATTAAGGCTGTTTGTCAGATGAGTGTTTAAAATCAGTCTGTCTCAGCCTGAAGTTGCGGCTGCTTCCCCACCAGGCAACCTGTGGAACTCCTTGCCAGAGGATGTTGTGAAGGGCAAGACTATAACAGGGTTCAAAAAAGAGCTAGAAAAGTCCATGGAGGATAGGTCCATCAATGGCTATTGGCAAGGATGGTGCCCCTAGTCTCTGTTTCCCAGAAGCTGGGAATGGGTGACAGGGGATGGACCACTTAGAATCATAGAATATCAGGGTTGGAAGGGACCTCAGGATGTATCTAGTCCAACCCCCTGCTCAAAGCAGGACCAATCCCCAACTAAATCATCCCAGCCAGGGCTTTGTCAAGCCTGACCTTAAAAATATCTAAGGAAGGAGATTCCACCATCTCCCTAGGTAACGCATTCCAGTGCTTCACCACCCTCCTAGTGAAAAAGTTTTTCCTAATATCCAACCTAAACCTCCCCCACTGCAACTTGAGACCATTGCTCCTTGTTCTGTCATCAGCTACCACTGAGAACAGTCTAGAGCCATCCTCTTTGGAACCCCTTTTCAGGTACTTGAAAGCAGCTATCAAATCCCCCCTCATTCTTCTCTTCCGCATACTAAACAATCCCAGTTCACTCAGGCTCCCCTCATAAGTCATGTGTTCCAGTCCTCTAATCATTTTTGTTGCCCTCTGCTGGATGTTTTCCAATTTTTCCACATCCTTCTTGTAGTGTGGGGCCCAAAACTGGACACAGTACTCCAGATGAGGCCTCATTAATGTTGAATAGAGGGGAACGATCACATCCCTCGATCTGCTGGCAATGCCCCTACATATACATCCCAAAATGCCATTGGCCTTCTTGGCAACAAGGGCACACTGTTGACTCATATCCAGGAGAGAGCCCTGAAGACATCTTGGTGAGTGAGCTGCTGATGGAGAGGCATGGCAAGTGGCCAGCAGGGCAGCTGGTGGAGAGGTGCGACCAGCAGGGCGACTGGCGGAGAGGCGTGGCAAGCGGCTAGCAGGGTGGCTGGCAGAGATGGCCAGAGCAGAGCCCCGCAGAGGCGTGGGAGGCAGCCGTTGGGGTGATGAGCGAATGCCTGAGCAGTGCAGTGTGTAAGGTGCCTCCTTACCCCCACCCCTGCCTTCCACACAGAGTGGGAGGTGAACTCTGCAGATGAACCTCTGAACTCCGGGGCTGCACTAGCCAAGAACAGCAACAGTGAGTGCAGTACAGAGAAGGGTTGGGCACGTTAAAGGGACTCTTGGGTTGCTGGACTTAAGACCCTGAGGGGAAAAGGACACTGCCCAACTTACCTGGGGTGGGTCTTTTGCTCAAGGTTTGTGTTTATGAACCCTAGTTGCAGTGTTTTCCCAAATTAATGCTGAGCCCTCCTTTTATTAAAAGTTTTTGCTACACTCAGACTTTGTGCTTGTGAGAGGGGAAGTATTGCCTCTTAGAGGCACCCAGGGGATGTTGTGTAATTGTTCCTGGTCACGGGGGGGGGGGGGGGGGGGGGCTTGAGCCGGTTGTGTGTTGTATTGTTGAAAAGGAACCACTAGATACTGAACCAGCCCTTGTCACTACTGGATCCACCTGGAAGAAGGGTTACATATCTATCTATCTATCTATCTATCTATCTATCTATCTATCTATCTATCCCCATACATACTCTCTCTCACACACACACACATCTATCTATCTATCTATCTACCTATCTATCTATCAGTGTCACTCAGAGCAGCGACGTGTATCACACTCATCTCTACAGGTTCTTTCTTTGCTAGATAGAATTGTCAACGCCTAACTCTCAATCCGCCATGGCTGGGAGGTTGTTGGTGTCTGTGGTTCCAAGAAATTCCTGCAATATTGCAGCTGAGCCGTTTCAAGGAGAGGAATAAGAGGATGGGAGAGACTCACGGGGTCTGTCCCTGGGCAGTGGGATGAATGGTGTTTTCATTGCTGGAAAAAGCATACGTATAAAACCGAAGAGAGATACAGGAAAAGGCACAGACTGCTCCTCTCGCTGGAAAACACTGCACATGCCCAGCTGGAAAGGCAATAGGCATCGCTGAATATATTTGAAAATAGGTAGATTAAGGGATCACGGGGAACTTGCAGCACAGATCCCCTAGGCACCTTTTGAAAACTCACCCTTATATTTCCAAGGACAAGGAAATGAGTTTCTGGAGAGTTTTGGACTCCTCTTTTCCACAACAACACACTGTTAAGTATGGAGTGGAAATCTATCAACTTCCTGAAAAAACTTGTTATATAAATCTCCCCACTGTATTTTCCACTGAATGCATCGGATGCAGTGAGCTGTAGCCCAGGAAAGCTCATGCTCAAATAAATGGGTTCGTCTCTAAGGTGCCACGAGTCCTCCTGTTCTGTTAAGAGGGTTTCTGGGACTTTGAAGGGGCTTAGAGATGTTTAAGAGCAGAGGTAGAGATGGCTCATTTTGGGCCAGGGGCGTATGTGAGGAATCGCTTGGTGAAATAACCTCAAACTGGCCCCACATTCTCTACCCCATTCTCTGAACTCACACATGAGGTTTCAGGCTCACCTGATCCTATATGAGGATTTTAGCCTGGATTTATTATTTCACTTGGGCTAGATGGATCTTTGGTATGACATGGTATGTCCATCCTTATGAACCACTTGTTCACACAACTTGCACAGTCAGCCTGTGGAATTCGTTGCTATGGGATGCTGTGAAGGCCAAAACTGTAACAGAGTTCCAAAAGAATCAGGTAAGTTCATGGAGGACAGGTCTATGAATGGCTGTTAGCCAAGATTGGCAGGGATGCGACCCCATGCTGTGAGTGCTCCTAAACCTCCGACTGCCAGAAGCTGGGACTGGACAAGGGGGGATGGATCATCAGTGGTTGCCTGCTCTGTTCATTCCCTTTGAAGTATCTACATTGGCCACTGTCGGGAGACAGGATACTGGCTAGATGGACCTTTGGTCTCACCCAGTGTGGCCTTTCTTATGTTCTCTTTGCTCTGTGATGCGTCTGATTCCTCCAGGTCTACAGTCCTTAGTGGGTGTTGCCATTGGTCATGGATCCAGCAGGGTTGGAGGAGTGGGACAGGCTGCCAAAAAACAGACATCCCTAACTCTAGAAGATAGAGTTAGCAATAGGGCTAGGGTTAGAGATAAATGCAGGGTTAGTGTTAGGGTTGTCACGTTGCACTCCATATGTTTTATGGAAATATGCTAATGAGTGTGAATATGTTGTAACTGGAATATGCTTCATGCAAAAGGTCTCTTGTAAGGTGTCATTACAAAGCTTATAATCTACTGTGTGTTTTCATCCTATTTGTATGCATGTATCATTCTTGTCTCTGAAGCTAGAAATATGAAATATAACTCTGAGGTCCTCTTGTAACTATGCAAAGTGTGGGCCATTAATGGTGGTTTAGAATCTTCATGGCTCCCATTGACTAGGAGAATTGGTTGTAGATGGTTTATTTACCTGCAAGCCTTCCTGTGGACCTGTAGGCCAGCCTATGGGTAATGAAGAATGAGGTCTTACAGTGATATGTGACCATGTCACATGATACTGGAATCCATCTTAAATCTGGTACTCTTCCAATTAGAAAGAGGGGTGGAGACCCAGAGAGTCAAAATATTCCCACCTTGTGCCAAAGCTATAAAAGGGTGTGGAACAGAACAAAGGAGGCAGCCAGTCATAAGAAAGCCCCTGCTTTCCATCTAAGATGTCTGCTGGAACTAACAAGGACTGTACCAGGGGAAAGGATTGGGCCCACACTATGAAGGAGTATAGTCTGTGAAAGGTTTCAGTGTAGCAGCTGTGTTTGTCTGTATCTGCAAAAAAAAGGAGGACTTGTGGCACCTTAGAGACTAACAAATTTATTTGAGCATAAGCTTTCGTGAGCTACAGCTCACTTCATTGGATGCTTTCATCGGAATGCATCTGATGAAGTGAGCTGTAGCTCACGAAAGCTTATTGCTCAAATAAATTTGTTAGTCTCTAAGGTGCCACAAGTCCTCCTTTTCTTTTTGTAGTCTGTAAAAGGAACTTATTGCAACATCTCTGAGGGTGAGATTTTACCTGTAAACAGTTTCTTAATGTATTAGGCTTAGACTGGTGTGTTTTTGCTTTCTTTTGCTTGGTATCTTACTTTCTTCTGTCTGTTTTTACTTGGAACCACTTGAATCCTACTTTTTATACTTAATAAAATCACTTTTGTTTCTTAGTGAACCCAGAGTAAGTGATTAATACCTGGGGGAGCAAACAGCTGTGTATATCTCTCTATCAGCGTTATAGAGGGCAGACAATTTATGAGTTTACCCTGTATAAGCTTTATACAGAGTAAAATGGATTTATTTGGGGTTTGGATTCCATTGGGAACTGGGTGCCTGCGTGCTGGAGATAGGTGACCTGCTGAGCAGTTTTTGGTTAAAGCCTGTGGCTTTGGGGGTGTGGACCAGACCCAGGTCTGTGTTTGCAGCAGGCTAGTGTGTCTGGGTCAACAAGGAAGGGTTCTGGAGTCCCAAGCTGGCAGGGAAAACAGGCTCAGAGATAACTTCAGCACATCAGGTGACAGTCCCAAGGGGGTCTCTGTGACTGAACCAGTCACAAGGGTTATGGCTATGGTTAGGGTTATGGTTAGGGGAAAGGTATAATGGAAAAAATATAAAATGATGGTTTTGGAAAGCTGAAGTAAAGTGATTCTTTATCTTGATAGGAAGAACGTTGACAATATAGAATCAAAATAAGTGGATCTGTAATGTTCTTAGGACCAGATTTTTAACATTATTTAATTATCTAACTCCCTAAAAAGGGGGGACCAGATTCTATGCAGTGCAGTGAGACCCCTTTTAGATGGATATCGTATCCTGGCTGTGACACGCACATTCACATGAACACAAACTCATACACAGCGATCCCCCTGCACGCGCGCGCGCACACACACACACACACACACACACACACACTGATGCAGTAAATCGAATTTGAACACCAGATACCAAAAATAAAAATCTTCTCTCTCTCTCTTTCTGACACACACACACACACACACACACACACTTATAGAAAAGGAGTACTTGTGGCACCTTAGAGACTAACCAGTTTATTTGAGCATGAGCTTTCGTGAGCTACAGCTCACTTCATCGGATGCATAGCATATCGTGGAAACTGCAGAAGACATTATATACACACAGAGACCATGAAACAAAACTTCCTCCCACCCCACTCCCCCGCTGGCAACAGCTTATCTAAAGTGATCCTCAAGTAGAGCCATTTCCAGCACAAATCCAGGTTTTCTCACCCTTCCCCCCCCCCCCCCCCCCCCCCCCACCACACACACATACAAACTCACTCTCCTGCTGGCAACAGCCCATCTCCCTTTGAAACCCCTCTTTATAATGCGCATGATAATCAAGGTGGGTCACCTCCAGCACTAATCCAGGTTTTCTCACCCCCCCCCCAACACCCCCCCCTCCAAAAACCACACACACAAACTCATTCTCCTGCTGGCAACAGCTCATCTTACAATGTGCACAGCAATAATCCAAGTTTAACCAGAACGTCTTGGGGGGGGGGGGGTTTGCAGGAAAAAAACAAGGGGAGACAGGCTACCGTGCATAATGACTTAGCCACTCCCAGTCTCTATTCAAGCCCAAATTAATAGTATCCAATTTGCAAATGAATTCCAATTCAGCAGTTTCTCGCTGGAGTCTGGATTTGAAGTTTTTTTGCTTTAAGATAGACTAACCCAAAGTGAATCGAATATGAACACAATACATAAACAGTTGTATTAAAAGAAGCTTTAGGTAATTTCTTTCTACGCGTGCCGGATCCAGAGCAACGTCTGCCTGATGTCCCACAAAACACTGTCCCAAAGTTCTGTTGTGAGACACAAATTCAGTGAAAATGTGGATCAGCATAACCCGAAGTGCCAGGAGAATTATGTGAAACAGAAATAAAATAATGTAAGGGCAGAGACAGGGAAAGATGGAAAGTTTAGCGCCCTCTCCATCCCCGCCAAGACGGGATGAAGACGTGTTTCCCTTGATTCCACCAGACAATACTCCTCACCTAGACGGCTCCCTGTCGCCTTATAGCCGCTGGGTGCAACCCGCATGCAAATCCCTCCCCAGGGGGTTGCTGTTTAAATACAAACCACTGACTCTATGAGCTTCAGTCTCTCCGCAGACACAGAACTGCCCGGTCCTGCCCGCTGGGGAGTTTCCCTCATTGCATGAAAACTAGAATGAAGTCTCTGTTGCTTTTCCTTTCCCTGTTCTCCACCCCCACATGTAAGTGTCTATGGGGCAGCGGGGGAATTAGGGGCAGAACCATAGATTTGTTCGGTGCTAATACTTTCCGCACTTTGTTTCCTTTTCCCAGGTGTCCTCTCTCAGGTGCAGCTGGTCCAGTGGGGCCCGGGAACGGTGAAGCCCGGAGAGACCCTCACCCTGATCTGCGCTGTCTGGGGTGTTTCCATCACTGACGGCAGCTACGCGTGGCACTGGGTCCGGCAGGCTCCCGGGAAGGGGCCGGAGTGGATGGGGTATGTGTACCCATATAACAGCGGGGAGACAGGCTACGCCCCGTCTCTCCGGGGCCGAGTCACCATCTCGGGAGACACCGCCAAGAACCAGGTCTCCCTGCAGCTCCGCTCGCTGACAGCCGCGGACACCGCCAGATATTCCTGCGCCAGAGACACGGTGGCACGGGGCAGACCGGGGCTGGCACAAAAAGGGGAAGCGGCTCTAGGCGGCGGAATGAGGCCCGAGAAGCAGGGTTCGCTGAGCCCCTCGGAGATGAAGACACACACAGTGGATTGAGTATGAACAAGCCGCACGCTAAGAGACGTCTTGTAAAAATGCCTCCAGCGGCCACCCTGTTTCTCCGGACCCCGTTCACCTTTCCGCTGCCACAGGAAGCGTTGCCGACTTCCCGGGAAACGTGTCACTTGTTACATTACATTTATTAGAGTAACAAGCAGAGAGAGAGTCATGGCAATACAGGTACACAGACATCACGCAGGAGCCCTGTGTCGGTCGGTTTGCCTGTGTGTGAGTCTCACTCTGTCCAGCAGGGGGCAGCAGTTCTCCCCCTAGCGGTTCTTCTGGACTAGGAAAGCCCCGAAGCGTAGGGGCCGCGTCCCCGCCGTGGGGGGTTCCAGACCAGGTCTCCCCGCAGCTCCGCTCCCCGGTAGGGCCAGAGAGCAGAGCGGGGACGGGGGAGGCTAATACAACCATTCCTGTTCACCGCCGCGGCTCATGAAATACTGCGTGATCAGCCCCCTGTGCCCACAGCCCTTACGCCCAGACTGGAGAGCGGGCTGGGGCCACGACTCCAGGCAGAGACGGCGGGTCCCCACTTCACAGGCGCTGCTGAGAAACGGCACAAGACACGGTGGGAAGCCCAGGGAATGATGGGAGAGAGAAAACGGCACCGGGTGAGAGTGAGCCCGCGCCCATGATGCACTGCGATGCATTCCCCATTCCCACAATTCCGAGCAGCGGCTGGTGGTGGGTTGCGCCGTGGGATAGCTACCCAGGGTGCACTGCTCTCTCTCCCCCGGCCGGAGAGCCAAGTGTGGACCTGCTCCGCCTGCACAGGGAGTGGCGTGTGAACCTGCACGAGCGATGCAGCTGTAGCCGGGAGCAAGACGCTGGCCCCGTCTCTCTCGAGAGGGTGGCGCCTGCAAACAAAACCGTTCCACCCCCTCGATTGTGCGTCTCCCTTCAGGGCTCCTGCAGTCCCAGCTCTCAGGATGGGACGCCCCAGAAGATGCATCTTCTCTCCATGCCCAGTTCCTCCCTTTCAGCTACAGCTGTTTGTCAGCCTCTGGTGCCTGAAACCAGGCTTTCGCTCCCCCTGCGGCTGCCACTCCGTCCCCCTCAGATGTTCCCAGGAGCTTCGTTTCCATTGGCAGAGTCTGGACATGCCTTGTATTTATTCCGTTAGCCCAGCACATTCTGCAGTAGCCACGGCTCCAATGGAGAGAAACCCATTGACTTCCCTGGCCTGTGGGTCACACCCTAAGAGATGAAGGGGGCTGTGTCTCTCCTACCCAGCAGACAGACTGGCCTACCTAGAGGTCTCCCCGCTAGTTTATTCTCGCTGGATGAAATCTGCATGGAAATGCCTGGCCTAGGGGGTTCTCCTGAGTCCCAGCCCTGGCAACTGTCCTCTGGACCCACTTTCCTACCCTCAAACAGGCATCACTTGTCCTTATTTGCATGCTGAGCTGAATGCACGGTCTCTCTGGGGTGTAAAGGGGACACCTATCCCCAAGGGACATCGCCATGTACTGAGCGAGTGCCCTGGGGGGTTCCTGTTTAAATACAACCCCCTGGTTCTAGGAACCTAGTCTCTCCCCAGACACAGAACTGCCCATTCCTCCCTGCTGGGAAGTTTCCCTCCTTGCATGAAAATGAGAATGAAATTTCTGTGGCTTTTCCTTTCCCTGTTCTCTGCCCCCACTTTTGAGTGTCTATGGGGCAGTGGGGGAATTAGGGACAAATTCATAGATACATTCCGTGCCTAATTCTCTCCTTGCTTTGCTTTTCCCAGGTGTCCTCTCTCAGGTGCACCTGGTCCAGTCCGGCCCGGGAGCGGTGAAGCCCAGAGAGACCCTCACACTGACCTGTGCTGTCTTCAGGGTCTCCATCCCTGACAGCAGCTAGGTCTGGGCCTGGATCCGGCAGCCTCCTGGAAAAGGGCTGCAGTGGGCGGGAGGGATTTTTCCACATGGCGGGAGCACAGCCTGCACCCCGTCCCTCCAAGGCCGACCCATGGTGTCTGTAGACACCGCCAAGAACCAGGTCTCCCTGCAGCGCCGCTCCCTGACAGCTGTGGACACCGCCACGTATTCCTGTGCTAGGAGCTACCCAGTGACACGGAGCAAAGCAGAGACTAGTACAAAGGGGGGAGCATTTTCCAGGGCCCTTTGAAAACAATTTTTCCAACAGTGGCTGGACACTGAATATATTTACAGGGCGGGGGAGGGGGAGTGAATACAGTCCTGTCCCTGTGCCCTGCTAAGACAAACACAGATCAGGATTCATTCCCTGCAGCTGGGAGAGGACTGACACAAACACACATGTGCACCATGTCTCCTTCCCTCTGCAACGAAGCAGGAATCACCCACCCCTCTATTCTGCATGAAAAAGGGCTACATTTCTCCAGGGTCCATCCCACTCCTGTGGCCCTGCCCTCATTGGCCTTGCTCTCCATGCCCCAGAAGTTCCCTCTTCTCTCCACGCCCCATTCCCTCCCCTTTCACCAAGGCTGTGCCACTCGCTGGTGCCTAAAACCAGCCTTTCCCTCCCAGCAGCTGCGGCTGCTTCTCCGTCCCACGTTCCCAGGAGAGTCTCTTTGGTGCTGACAGTGGCTGTACCTGGATTATGTTTTTTATTTTCTTTGCCAAGCACATTCCGTAGCAGCCCCTGCTCCAGTGGAGGGAAGGCCCGTGGTTGGGTCACACTCTAAGACATGAAGGGGGGGTGTGACTCTGTCACCCACCAGACAGCCCTGCCTGGCTAGGGGGTCTCCCTGCTACTTCATCCCCACTGGGCAAAACCAGCAGTCAAATCCCTGTCCTAGCGAGTTCTCCTGGGTCCCAGCCCACAGCTCTGTCCTTGGCACCCTCTTTCCTCCCCTCCCAGCCACCTCCTGCCATTCCATGTTGAGCTGAGCGCACCGTCTGTCTGGGGTGGAAAGGGGACCCCTGTCCCTGAGGGGACATCGCCATGTACTGAGCGCTCACCCCCTGGTATCTCTTATAGCCACCCTGGAGAACCCGCATGCAAATCCCAGCCGGGGGGGTTCCTGTATAAACACAACCCCCTGGCTCTGGGAGCCCCAGTCCCTCCGCAGACACAGAACTGCCCAGTCCTGCCCTCTGGGGGATATCCCTTATAGGAAAACAAGAATGAAATCTCTGTTGCTTTTCCTTTCCCTGCTCTCTGCCCTCTCCTGTGAGTGTCTATGGGACAATGGGGGAATCAGGGACAGATCTGTAGATTTGTTTGGTTGCTAATTCTCTCTTTGCTCTGCTTTGCTTTCCCCAGGTGTCCTCTCTCAGGTGCAGCTGGTCCAGTCCGGCCCGGGAGCGGCGAAGCCTGGAGAGACCCTCACCCTGACCTGCGCTGTCTCCGGGATCTCCATCTCTGCTCAGAATTCCCTTTGGCACTGGATCCGGCAGCCCCCCAGAAAGGAGCTGGAGTGGATGGGATATGTGTACCCATATAAGGGGCTACCGGCTACACCTCGTCTCTCCAAGGCCGAGCCACCATCTCTGGGAACACCGCCAAGAACCAGGTCTCCCTGCAGCTCCGCTCGCTGACAGCTGCAGACACCGCCGCCTATTACTGCACCAGAGAGCCCCACAGTGACACAGAGCAAAGCAGGGACTGGTACAAAAAGGGGGAACGGTTTCTAAGCAGCCCAGTGAGGCCAGGGTTACAGGGAGAGTTGAGCCCCTCACAGAGAGAGAGAGAGAGAGATGCAGTGGGGAGACTGTGAAACACACACGTACAAACATCTATTTCTGAAAATGCCCCCAGAAGCCACCCCGTTCCTCTGTACATGATTTACCTGGGAGCTGCCACGGGAATCATGTCAAAGTCACCAACCAAACTCAGTGATTTCTTCACATTGACATGCACATAGGAACAGGTGGGGGAAAAGTTGTGGAAGTACAAAGTGAAACAAAGTCACTCGGGACCTAGTGTCAGTGCCTGTGTGGGGCTGTTTGCCTGGGGCCGTGGGACTGAGTGTGCTTGGTTTGTGTACGCTAAGATATCTCCTTGCCTTAAGCACACGACAGGAACACCACCCATGCAAAGAGGAACAAGCAACTTTCAAGTCTTCCAGCAGGGGGCAGTATCTCTCACTCGCTCACTCACACACACCCCTACTGTCAGGGCTTCCCTTCACCAGACCGAAAGCAGAAGGCCAGAGTCCAGAGTGCCGGCAATGCCATGTTTATTGAGGTTACCAAGCAAGCATAATCCACAGCTCTGTACACCAGCCGAGCTGTTCCCCACAGCTGTCGCCCTCCACTTTCTTAGCAGGCTTATTTACACCTGTAGTGCACACCCCTGCTCCCACCCCTTACAGTTTAGGGTCATGGTCCCTTCTGGAGGGTCCTGAGTCTGGGGGCTTCGGCACCACCTCTGTTGTACCCCATGGGAGGGGTAGGGAGTGAGGTTGTGTTTCCGCCAGGGTCACCGTTTCTTTGGCTTTTAGTGTTTCTTATACCTGCCCCCATCCCCCTCGCCCCTCCCCACTGGTTGCTTGACCTTGGCTTGGGAGAGGAGCGGGGCAGCCTTCAGTGTAGCTCAGATATTAAACTCCCACCATAGCCAGCAACACTAACTCTATTCCTTATCTGTTCTCATTGTGCGATAAACCCCACCTGGCCGCGGGCAGACCCAACGCACAATGTCTTTGGTCTTTGTTCCCACCTGTTCCTAAGGATCTACGAATATCAAAAGTCAAACAAAAAGGAGGACTTGTGGCACCTGAGAGACTAACAAATTTATCTGAGCATAAGCTTTCCTGAGCTACAGCTCAATTCATCAGATGCACCCAAAGTTCTAGCCCAGGCTAATAAACAGGCCCAAATACTATATTACCATCACTAAACCGACCTCTTCTCCTTCCAGCCACCCTCAGTCAGATGCTGAGTTTTGTCCCCTGCATGTGGCTGAGCCTCTCCCCGGTGCCCCTGTCATCACAGCCTTTGTTCTGACAAAACCCAGGAGCTGCATCTTCTCGCCAGGCCCAATTCACTGAAGCTGTCTCTCATGCTCTGGTGCCCCAGCCAAGCCTTTCTCTCCCCGCAGCTCTGGCGCCTTCCCCCTCCGACACTCCCAGGAGAGTGTCACTCGTCTGGGCATCTCCTCTCTGTTGTTCTTATTTCTCAGCTATGCCCAGGGCTTTCTGCAGACGGCCCTGCTGGAAGGTCCTGCAAACCCCAATTGGGTGACCGATCCAAAGCCCATTGATTTCCTATGAAAGACTCCTGTGATTTCAATACAGTTTGTGTTACATCCTAAGACATGAAGGGGGTGTGTGATTCCCCCATCCGCCAGCTACCACTGCCTAGCTTGAGATCTCCCTTTTAATTTATAACCTCTGTCTGAAACCCGCATGCAAATCCCTGCCCCGGGGTTTCCTGTTAAATACAAACCCTGGTTCTAGGAGCCTCAGTCTCTCCCTCTCCCTCCCCCCCCACAACTGCCCGGTCCTGCCCACTGGGGAGTTTCCCTCATTGCATGAAAACAAGACTGCAATCTCTCTTGCTTTTCCTTTCCCTGTTCTGCGCCCCCAGCTGTGAGTGTCTCTGGGGCGGAGTGTGTGTGTGTTGGGGGGGGGGGGGGAATTACAGGCAGCTCCACAGAGGTGTTCAGTGGCTGATTCTGTGCTCGCTTTCTTTCCCTTTCCCCAGGTGTCCTCGCTCAGGTGCAGCCGGTCCAGTCTGGCCCGGGAACGGTGAAGCCCGGAGAGACCCTCACCCTGACCTGCGCTGTCTCGGGTGTAGCCATCACTGACAGCAGCTACGGCTGGGACTGGATCCGGCAGCCCCCTGGCACAGGGCTGGAGTGGGTGGGAGGGATTTATCCACATGGCGGGAGCACAAGCTAGGCCCCATCCTGCCAAAGCCGAGTCACCAGCTCTGGAGACACCGCCAAGAACCGGGTCTCCCTGCAGCTCCGCTCGCTGGCAGCCGCAGACCCTGCCGACTGTCCCCGCGCCAGAGACCCCGGCACACGGAGCAGAGCGGGGACTGGCACGGAAAGGGGAAGCGGGTTCTCAACAGCCTCGTGAGGCCTGAGATGCGCAGAGGGGAGAATGCGGCGAACAGATTCTTCTAAAAATTCCTCCAGCTGCCACCGAGTTTCTCTGATTACCTCGGAGCTGCCACAGGAATCACGTCAACCTCACCGACAACCAACATGCAGATCCAGGTCCCTGCGGGTTCTCCTGAGTCCCAGTCTAGTGCCCTGCCCCCTGGGCCCTCCTCCCAGCCTCCTCCCTGCGTAGGTTTAAAGGAAGGGAAGCGAGTCAAGTCCTGAACGCTGCCCGGTGCAAAGATACACAGGGACCAGACGCATGCTATGCACCAGGGCAGTGGTTCTCAACCAAGGAGACGTGTACTCCTGGGGTACACAGAGCTCTTCCAGGGGCTACATCAGCTCATCTAGATACTTGCCTAGTTTTAGGACAGGCTGCATAAAAGGCGCTAGTCAAGTCAATACCAGCTTAACTTCCAACTACCATGCTCTGTAGTTCTTTGGGGGATGTCTCATTCCGGCATGGCTGCCATGACCGCCCTTGTTCAGGCAAAGCCCAGAAGTTGCATCTCCTCTCCCTGCCCCATTCCCTCCCTTTCCATTAAAGTTGGTTCTCAGACTGAGAACTTGGGTCCCAATTCTCTGATCCCACAAAGGAAGTTTCTGTCCCTGCAGCTCTGGCTCCTTCCGCATCGGACATTCCCAGGAGAGCGTCGCTCCACTTCCTGGCCCCTGGGCGTTGTTTATATTATTTGACATTCGGCAGCAGGTACTTCTCCAGTGGAGAGACAAGCACGGCCTGCACTGGGCTTTGCCTCCCACCCTGGCTCTCCTGCCCACCAGACAGCACGGCCTAGCCAGAGCTCTCCCTGTTAGAGTATCTCCACTGGGTGAAACCAAGAGTCAAATCCTGGTCCCAGTGGGTTCCCCTGAGTCCCAGCCCTGGCGACTGTCCTCTGGACCCTCCAACCCATCCTTCCGCAGCCACCTCCTCCCACATGTGGGCTGAGCTGAGCGCCCGGGCTCTCAGGGGGGTAGAGGGGACCCCTGTCCCCGAGAGGACAGCGCCGTGTGCTGAGCGCTCACCCTCCTCATCTCTTACACCCACCCCGGGGAACCCGCATGCAAATCCCTGCCCCCGGGGTTCCTGGTTAAATACCAACCCCTGATTCTAGGAGCCTCTGTCTCTCCCCGGACACAGAACTGCCCGGTCCTGCCTGCTGGGGAGTTTCCCTCATTGCCTGAAAACGAGAATGACATGTCTGCTGCTTTTCCTTTCCCTGCTCTCTGCCCCCAACCTGTGAGTCTCTCTGGGGCAGTGGGGGAACTAGGGACACACACACAGTCAGTGGCTAATTCCTTCCTTGCTTCGTTTTGCTTTCCCCAAGTGTCCTCTCCCAGGTGCGGCTGGTCCAGTCCAGCCCGGGGGCGGCGAAGCCTGGAGAGACCCTCACCCTGACCTGCACTGTCTCTGGGTTCTCCATCACTAGCAGCGGTTATGGATGGGACTGGTCCAGCAGCCCCCTGGCAAAGACCTGGAGTGGCTCAGGTATATAAACTCTGCTGGGGGCACAGGCTATGCCCCATCTCTCCAGAGCTGCCTGAGCTTCTCCAGGGACACGGCTAAACATGCGCTTTCCCTGGCCTTCACAGTATCTTCTGGCAAGGAGTTCCACAGATTGACTGTGCCTTGTGTGTCTGTTTAAAAAGGCCCCCAGGGAAAGCTTTCCATTTCCCATGTTCCTCATTCCTGTCACTACAACCCCTGGCCAAAGACTGCATCTGTTCTCAGGGCCCAGTTCTCTCCCCTTTCCCCAGAACTATTCCTCAGTCTGTGCTCCTAACCCAGACCTTTCCTCGCCCATTAGCTACTCCGAGGAGAGTCTCAGCGTCGGGACATCCATTCCCCTTATTGTCTCTGCCCACCCACAGATGCAGCACCCGCTGCTGAGATGTTTATTTTACAATCTCAGACAGGAAGGGGGGGGGGGTCTGACTCTCCATCCCCCACACAACACTCCGGCCTCCCGGGAAGTTTATCCCCACTCGGGGATACCCACATGCCAGTCCCTGGCGGGTGGGGGGATGCTCGCGGTGATGGGCGCCAGCCTCAGACCCCGGACAGATGGAACCGGGCCGTGCTGATGAGCCGGTCGCTAATGCTCGGTTCACTCCCGGCCCTGTCGCACAGCTAATGAGGGGAGACTGGCCAATGGGCCCCGGAGATCGCTCCTTCTTCCGGCTCCTTTTCAAGAGGGAAGGGGGAGGTTGGGGTGTTTTATGCAAATCTCAGGCCCCCGTTCCCCGTGTAACACACACACACACACAGATTTTCCCCGTTCCCCGTGTAAAGAGCAGCTTCTGGGTTCTCACCAGGACCCGCCTGCTCAGGGCCTGACCCGCATCTTCATTGGTTTGCGTCTCACTTGAAGACCAACATGAAATCTTTGCTCCCCCTCGTGCTGTCACTGGCCGCTGCCCCGGGTGCGTGTCCAGGGGGGATTTGGGAGACAGGATCGACGCCTTGAAGCAGAATCGGGGCCTTAATGCTCTGTTTTCCTTTCCCCAGGTGTATTCTCCCAGGTGCAGCTGGTCCAGTCCGGCCCGGGCGTGGGGAAGCCCGGAGAGACCCTCACCCTGCCCTGCACTGTCTCAGGTGTCTCTACCACTGACCGCAGCTGTGCCTGGCTCTAGGACCGGCAGCCCCCGGCGAAGGGCTGGACTGGCTCGGGTGTATAGGCTCTGCCGGGGACACAGGCTACACCCCGTCTCTCCAGAGGCGCCTGAGCTTCTCCAGGGACACGGCTAAACATGCGCTCTCCTTGCCGCTCCCCTCGCTGACAGCCGCCGACAGGTCCTGCGCCGGACACACAGAGCAATGCAGGGACCAGTACAAAAACCGGGGCGGCCTCTACTCAGCCCGGCGAGGCGAGGTTAGCAGGGATCGCTCAGCCCCAGACAGAGCCACACACCACGAGCGGAGTAGGAAAAACCAGGCAGATCCCCAGCTCTTTCCAAAATGCACCCAGCCGCTGCCCGATTCTCCACCCACGATTCACCTTCGAGGGCTCGAGCGGAACTTAGCCGGGAAATAAAATTCTTTGCTCGTAGCCAAATGGGTCCAGGCACAGACACGGGGAGACATCGGGACATACAGAGTTACACCAAGCAGCAAAGGCAGCTTGGGGTGATGTGGGGGGCACTGTACAAAGGTCTCCCTGCAGACGACGTGATTAACGACACACATTTCTATAATAATACCCCCCCCCCTACTCACCGCCTCCCTGAGGGGCCGGCAGTCGGTCCCTCTCCTTGGCTCAGAGAGCACCTGCCCTGCTGTACTCAGCACCCTAACACACTGAGAGGCCCATTTCTCTCTAGTGTCTCTTTCTGTCTGGGTCCCTGCACTCACAGCCCTTGTTCTGACCAAGCCAGGGGCTGCCCCGTCCCCTCCCCATTCATTGCAGGGGTATGTTGGGTTCTGCTACCTAAAACCACCCTTTTCCTGCAGCTCCGTCTCCTCCCGATCTCACATTCCTAGGAGCGTCTCATCTGCCTTGGCCTTTCCCAGGGACTATTTGTATTTATTTTATTTAACCAGCACATTTGGCAATAGCCACTTCTGTGTTGGCGAGACAGTCACTTGCTCAGAGAGGAAAGCGATGTAGGACTCTCCTACCCAGCACTGCCTTGTCTCCCTGGGAGTTTATCCTCCCTGGGTGACACCCACATGCCAATCTTTAGCCTATGGAGTTCACTTCGGTCCCAGTCCAGGGCCCTGGACCCTCCCAGCCACCTTCTGTCACTACAGGTGGGCTGAGCTGAGCGCCCGGTCTCTCTGGGGTGTAAAGGGGACCCCTGTCCCCGAGGGGACAACGCCATGTGCTGAGCGCTCACCCCCCTCATCTCTTAGACCCACTCTAAGAAATACACATGCAAATCTCTGCCGACGGGGGGGGGGTCCTCTTTAAACACAAACCTCTCGTTGCAGGCGCCTCAGTCTCCCCCCAGACACAGACCTGCTCGTTCCTGCCCGCTGGGGAGTTTCTCTCTTTCCCTGGAAACGAGACTGCCATCTCTGTTGCTTTTCGTTTCCCTGTTCTCTGCCTTCAACTGTGAGTGTCTATGGGACAGTGGGGGAACTAGGGACAGACCCACGGATTTGTTCACTGGCTAATATTATCTTTGCCTTTTTCTCCTTTTCCCAGGTGTCCTCTCTCGGGTGCAGCTGGTCCAGTCCGGCCCGAGGGCGGTGAAGCCTGGAGAGACCCTCACCCTGAGCTGCGTTGTCTCCGGGGTCTCCAGCTCTGCTCAGTATTATTTCTGGCACTGGATCTGGCAGTCCACAAGGGCAGGAGTGGACGGGACGGGCATATCCATAGAGCAGGGGGGCAAACTACGCCCCGTCTCTCCAGGGCCGAGTCACCATCTCTGCAGACCCCGCCAAGAACCAGGTCCCCCTGCAGCTCCGCCCGCTGACAGCCGGGGACCCCGCCGCCTGTTCCTGCGCCCGGAGAGACACGAGCAAGGAGTGGCAGAAAAAGGGGAAGCCGCTTCTCAGGGCTTTAATGCCTCTTGCCTCCCATCCGCTCCTCGCTCTGCAGGATGGTGAGAGAGGATTTCTTCCCAGCTCGCCAGGGCATGTCCTTCAGCTCTGACACATTTCACACGGAGCCCCCGGGCCATTCTCCGGCTATGGAACCGCTCGCAGAGGGCCGCTTTGGCGAGTGACGGGTATTTCCCATGTACTGCCACAAAACTCTTCTTTAAAAGTCATTTAAGTTTTCCGTAAGTGCCGCACCCAACCACGCGAACCTTAAAGGGAAGCAGACACACAACTGCGTAGGCACTTGGCTTCCAACTCACTTCCAACTCAGGCTTCTTTGAAATTCAACAGTCTGGAAACAAAGACATGGAAAGTAAGGCACTCCTCCCTCCTGGAGCGTCACACCCGCTCCCCGCACTAACTTCTCTTTGTGGCAGACTCCAAACTCTCACAAGGAACACCCTTTCTATCTCCAACAGACAGCGACAGACAGCGCACACCCCGCTTTCATCAAGCTCCTCCGGTAACGCCAACGCTTGGCTGATAATGTCAACCACAGTCAACCAAGTTTACACACACACACATAAAAACACAAACATGCACTCATGTACAAACACACAAATACACATATAAGCAAACACACACATATGCATAAACACACACACACACAGCACATACAAACACAGATTTCCCCCTTCACCATTTAGAAAGCTATCTAGCATTAATTGAAAGACTGAAAGTGACAGAAAATCCACCGTGTCCCCAGGAAAATTATTTTCCATGGTTAATTTTCCTCATTGTTAAAAATTTTCACCGTATGTCTCGTCTCCATTTGTCTAGCTTCATCCTCTAGCCTTTGAATGGTGTCCTGCCTTTGTCCGCTGGATAAAAATGCCATCGACGATCAGAAATCTTTGAAATGGGAAAGAAGAACTGAGTAGAAACAGGAAGGTGAATTTCCCTTAAAGTCACTATTTTAAGGTCAATATAATTTACTCTGAACGGTTTATCAAGCTGAAAGCTCAGAGATGAAACATTTGAGACACTCAGATACCGGAACAGAAGACAATAACTGTGTCTTGCTGAATACAAAGATCACTGAGGAGACATCATATAATAATTATACTGATGCGTAGGAATAAAGGAGCTACCGGGCCAGTCTTGTCTAGTAATTCATCACCAGCAACAGCTAGCGCCAGCTGCTTCTGAGAGGTGCAAGAGTGACCCCCAGTGGACGACTATGGAATGACGCCCCATGGAGGCTATTTCTTCCTAAAGTTTTCAGGGTTGTGGACTCAGAAATAGTGGAGAAAGAAAGAAAGAAAGAAAGAAAGAAAGAAAGAAAGAAAGAAAGAAAGACGGATTCTATCTATAGCTTGAATTCTTTGCATCAGTCTCTAAAAAGTAAAGACGTTGCGGTGCCCAGCTAGAGATGAGGTAAAGGACATTTGGTACGGTTGTGTATCACTGTGTTACTGGATATCTGGGGCTCCACAATGACACACCTCCTTTCAAAAACCTAAGCACACTGGCACTCCTGTGAGAAAAGACAGATTCAGGACAACTTCTCATTAGGCTCAACAGTTGATTGAAATGCATTGGGCCTCAGCTGGTCATTCCATGCACTTCCATGAAGTTATATCATTTTATACCCCTGGGGGACCATTTTATTGATATTATTAAAGCAGAGCCTAGTTATTATTATACTGGTAGCACCCATAGGGCCCAACCTAGATCATGGTCCTATAGTACTTGGCACTGTATATAAACATAGGAAGAGATAGTCCCTGCCCCAAAATTCATTGCAATCTAAACCCAGGTTTTCAAAGGAGCCTGAAATTCCAGAGCCATCTGGGCTCTTCACTCCACTCTATGTTCCCTTGAAAATTCCAGTCTAAATATGCAAGGGGAATGGAGGCAGGGAAGGTGAAGTGATTTGCCCAAGATCATACAGGGTCAATGACAGATTGGGAAAGGAACCCAGGTGTCGCAAATCCAAATCCAGTGCTCTACCCAATCATTCCACTCCTCTCCAAAGAGTTAGAGATTTTAAGCAGACATACCTTCTGAAGTGCTGGTCTCACGTTGGTCCTAGCGTTCTAAAAGATCTCAGCTGAATTCAAATATAGGAATTGGCCTCACAGCTCCTACCACTGTTCTCTCTCCAGTCGCGGTGTAAATCTCCTGTCTCAGAGAGAGATTTAGCATGGGAATGCATCACTGTGTACTACAGTGACTACCACAGTGACAAAACCCATTATAAAAACCTCGTTCTGCCGGCAGCTGTGCAAAGCAACCCAGTTTCAGGCGGCTGCTAGGTTAGTATTCCATCAGAGGGAACTGAAGGCTGAAATTTACAAATCCATCTAAAGCATTTTGATGCCAGGTTCTCAATGAAATGAACAGGAGCTTCCAATGGGAGTCGGGCACCTAACTTGCTTATGCACTTTTGCAAATCCCACTAGATACCTCTCTGCACCTTTTGGTGCCTAAACATCTTTGTAAATGTGTCCTCGAATCCTGCAGAGGGCTTTGAAAAATCTCAGACTATATTTCTAAGTAGAGTTGGTCCAGAAAAAAGGAAGGAAAAAAAGTTTTCAGAAAAAGTTTTGGGAAAAATATGTCCCTTTTTTATCAGAAATTTCAGATCTCTGTTTCAGGCAGGTCTTCACTACCCGCAGAATCATGATAAATTGATCCCCGAACGTGCTCCCCGTCAACTCTGGCACTTGCGAGAGGTGGAAGTGGAGTCAATGGGGCAGCGGCAGCGGTCGACTTGCCGCCGTCCTCATGGCCAGGTAAGTCGACCTAAGATACTTCAGAATTATCTTATTCCCCTACTGATCTTCTTCCATGGAAATGAAAAATAAAGCTTCTCTCTCCTACTGAGATTTCCCTGTCCCAGACAAGAAATTTCTCCAATGATGTCTTGAAAATTGACCAGAATTTCACTCTTTATCCATACCAGTACTTCCCAGTTTACTACTTCTAGCTCCTGAGTAACTCAGCCATTCCAGAAATGGGTAGGACACATTCTAGACTGGATTGATTCTCATTAAGAATATCGCAACTGTGTTTTCCCAATTTTCACAATTTTGTAGATATTAAGGTCAGAAAATATATATTAGATCACCGAGTCTGACCTGCATAAACATAGGCCATAGAATTTCAGCCAGCTACTTCTGTACTGAGGCCAATTACATGTGTTTCACTAAAGCATATTTTCTAGAAAGGCATTCAGGCTTGATCCGAAGACTTCAAGAGACAGAGAGTCTGTCACTTCCCTTGATAGTTTGTTCCAATGGTTAGTAAACTTGACTTTAAAAAACCCAGTGCCTTATTCCCAGCTTGAATTTGTCTGGGTTTAACCTCGAGCCATTGGCTTTTCTTCTGCCTTTCTGTGTTAGATTAAAGAGCCCTTCATACCTGGTATCCTTTTTTATAAGGTAAATATATTGGGCTCCTTAACAGCCTCCCTTTTGTCCTGAGAACAACAAACATGGGGGATGGGGATGCAGCATTTTTCTCTCTCCAGTGGATTAAATCTACCTGTTTCGTCATGTTTCTAGCTTTGTATATCCTCCACCCGTCACTGTAGAATGTTAAGGCTCGTTGTGAAAATCCAAAAGAAAAGAAAATGATACAAACTCAAAGAAATTCTCCATTCACCTCTCTGACACCAGCAGCTCTTCACAGCTAGGTGGCTGAACAATCCAAAACTGCATTGGCCAAGTTAGATGAGACAGAAGAGATTTTTGTATGGCTCTGTACCATTGTGTCCTATGGAGTAGCAGCTACCACAGTGAAAAGTCCTCTATCAAAAACATGATAATCTTAGAAGCTGTGCAACAGAGCCCAACAGAGGGCACACTCCTACATTTTCATATTCATTGCCATTGGATGGCCGAAGATTTTGTCTGATCGGATATCGCTGTGATGGGTGGATGGCTACCACAGTGACAACTCCCGCCATAAAAAGCCTAGATCCTGTTAGAAGCAGCCCAAAGAATTCAGGCAAGGAAAGTTCTCATAGACTTTCCATCACAGCAAAAAAGGGGGTGGGAAAGCTCCCAGGGGAGGAAATAAATGTTCAGGTGTGCACCTGTAACAACGAGCTGTGCTTCTTCCACACTGGGATTTTCCAAGGGGAGTCAGGCACAAACCTTGGGAGTTAGGTTTCGAACCTGATCACCTATCTGCACCTTTAGCTTCCTCCTTACCTTTGTGGATCTTGCCCTTCGAAATTCCCAGACCATATGGCTAGCGAGAACACTACATATTACTTTAGAGAGGACTGTGGCTGAAACTCACCCCCGGTCATTCTGGGCTCTAAGACTTAGAATGCTAAGCTACCCAGGCATGAACTTTAGCTCTGTGAAATTCCTTAAATTCCCTTGAAAATCCCACCCAGACTCAAGGTTCGGTACCTTCCCTGTGAGTTCCCATCCCATCAAAGGTTTGGGTTTTTTTAAGTTTCACCTTAACTCTGGATTTCTTGTGGGAGTTTCAACGGTGTTTTTCTTGTCAGAATATTTATATATAAGTCAGTTTCCCCTATCCACATCCCCCTTGGATTGAATCTCCGTCTTTCTCTCTCTGTCTCTCTATCTTCCCCCCTCCCCATCCTCCACCCCCGGGTCTTATATCAACACCCATTGCTGCAATATCTACTTCTCATTGGGAATATCCACCAGAAAAGAAAACAATCTGATCTTGGGGACATTACTAATTGACTCCTCTCCCAGGTGCAACTCTTTGGAACTGAGTGGAAGAGCTCTGCAAAAAGGCATTGATGGGGTTGAATGGTTCCGCTTCCAGTGGAGGAGGTTTTTGTACAGTTCTGTATCACTGTGATGATTGGGGTACCTCCCACAGTGACAAAACCCCAAACAAAAACCCATGTCCAGCAGCAACGACCGAAAGAAATCTCTCTAGCAGGGGTCCTGTCATCACAGAGTCTGGGCATCTGACAAACATGAATAGATTTAGACTCTCAGCACAGCTGCGAAGTAAGGACAGAAAGACACAGAGGAGAACATTGACCCCCCCCTTCACAGGGAGATGCAGTTACATATCTATCTAAGCCACTTACATGGCACTACTACCATAGTACCTATGGACCTCACAATCTTTAATGTGTTGATCCACATTATCCCCTTGTGAGACAGCTGGAGACCCAAGGAAGAGAGACTAAATGCCAAATATGTAAAGGAATTGGATGCCTATCTCTTTAGAAATCTAAATACCTTTAAAGGTCTGGCCGTAGGTGAACTTGCCCAAGGTCAGATATGCAGTCTGTGTGAGGACAGGGAATCAGACTGGGATCTCCCAAAGTCACAGGCTCAGGTCATAAGCACTGGACCATCCTTTCTGCAGATGGAGAAGCAGAGTCATAGAAAGATTGAGGATCAAATCTCAAAGCTCAGTGAAACTTCTCTGATGGATGGAATCTCTCTATTTATCCATCTTTCGGCCACCCTTCGCTGCAAAATGTAAGGCTCGCTGTGAATGTCCGACAGAGAAGAAAATGATTTGAGCTTGAAGAAATTCTCCATTCACCTTTCTGACATATGTAGCTCTTCACAACTAGAGGGTTGAATGACCCAAAGCTGTATTTTCCACGTGGATTCACTGACAAGACCAAAAAGATTTTTGTATGGCTCCGTAACACTGTGTCTCACTGGGCAGTGGCTACCACAGTGAAAAGTCCTCTATCAAAAACACAGTCATTTTAGCAGCTATGTGGAGCCCAACAAAGGGCATGCTCCAAAAATATTTGGTCACACCAACATTCATTGCTATTGGATGGCCAAGGATTTTGTACAGCTGAGTAACACGGTGCTAGATGGAGTAGCTACCACAGTGACAAATCATCTAGCAAAAATCTAGACCCTATTAGAAGCTGCACAAAAATACCAGGCAAGGAAAGTTCTCACACAAGTTTCCATCACCGCAACAATAGCTCCCAAGTGAGAAAATAAATATGTAAGCATACACCTCTGACTTCTTCTGAAATATCTCTATCCCCAGGATTTTTTGAGGGGACCTATGGGAATCAGGTACTAACCCTAAATCAATGGGAGTTGGGCACCCAACTTGCTTAGGTGCCTTTGTAATTCCCACTGCACCAGTAGGCATCTACAAAACTTTTGTCAATCTGGCCTAAGGGATTAAGGACCTGAGCCAAAACCCATTGAAATCCAGGGGAGTGTTTCTATTAACTCCAGCTGGCTGGAGGTCAGGTCCTAGATGACTTATCTACAATCATGCAAGAAGTATGTAACAGAGCCACGACTTCAACCCAGCTCACCTGGCTCCCACTCCAGTGCAGAGGCAAGGAAGCTGCCTTTGAAACTTTTTTCCATCACACCAGCATCTGTTCCCATGAGACAAGGGTGGATTTTGTACGACTGTGTACCACAGTGATAGCGGGTGGTATAGCTACCACAGTGAAAAATCCCCTATCAAAAACCTGGAGCGCATTAGTGATGGTGATAAGAAGTCAGATGAAATGGAATCTGCTCACATCTTCACACCAGTTCCCATGAGGGGGACAGGGATTTCATACTGCTCGGTATCACAGTGCTAGGTGGAGCGGTAGCTCCCACAGTGTCTCCTGTCAAAAACCCAGACACACTCGCGACTCTGAAAACACAGTACATAATTCTGGACCCCAGAGCCTTAAACTTCCCCAACTTTGATCTCTTGACCGTGCCTCACGGAGTCCTGGAAACAGCTGTGTGGTAGATCTAGTCATCTGGTTAGAAGGTCCTGTCCCAGAGCCATTAGCTCATTTACTTTACACACAAGTTCCTCCGTTCTGCACCCAGTAAAACCAGGAGAGCCTCATCTTAGAGCCACGAGAATGATTCAAGGATTGGAAAACATGTCTGACAGTGAAAGACTCAAGGAGCTTAATTTATTTAGCTTAATGAAGAGAAGGTGAAGGGGTGACTTGATCGCCATCTATAAGTACCTACACGGTGAACAGAAATGCCCAAATATAGAGTTTTTCAATCTAGCAGACAAAGGTGGCTAGAAGTTGAAGCTGGGCAAGTTTTTCAGACTAGAAATCAGGTACAAACTTTTAACACGGAGGGTAATTAAACTTTGGAACAATTTACGATACTCCATCACTGGCCATTTTAAAATCCCCCTGAAACATCTGCTCTAGTTCAAATAGGAATTAATTCAGGGAAGTCCTATGGCCTGTGTTATGCAAGAGGTCAGATTAGATAATCACATGGGTCTGATACTCTATGAATCTCTGACCTATTCCAACATACAAAGAGCCACAATTTCATCCAGGTTACGTGGAAAGAGAAAAATGCTTCACGTCTCTCTCCTTCAACTGCATCTTCGCCTCTCCCGCCGCCCCCCCCCCAAAAAAAATCTCACACAGGGAAAACCTTGATCCATTTCATACAAAGGGGATTTTGTACATCTCCATACCACTGTGCTGATTGGAGTAGCTACCACAGTGAGACACTCCTGCATCTCTTAGCAATGACTGTGCGAAAGAAATCTGGCACCTGTGCATTTACGTGGCCCCATCACTGCAGCATCTGAGTGCTTCGCGGTGCAGAGGGGAAACAGATTGTCGAAGGAGATTTAGACACACAATCACAATTGAAATTAATGGGAGATGTGCTTCTAAATCCCCTAGCCCAAATCCCCATTTTACAGCTAGGGAAACTGAGGTATGGAGTGATATAAGGACCTGAATCAAAGGAATGCCGTGGATCCGGTCCTAAGTGACTTACCAGAAAACACACCAGGAATCGAGGAGATGAACCCAAGAGTCCGAAGTCCCATCAAGCCCCTCTTCTTCCACATTATTCCAGCAGGAGAGCTTTCCAGAGACTTTCCCATCACCCCAATGTTCATTCGCAAGAGATGGGCAAGGATCTTGTATGAGTCTGTATCACTGTGATGGGTGGGGTAGCTGGTACCACAGTGATACGGCCCCTATCAAAAACATAGACCCTGGAGCTGGCTGGAATTTTCCTTGGTGGTTTGCCTATCTAGCAGAAGAATGTGAAGGATCTCCAACAATTTCTTAAATGTTAAGGCCAGAGGGACCATTGGAAAGATCATCTAATCTGACCTCCTGTGTGTCACAGGTTGTAGAATTTCACCCAGTTACCCTGTATTGAGCCCGATAACTTGTGTTTGACTGAAGCAGAAAGGCATCCAGTCATGATCTAAGACATCAAGTTGGAGAATCCACTACTTTCCTTGGGACTGGTTAATTGCTTTCACTGTTAAAAAAAAGTGTGTCTTATTTCTAAGTTTAATTTGTTCGGGTTTAAATTCCAGCCATTGGTTCTCATTCTACCTTTCGCTGGTAGATTCAAGGCCCCTTTAGTACCCCGGATGTTTACTTTATTCCAAAACATTCAGCTTTGGTTTGGGGAACTGGTTGGGGGAAGCTTGAGGGGGGAAAAAAACACTGAAACAAGCATTTTGTTTCACTTTGAAAGTGGCATTCTTTCCTTCTTCCTCTCACTTTTCATTTCCCTCTTTTTCCCCACTGATAATTCAGAGAACTGAAGAGTTTCTCTCCATTTTGAAAGGAGACATTTTGAAAATTAAAAAAAAATCAGATTTTTTTAAAATTAGAATGTCAACATTTTACTGGAAAAAATCCATTTTTGACCCAAAAAACCTCATTTTTTGCCCACAACTTTCCCAATGAGAAATTTTTTACCACTCCTGCCATGCCCGATGAAGAACTCTGACCAGGAAGCAACTCCAAAATCTCCCCACCACACCAATACTCACGTACTCATGAGAGAATTGTTATTCATGATCCCCTGAGGATAAGAAAGGATGGATGGCCCAGTGGTTACGGCAATAGATGGGCACTTGGGAGACCTCTGTTTGATTCCTTGCGCTTCCGCAGACTTCCATGAGCAAGTCATTCATGGCCAGATTTTCAAAGCCATTTAGGTACCAAATGGGATTTTCAAAAGCACGTAGGACCCAAAACTCATTGCATTTAATGGGATTTGGGCACCTAGATGCTTTTGAAAATCCCACTAGGTGCCTAAAGACCTTTAGCAATCTGTCCCTTAGCCTCTCTATGCTTCACTTCCCCCTCTCTGAAATGGGGGATAAATAGCAATCCCCCACCTCACAGGGAAGTCACAAGGGTAAATAAGGACTGTGAGATAGGTTGATATTGTCCTAATGGGAGGGTGATCATATCAGTACCTAAAATAGATAGATATCTTCTGCAATGTTACTTATGGATATTGGAACTAGTCTCTCTTTCCCCACCACACACCCCACCCCTCTCAGACAAGAAGATACTCTCCTCTAGTCAGGTTATTCCATCATCGGAAGCTAGCGGTCATCTGCACCTTTCTCTGAACATACAAAACGACCAGGCCGGGTCAGACCACAGATCCATCTAGCCGAGTATCCTGTCTTCCGACAGCGGCCAATGCCAGGTGCCCCAGAGGGAATGAACAGAACAGGTGATCGTCAAGTGATCCACCCCCTGTCACCCATTCCCAGCTTCTGGCAAACAGAGGCTAGGGAGACCATCCCTGCCCATCCTGGCTAGTACCCATTGATGGACCTGTCCTCCATGAATTTATGAAGAAGCTGGCACTGGCCACTTAGCGGGCCAGAAGTCTCATCCTGGACCCTTTATGTAAATACCCTCTACAGGCTCCCTATTAAAATAGCACCCCCATTATCTGCCCCCTTTCATTCCCCCCCGCCCCCCCACCTCCAGGCTCCATGGGCAACTCCGGGTCCTTGCAGCACCACAAAATCTTTGCTGTTTCTGCACCGGGCTCTGGCTCTCACGCAAGGTGGGTGCTTCTGGGGGAGAGCGCTGGGCTCCGCCTGAGGTTATTCCCTTTTATAACCCTCATTCTTCCTCTTTCCAAGTGGTCTGTCCCAAACCCAACCGGTTCCATCCACCCCTGGAGCAGTGAAGTCTGGAGACACTCTACTGGGCTACGATAGCAAACCCCACTGACACTCTGATTCCGCCTCTGGCTTCTGCCATTGGACAGCCCTGGCCAGGGACCCTCCCAAGAACCAGCTGCAGACACCGCCACATAATACTACCCGGGGGGAAGGGAGTAGCCACCACCATGACAGATCCCACAGAAAAGTTCTGGATGTCCGAGCCCTCACCTCAGTAAGCCAGACCCAGGGGGCTGAGGAAGACATTTTTCTGTCTCACCAATATTCATTCCGAAGGGCCAGATATTGAGAATTTCAAAGCCTCCCAAGGCAGTCAGAGACAAAGTCCTCACTGAAGGTGAAGACAACAAATTTCAATGGAATTTAACCACCAAACTGCTTTGCAAATCCCTTAAATCCTCTGAAAGACTGAAATCCTTTGGACACCCTACAGTCAACTGACTTGACTTCTATACACAGTTCCTACTCTGTGTTCCTTTCCCCCTAAAATCTATCTACTTGTCCGTCTGTTCTTAGACTCAGATACCACTGTGAAGGGCGTGAAGACTTGAAGAGGTTAGAGTAGACAACTCTAGACTCAACTAGAATACAACAGACTAGACTAGAATATGTTAGAATAAACTAGAATATACTAGACTATAATTCAGTAGAACCTTGATTTTACAAAAAAAGTCTCACAAACGATCAGTTATATGAGCTATTTTTTCTGATGTGGGGGGGGATGACACAAAGAAAGAAGTTGATGACAAACAAGTCAACATCCCTTCACATTCAGATGTCTTCGATTCACTGGAAATCGCTTCACAGTGGCTTGAAGAAGAAGAAAGCAATGCAGTGCACCATACTGCAACTGATGCACCGTACCTACCGTCATTTTGAGATGTTCAATGTTATGAAGTCCTCAGTCCCTAATTAGTTAAAAAAATAGGGACTCTACTGTAGGCTGGACTAGAGTAGACTAGGCTACAATAAAATTGACTATATTAAAGCAGACTATAATAGATTAGAGTAGAATATAATATCCTATACTAAGGTAAACCATAATAGACTAGGCTAGAATAAAATAGACAAGACTAGAATACACTGGACAAGACCACAATAGAATAGCATTTGAGATCCTTCCTGAATGTCTGGAAAGATCCTAGCATGGTTTGGCTGCTCCCTAAGAGTAATAATATTCATCACCCTGAATTTTATAATTAACACCCCAAAATAGGGGGCATACTTTAGAGAAGCTGTTAAGAGTTTCCACCTTTTTGAACATTTGCCCAAGCTGCTAAGACCGCTATGGAAGAATCTTGGCCCTAGAAGATTTTGTACGGGAGTGTATCACAGTGTAACTACTACGGGAGCTACCACAGTGACGCACTTCATGCCAAAAACCACACACGGCCGTAGAGGTGCCAATGCAAATGCAACAGAAAACCACAGAACCAAGGAAAGCCATGTTAACCGGCATATCTATTTAGGGATATCTAGTTTCTGAAGGGGACCTAAGAGACTCTTCATGACACCTGGACGTTAAAACCTGGCTGGAAACTAGGATTAGGAGTTTCAGAGGAAAAACACCTTCATGCTCCTTTGAAAATACCAGCCCAGAGAACTGAATACCTTGACTCAACCAGGATTTGAATTCACACCTTTGAACACTAGATCTCTGAGATCCAATCTTTGGCTATAGCCAGGGGAAGAGGAAGAATATAGGAATGTCATCCATTTCAGGACCGATTTTGATGTGACTAAATCTATCCACAATTTTCTAAAAAAAAAAAATGATTAGAAAAAGAAAAACAGACTGGGATTTTCAAAGTTCTTACAGGAGTGAGGTGCTCAACTCCCATTGGAAATTGGGTGCCTAAATACCTTAGTCTCTTTTAAAAATCCCAGCTGATAAAGATTAGGGGTGTGACTTTCAAAAATAGCAACATGACGTGCAGCACAAGTTTCCTAGAAAATCGGTGGGACTTACGATCCTAAGCAACTTTTGCCAGTGCTCCCTGGGGCTGTTTCCATTACAGAGAAGTTGAATCAAAATGGACTTCAGATGGCTACAAACCAATAAACTCTAGAGAAAAGGCAGATGAAGCCCTTCTGTTCACACTGCCTCAAAGCACGAACAACGGGATTTTCAAATCCAACTGAAATTCAGCAATTTTAAAACTGATTAAACAAGATGCCTTCTTCTGCTCATTTGACCCGTGGAACTAATTGTCACAGAGTATCAATGAGGACAAGAGCTCATCAGGATTCGATAAGAGAAGGGATATTTGTAATGATAAGGAGAACACACCGAATTACAACAGTAAGTATGGAGGGGGAACGAATTTTGCAGAGGACGTAAACCCGTCTCTGTCAGGGCATGAGCCAACTTCTAACTGATGCAAGCCCATCTCAAGGTTATTCCATATTGCCCACTAGGGGGCAGTTCTTGCACCTCCCTCTGCATTGTCTGGAACTGGCCACAAGACAGGAGATTGTATGACAACAGAGTTTCTCAAACTGGAGATCCCAACCCAAAAGGAGATCACAAGACTATTGTGGGGGGGGGGGGGTCATGACAGCAGTGGCTGCTGGCTGGGCACCCAGCTCTGAAGGCAGCGCTGCCGCCAGCAGCAACGCAGAATTAAGGGTGGCATGGCATGGGGGGGTTGTCACTTGTTGGGGGGGTCATCGCAGCCTGAAATATTTTCAAAGGGGTACTAGATGGGCCACTGGTCTGACCCATGCTAGCAATTCCTATATTCCTGTGTCTAAACATTCTAGACTAGTCCATTCTCCTTTCCAATACTTTATTCTACCCCACCCTGCTTTATTCTATTCCACTTTACTTTCCTCTATTCTGTTCTAGTTTTAAACATCCCATCATCCTGTATTCCTAATTCAATGTTTTTTAAAGGGATTGGTAATTTGTCTCCTGCCTATTACACTGTTTTCAGGACTGGAAGGATGAGTTATCCTAATAAGTATCTGATTGCGGTTATTGGAAGAGATGAGGAAGATTTTGCAGGGCTGTATATCACTGTGTATACTACTATAGCGGGAGCTACTATCACAGTGATATACCCCCTAACAAAAACCATGGACGTATGAGTAACGATTAAAAGACACATACTTTCCATCATGGGAACAGGAGGATGAGAGTTTGAAAGCCGCTTAAGGAATCTTGACGTACAATTCCCGTTAGATGTGATCGCCTCCTACGTACCAGCGGTAACGAACATTTGGTATTGGCACACATCACTGTGTTAAGCAGTAGCTGGAGTTATCACAATGACAAACACCATATCAAAAACCTCCGTACGGTCACGGCTATGCCAGCAAGTCAGACCTAGAGAAACGGCATTTTGGAAACGTTTTGATCAGAAGCAACTTCTTTTAAAAAAAAAATACTTTCTCCATTGGGTAAAAAAATATATCTTCTGAAATGCTCTTGTCAAATAACACATAAGTGGATCCCTGGAAAACACAGAAACTGGGGAAGATAAATCAGAGATGCAAAGAATTCCAGAGAACCATGAGGACTGAGGGGCATTTATTGAGCTCAATGAGAGTTAGGTGCCTAACCCTGCTTAGGTCTTTTTGTGAATTCTCCTGGGCACCTCTTCACATCTTTGGGTGCCGAAAGACCTTGGCAATCCGGCCCCCAGTTTCCTGAGTGCAAAACAAAAACAAAAAGTGACCTCGTTTAAAAAAAAATAACTAATTCATGTTTCTTACCTGTTGGGCCACTTAGTACACTAATTACTCTCGAGCTCATTAGCTTGGGCAAACATTCCAATTCACTGGAGGCTTTGGCATCGGCTTGGATCACTGTGTTGCAGCTGCTGGAGTAATAGGTGGTAGACGTATAACGATGAGACCGCAGGGAAAGGTACCCTGACGATAACCTGTGCGCGTTGGCAACTCTGCAAAAAGCACAGACGCACTCCGACTTTTCGAAAGGCCGCCAGCGCCCACGAAAGAAACTCCCGGCCCAAGGCACCATTCAACACAAGGAAAGGCCTTGGAATCTAAACTCTGGTCTTCAGATGGTAGAAACTGAGCTTGATGGAGCTCAGCAATCACACATCATTATTTGTATTCCCCACGGGGCTGTGCTGTGCTAGGCCCATAGTGAGGGGGGAGGGGCGAGAGAGGGCAGCCGGTTTCAGCGATGTTACTGAGCGTGGCCGTGTGAGCGTGCTCAGTACAAGCCAAGCAGCAAATCTGCGGGGGGGGGGGGGGGGGGGGGGAGGGGAGGGACATGTGACCCACATGCCCTGATGCTAGGTGCTGTACAAACAGGCAGCAAGACACAGACCCTGTCCTGACACGCTTGCAGTTTTACAAGACAAGACAGACAAGAGCAGGGAGGGGAAAGAGAAGCGAAGTGATTTGCTCAAGGTCACAAGGAAAGATCACTTGCAGAGTTGGACCTGGCTACAACCCAAGTCCCAGAGCAGTAAGAACATAAGAACGGCCAGACTGGGTCAGACCAAAGGTCTATCCAGCCCAGTGTCCTGTCTTCGGACAGTGGCCAAAGCCAGGTGCTCTGGAGGGAATGAACAGGACAGGGAAACATCCAGTGATCCAGACCAGTGCTCTGTCCACTACACCAGCTGTAGTGTAGGCTCCAAGGTCTTGCTTATGCCTCCGGGTATCAGAATCTGGCCCTGAGGGGCAGTAGAATATTGTGGAGCTGTCTTCGTATCCTGGTCATCTTGGAATTAATCTCCTCGGACAGAACATGAATTTTGAATAAAATCATACAGAACCAGGACCAACCCCCCCCGCAAAAACAACCCAGGCTCAAGGCAAATATTAAAGATCAACATCTCTTAGGACACCTTGACCAGGCTTCCCCGAGGAGCTGATGAGATTTGGTGCGGGGTTGTATCACCGTGAGCTGGTAGCGGTTGGGTTCCCACAGTAATTAATTCAATAGCAGAAACCTCCCTGAAGTGACGATTATGCACAGAGAATGTGATCTAGCTATTTCTCTTTGTCTGCTTATCCTGTTCATACTTAGCCATCTACCACCTTCTCTACCCGTTCACGTGGAATCTGTTCCTGAGCTGCTAGGGACATCCTGAATATTTTCACCTCCTTTGGAGAGCAAGGGAGATCCAGTGATAAGGGCAATTGGCTGGACCTTGGGAGACCAGGATTCCCTTTCCTGCTTATCTACAAATAGCCTCGGTGACCTGAGACATGTCATTTAACCTCTCAGTGACTCGGTTCCCAGTCTATAAAATGGGGATAATACATGGTCCTACCTCATTGGGGTCCTGTGAGTGGGAGATGCTCAAATACTGTGGTGGGGGTGGGGAGGTCAGATACAAACATAAGATATCATTATAGATACAAGCAGACTCAAGTGAACCTCACTTCCAACAGCTTCAATGGAAGAAGATAACTATGAATAACTCTCAAGTCTCTTCCTCCAAAGGTATAACCCATGTAGTGGATATTTTAAGGTTTTCCTCTTAAGACTGTTTCCATTACAGAGAAGTTGAATCAGAATGGACTTCAGAGGGCTACAAACCAATAACCTCTAGAGAAAAAAGTCACTTAAGCTCACTGCAGCAAAAATGCACCTGAATTGGTAATGGGATTGTTCAATACACCAATTCTATTGTCTCTCTGTCCCGATTCACATCCATCCATCTTCACACACATATCCATCCATCCATCCATCCCTATGCACCCACCTATCTATTCATCTGTCCACAGATGTAGATAAAGACACAATTATGATATATTATCTCGCACACTTCTATTTATCTATCTTCTTTTCATACCCCCCTCATCTATCCATCCACCTGGAGTACGTACCTTATCTATCTAGCCGTTCTTCCACAACATATTTCTGTTTATCTGTCCTCAAAAACATCTATCAATCCATCTGCACACACACCCCTCTGTCTCTCCATCCATCCATCCCTCCATCCATCCCCATACACAACCCTCTGTCTATCCATCCATCCATCCCCATACTCATCCCTCTGTCAATCCATCCATCCATCCCCATACACACCCCTCTGTCTCTCCATCCATCCATCCCCATACACACCAGTCTATCTGTCCCTACCCGCCACCACATTTTGCTCTCTCTCCTGGCCAGGATGATACATTTTGTAATGTTGTTTGGCTGTTACCCTCGAGCCCATTTTCTTAACGAGTCTGTGTCCCCTCCCCCACTGCCCACTCTAGCTGTCTCTCAACAGCTTCTAGTTACCCCCCGCCCCCGAAGGTTTGTGTAGAGGCATGTAACATTGTGACAACCCTGGGTACCACTGTGACTAAGGCCATTACAAAAATCTCACTGTCCTTAGTCTCCATCAAACCTCTCATCCAATCAGGTGGAGTTAAAAACCTGCCTTGGGGAAGATGGAGCCATTGAAGGAGGAAGATGATAAGATTGCTACCAGACACTGAAAGAATAATGCTTTGAACACAAGCTACAGGTAGGCGAGCTCTGAGCTGAGATCATTCTATGCTAGAATCCAGTGGAAGTTTTTAGATGCACCTTAATGGCACAACCACTTTGTATTTTATCGTTATATTGCAGTCAAGTTGTACACGGCAGACCCTGCATTATCTATCTGTCCATCTATCCCAATACACACCCTGTCTATCGATCCATCTATCCATCCATCCATCCCCATCCACACCCCTCTGTCCATCCATCCATCCATCCCCATACTCACCCCTCTGTCGACCCAGCCAGCCAGCCCCATACTCACCTCCCTGTCTATCCATCCATTCATCCCCATACACACCCCTCTGTCCATCCATCCATCCATCCATTCCCATACTCACCCCCGTCTATCCATCCATCCATCCAACTCACCCCTCTGTCTATCCATCCATCTGTGCCCATCCACCACCACATCTCTCTCTTTCTTATCTATCCACTCAAGGATGACAAATATTGCAATAACATTTAACTGTTACCCTTGCACCCATTTTCCCAATGAGTTTCTGTGTCCCCTCCCCACTCTAGCCACCTCTCAACAGTTTCCAACTACCCCCCTCAGCCCCTGAGGTTTGCGTAGAGGCATGTAACACTGTGACAACCTGGGATCCCACTGTGACTAAGGCTGTTACAAAATCTCACTGTCCTTAGTCTCCATCAAAAGCGGGTGGAGTTAAAACCCTAAAGGTCTGGTTTGCCTGGGGAAGATGGAGCCATTAAAAGAAGAAGATGATAAGATTGCTACCAGACACTGAAAGAATAATGCTTTGAACACAAGCTACAGGTAGGCGAGCTCTGAGCTGAGATCATTCTATGCTAGAATCCACTGGACATTTTTAGATGCACCTTAATGGCACAACCACTTTGTATTTTATCGTTATATTGCAATCAAGTTGTACATGGCAGACCCTGCATTATCTATCCATCCATCCTGACACACCCCTCTGTCTCTCCATCCATCCATCCCTCTACCTCTGTACGAACCTACCTCCCTTTGAATTTTGTAAAGAACACTTCAGATGCCTCGCAAAGACAATGGAAGGTTGAAACATTCGAAGCTGTCTCTGTCCCTTTCTCCACAGTTCTTACTTTCCCCCTGGGGTGCAGGTTTGTGGTATGAAACTGAAGCAGACGTTCTGGTCTGGGGATGTACCATTGTGGGCACTACGGGGGCACAGTGATTTACATCCATTCAAATACCAGCTGGGGGAGGGACACCTTAACTAATTAGGTTGCTGCTGACATTGGGAATCAGAGGTCTGAGATCCCAAAGCTTGGCTGTTTCTTGCCAAGGAATTGAGGAGATCTGCAGTGTTATTGGAAATGTCACACTGACGCATCTCACCCAGTCTCATTTCTTTTCACAGTCACTGGCACAGCTAGGACGCTGATTCTCCTTCAAGATCACTTAACTAATCAAAAAATATGCACATGTCCTCATTAGCATCCTCTGCAACAAAAATAATCAGTGGGATTTTCAAAGCTGTCTAGGGGATTGCAACACCCAGCTCCCATGGGAACATAGTTCATTATTCATGTTGAAAAGAATTTTCCTTGCAGGTAGAGTTTCTCTTTCCAGAGGCCACATTATTGTTATATTTCTACCAACTAAAACCATTTCAAAGTCTGTTTCTGAAAAATCTATGACAATGCACCTTTCCTTGCTGGTATAATTTCTGTTTAGAGAAGACTAATTGAGAGTTATTTCAAGGAACCAGAGGCAGTTAGAAGACCAACTTCAATTGAATTTCAGTGGGGTTTAGGTACCTAAGGTTCTTTATCTACTTTTGGAATCCCCAGACCACCAGGAGGGTGCTTTATCTAAGCTACAAAAACATGGGGTAGCAACTTCTAGCGAAGTTATGGTTGGAGTCAACAATTAAGGCTGAGGTTTCCCATTAGTCTCTTACGACAATCCCCACTTAAGCCCTCCCAGTGTTGGCTTCAGAAGGGAAATACAGAAGGGAGAGACACAGCGAATGCCATGTTGTGAAGTACTCAATGTAACAGGGACTGATTGGGAATGGGGCATGGAATCTGGTTTATTCCACTTATTTAGGGCACTTGTACTAATGTTTACTCTAGTACCTTATTCCTCAAGTGAGGGAGGAAGAAGGAGTATAGAGAGAGACAGATTTATGGGAGGATGGATGGAGAGAAAGACAGACAAGTGTTTGTGGAGACAGACAGATCTATCTTGTAAGGGCTGTAGACTCAGACCTCAGGTGTCTATTAATACAATCCAGAAAGGCACCCACCTAACACCCTACCTACTTCTGACATATGTTTTCAGCATGCTTATAAAGCTCCGTTGACTAGCCCAGCCTTATTCAAAGTAAAACCACCACTGCAGCTAGTACAGCATACGAACAACTGGAACAAGCACTAGGTGGCCATTACAGGGCTAGTTAAATGTCTTTTGCTGCCTATTACACTGCTCAAAAAATCTACAGTCATCCCCACACAGAGGAGAGCAAAGCGACAGAACCACCCACAGCTGGGAGCCACCAGATCCATGAAGAGAGGACACAGTTGTCTCTGGGATTCACTCTAGATGCCCACATAGCTGGGAATACAGACCTGAAATCCATGAGCCATAAGCAGCAGCCGGTGGCATCGTCTCCCAGCCAAAATGGCTTTAAATCCAAAATGTTGGTCCTTAGTGAGCAAGTCCACAGGAAGAAGCTGTTTGTAAAATAACCTAGTGTGAAAAATTCTGCTGGTATCTCCTCCATTCATTAAATCTATCAACCTATCTATATCTAGCCATCCATCCATCCCCATCCACCCCCTGCATCCATCTATCTATCCCCACACACATCCTCTATCATCTATCTATCTGTCTATTCCATCCCTATACACTCCCGCTATCTATCTGTCTCCATCCACTCCCTCTATCTATCTATCTATCCCCTTACACCCCCTCTATCTATCTATCTATCCCCATACACCCCCTCTATCTATCTATCTATCCCTACCCACCCCGTCTATCTATCCATCTATCCATCCCCATCTACCCCCTCTATCTATCTATCTACATCGACCCCCTCTATCTATCTATCCATCCCCATCTACCCCCTCTATCTATCTGTCTATCCCCATCTACCCCCTCTATCTATCCATCCCCATACACCCCCTCTATCTATCTAATCTATCCATCCCCGTTCACCCCCTCTATCTAATCTATCCATCCCCATACAGCCCCTCTATCTACATATCCCCATACATCACCTCTCTCTATCCATCCATCCATCCCCATACACCTCTCTATCTAATCTATCTATCTATCTATCTATCTATCCCCGTACACCCCCTCCATCTGTCTATCCATCCCATACACAAAGTCTCTCAATATTTCTCTATGCATCTATCCCCATACACTCACCCCTGTCACTCACTCACTATCTATCCTTCCCCAAACACACACTGCTCTCCCTGTCCATCCATCCACACGCTGCTCTGTATCACTGTACTTTGAGGAGCTCAGCTTCTGGAGTTATTGAGCACCATGCAGCCAGTTAAGCATCACAAATGCCGTTTCCGGGCAGCAAGAGGAGTTGGAACCGGTGTGTCTGTTTCTTGGTGTGTAAATTCTCTGAGACAGGAAGTCTGTTCCCCTTCTGTTTCCCCCAGCGTGCAAAGGATGCTGACAAGTGGATTTGTGGCTGGGGGTAAGTTTCCAGGAAGCAGCCTAGAGAGAAATGACAAAGGGTTTGAAAAACATGTTCCACCCTTACCCCACCTTTTCCAAACGGAGGTGAATTCACACCAGGGCCTGAGAGGTTTCAAAGGAGCCCTATGGCAACTATGCAGCCATATCCCATGGACTTTCTGTGGGAGGTGAACCCCTCGCGCCCTTGGGCATGTTTGCAAACCCCAACCTAAGGGTGACGTCTTGGCCCCTTTGAAGTGGATGGGAGTCTTGCCATTGACTTCAGGGGTTCCCGGATTTCACCCTGTGCGTGTGTTGTGTGTACTATGGCAAACCCGACAGAGCAGGGCCCCACTGTGCTGGGCACGTCAGAGACGCACAGTGAGAGACAGTCCCCGCCCCACAGACCTTACGGACACAGGGCAGGAGGGGGGTTAGCTTGTAAGGCCAGAAAGATCATCTGTCATATGCAGTAGGTTAGATGGGAAACAGAGCAGAGCTGAGCCATAAGACCATAAGAACGGCCAGACTGGGTCAGACCAAAGGTCCATCCAGCCCAGTATCCTGTCCTCAGACAGTGGCCAATGACAGGTGCCACAGAGGGAGTGAATTTAACAGGTAATGATCTAATGATCTCTCTCCTGCCATCCGTCTCCACCCTCTGACAAACAGGGGCTAGGGACACCATCTCTTACCCATCCTGGCTAATAGCTATGAATGGACTTAACCTCCATGAATGTATCCAGTTCTCTTTTAAACCCTGTTATAGTCCTAGCCTTCACAAGCTCCTCAGGCAAGGAGTTCCACAGGTTGACTGTGCGCTGCGTGGAGAAGAAGAAGACCTGATGTGATCTGAGTAATTAACACATGAAGGGAAGCCTCATGGTTTGGAAGACAGAATTAAGGAGGTAGATGAATCATCAGGTTGAAAACAGCAGGTTTGTGCTAAATAAGAGACATCAATAGGTCAGTAGGCTAAGAAGACAGACTGTCTGAGCCAGCTTAGGTCAGAGGGAGAACACCCAGGGAACCATTTCCTATTAACTAGATAACCAGGGACAAAATAACTTCGGAATAAAGAGGAACTGGAAACATGGACAGCGCGTGGACAGTGCATGCTGCACAGGGATTGGCTCCGGCAAAGTAACCGAGCCATCCAAACGCGTGATGCACCATATAGTGAACGCAATGAGATGTGTCATGTGTATAAGGGAGAGGGTTTAGATGAACCTTTTGAGCTGTGATACACCCAGCATCCACCCCCCCGCGTCTGAGTCGGATCAACGGTGCTTGGCACTGCTGTATGCCAAGCAAAGAAACCTGAGTGACCAAGGCTGGAGTCAAACTGAGTTATTGGGATGCCGAGTGGAAAGAGGTCTCGGAGGAATCCCAACACCGAGACAAGGAGAGACTGAAGGTGGGATTTTTATTGAAGGAACGATGCATCAAAACCCTGTAGGCTTTCAAAGATACAAGCCTATGTAACTTTCCCAAGGGCTCAAATGGAGTCTATGGAGCAGTCAGGAATTGTACCCCCATCTCTCGAGACAGCACTGAGCCCACTGCTTGTCAGGCTGACCAATATTGTCTCAGGGTTTAAGGCCAGAAGGAACCATCACATCTCATTACATTTCACCCACATGTCCCTAGATTAGACATTAGTTAAACCAAAGCATTTCAGTTCTCAGGAGACTTAACTAGGAGTCACAGGCAGAGAACACAAGACGCCCAGCTGCCACGGTGCCCGAGTCTCCTCCAGCAGCAGGAAATTCATGAGGTGAGATGTGACCAGGTGAGCTAAGTAGGCAAATCATCCCCCACACTGCAGAGGAAAGCGAAAACCTTGTGCTCCTGTCTGTTTGCATCTATTGTCTCTTGCCTTGGACTTCTGTTTAAGCTTGGCAGAAAAAGATTTGTGTTTATAATTTCAACGGATGCTTAGTTTTACGCAATTTTCCAGATTTTTATTGATTTCCATTTTCACGGTTGTGCAAAATTATGGGGTTGAAGCCCTGTTATTTTTATCCCTTGAAATGTTCACACAGGGGCAGGAAATTGTGGGGCTGGTCAGACAAAGGGGGGAACCAGAAATCATTTAATGACAGTAGATGCTGAGATTCAAAAAGTGAGAGCTCTGTTGTTGTTCAAACACAAATTGTCAGCATCGCATGTCAAACTGTGCAAAGGAAATACCCTTCAATCATAGAATATCAGAATTGGAAGGGACCTCTACTAAATTCTCAAGCAGCCTTTTTCCTACTTGGCCTGTCTGTAAATTCCAATGATCATCGATGGAGATTTTTTTCTTCGGTTTTTGGGCCCGGATTTTTTTACCAACAAAAATCGAACCCTTCCAAACCAATTTACATTGTGACCTCTTTGGGGGGGGGGGGCTGTCTGTGATCTGTGTTTGTACAGTACCTTGCACAATGGAGTCCTGTCTCATGAGTGGGGCTCTGAGGCACGATGGTAACAGGAATAATAAATTAAGGCTATCTTTTTTTCACTCCTACCTTCTCCTCAATCTGCTGCTATTTTTAGAGACAGATGGACCAGTGCAGCGGTCCCTGTCTGCGAACATTGCACTAGATGTCACTGTATCTAGCAGAAAGCCCACCTCGGTGCTGAGTTAAGTTTTAGCTCTGGTGTTTAGCACCGTGGGGACAATACAGCAGCACAGTGATGCACTCCCGTACAAAAACTTCCTGCAGGGTCTGAGCACAACCCACGCAGCGAGACAGCATGCCGCCGCGGTTTATCAAAGTCCGACGAAAGCAGGCCAGATGCCCTGGGATAGAAATCAATGGTTTAACACCCTTATTTAAGGGCTACCACAAACACCACTGCTACCACCAATGCTTAGTTCCTGCCTCAGCCAATCACAAAGCACTTTTTAAAGTGGGTCGCCATCATTACTCCTATTTCACAGGTAGGGAAACCGAGGCATGAAGAAAAGAAGTGACTTGGCCAAGGTCATCCAGAGCTGGGAACAGAACCCTAGTCTCCTACTGCAATGATCTACCCACTAGGCTAAACTGTCTCCTTTCAATAGGAGCTGTACGTGGGTGTCTTTCATTAACCCACCACTTGTTCATTTTGGCTGGGCTTGGCAAGAGGACCTAAGACAATGAGGCTTTGTCTGTATGAGGAAATTGACCAGAATAGCTATTCCAATATAATTTAGTTATTCATAATAGCTCCCTGCTCTATTTCAGAATATTTCCTCTTCTCACACAGTCACTTTTACTCCAGACTAGAGTACCCGCATGGAAGAGTTTTTCCAGCATAACTAAATTACACCTGGATAGCTATTTCCAGGCCATTTCCCCTGTAAAGACAAGCCCCTGGGCAACCAACCCCCATGGAAATTTGAGCATCAAGCCGTGGGAAATCCCCACTGAGTACACTCACCTCATTGTTACACATATTCTAGCAACATCTAGAAACTAGAAGCAAAATTAAGGCTACCCCCTGGTACTAGATATAGCAGACCTCCTAAAAGATAGACCTTTCCCTCTTCTCCCCATGCCAAAAAAGCTTACAGATTGCAATGGGCCTGCAACCCTTATAGAACCAGGAGTGCGGGAAAGAGAGCAGATTGGCTAGACAAAGTGTCAATCACCCAAAGAGAACAGGACTTCTCTGCAAAGGAGTCTGGGTAGGGAAGCCCTCAATAGACCCCCTGGCTCCTGCCCAGCTAGGGGCCAGCTGGAAGAGCCATCACCTGGGGCATGGAGTTCTTCAGCTGGGTAACTAGAGCAAAGTTGTTGTTTGCAAAGATTGTCTGTCCGTCCCTCCATCTCCTTCCTTGTGGTTTCAAGTAAATCTTTGGAGCTGTTATTTTTACAGACGGAGAAGCTGAAAGGCAGCCAGGGTGAAGAGACCTGTCTCTTGAACCCGTATCTCTGGAGCCCTCGCCCAATTTCATAACCAAAAGACCATCTTCTCTCACCTTCGCCGCTCGTTCCTTCAGCAGTGGAGAGCAGCCGCTGCTGGCGACAGGCTACTGATCTCAGATGGGCCCTGGCAGCCATTCCTGTGCCTGGGACGAAGAGGGCAGCAGGTGCTGGCCTTTCCAGAGCAGACTCGCCTCTTGTCCCTGAGCGCAGTTTTTGCTGTGGTGTTTATCACTGTGGGGGATACTCTAGCAGCACAGTGATACGCTCCCGTGCAAAAACTCTCTTCACAGCATGAAACAGAGCACCAGCAGCCTCCCCCTGCCCGCCCTCTCGATGGCTTAGCAAGGTCCGACCGAGGCAGTCCGGCCGACAGCAGGCATGGTTTTATGGCTGTAGGAAATGTGCTTTGTTTGCTGGGTTCTCACATTAATCCACTGCTTGACCATTTGGGAGGCGGGTTTCCAAAGAGATTGTTTCAGAGCAGCAGCCGTGTTAGTCTGTATCCGCAAAAAGAACAGGAGGACTTGTGGCACCTTAGAGACTAACCAATTTATCTGAGCATAAGCTTTCGTGAGCTACAGCTCACTTCATTGGATGCATGCAGTGGAAAATACAGTGGGGAGATTTATATACACAGAGAACATGAAACAATGGGTGTTACCATACACACTGTAACCAGAGTGATCAGGTAAGGTGAGCTATTACCAGCAGGAGAGAAAAAAAATCTTTTGTAGTGATAATCAAGGTGGGCCATTTCCAGCAGTTGACAAGAACGTCTGAGGGAACAGTCGGGGGGGTGGGGTGGGGAAATAAACATGGGGAAATAGTTTTACTTTGTGTAATGACCCATCCACTCCCAGTCTCTATTCAAGCCTAAATTAATTGTATTCCGTTTGCAAATTAATTCCAATTCAGCAGTCTCTCGTTGGAGTCTGTTTTTGAAGGTTTTTTGTTGAAGAATTGCCACTTTTAGGTCTATGCCTGGTGAAATATGAGTGCCTAATTCCCTTGGGATCCTTGAAAAAAATACACACAATGGTTATTTGTATTCCAGAAATCCTGCCAGGGGCTGTCTGAGAGTGAGACTAGACAGAAAAATCAAAGGGTGAGAGAAAGGAGGGATTACCCTCTCTGATTTACAGATGTGTGTGTAGGGGGGAAATGGCAGAGTGACTGAGGCCCTGATTTTTCAAGGAATTCTATAAAATACTTAAGAATTCAGCAGAGCAGAAACTGGATTCCTGGGTGACTTCACTAACCACTAGGCTACACAGCCTCTCTCTCAGTCTTAATGACAATTTAAGCATTTCATACAAAGTGGAACAACTTCTGCAGAGGAAGATACACCCTCCACCCCCAGAATACCCCATAACCTGGTGGGTAGGGCGCTGCCCTGGGAGGTGGGAGACCTGGCTGCAAGTCCCTGCTTCGCATCAGGCAGAATGGGGATTTGAACCCAGGTCTCCCACATTCTGGGCGAACGCTCTAAGGGGTTTGGGGATAAAGGGGAGGGGTGGCACCTGGCCGCTGTGTTCTGTGGGGGCCTGTTGTGGCATTCTCTGAGTATGTCTCCCAGACGAGGCCCCACAGGCTAGATGAGCAGGGGAAGGCCCAGTTTGAATATCTTTCACAGGCCTTTGGCGTAACTGCGGTGTCAGGACAGAGGCAGGTTTATCCAGGCGTCCCAGAAGCTCGGTAGGTGTCTACGGATACGTCCACACTGCTCTGTTAACCTGGGTTGTGGACTCGAGTGGCCCCCCTGCATTGTAAACCTGGCCTTACCCAACGGCTGGACCCAGCTCTTCCAGGCTGAGCTGCCACGTCCGGACAGTGCTACGCAGCCCTTGATTTGGGCCTGCGGCACGAGCTACATCCCAGCTGCAACGTGATGGTGTACGCCGACTCCTGTTCGCTTCCTTCTGCGTTCGCCTCCCCGGCAGCCAGCCGCGGAAATGCCCGCTTGAATTATGACCTCAGTTCCACGTCTCCTGAAAGGAAGTGACTAGGAGGGAACAGGGCAGATGTTTCCTGCCGAGGCTAGAGGGATGTAATGGAGACTGATTTATCAATGGTGAAAGGAAACAAGAACTGGCTGATCCATAGTTAGTAGCAGTTAATAACCACAGAGCCGGCAGAACCCTTCATATTTCACTTGTCTTATGTGGCTAACAACTCCTCCAAATAAATGTCCATGCTGGGTGTATTTAACTGTGGGCTTCCACAAAGGATTTCTGCCTTAAATTTGACATCTACAGAAGGAGTATATTACAAAATCCTCCTGCAGGAAGGTTAATTTGATTGTAAGTCTATATTAGACTGTTTTTTAAACCTATCATTCCAGCCAGTGCGAGTACCCCCCAGTGCAAGACTGTGTCTCGCCCCCCCATGTTACTTGGCCAGTTAAACCCAATCCTGAGCAGGTTTAGGACTAGAGTCCTGACTCCTAGCCCCAACTGCTTTAACCACTGGACCACACTCCCCTCCCAGAGCCAGGGACAGAACCCAGGCATCCTGGCTCCCAGCCCCCAACTTGACCCCACTCCCCTCCCAGAGCCTGGGGTAGAACCCAGGAGTCCTGACTCCCAGTCCTCTAGACCCCACTCCTTTTCCAGAGCCACAAATAGAATGCAAGAGTCCTGACTCCCAGCAACTCCTGCACTAACCCACTAGACCCACTCTCCACCCTGAGCCAGGGATAGAACCCAGGCGTCCTGGCTCCTGCACCTCCCCACCCCCAACCACTAGCTCCCCACTTCCCTCAGTTGGCAAGAAACGGAGCCTGGGGTCCTTTACTAGACAATAGAAAATGCTCCCTTCTCATCTGATGCGGTCTGTACTCAACATTACCAGGCATTACTTAAAGCCTAATACAAGATTCATAAGTGTGGAAGGGCCCATTATAATCAGATGGTTTCACCAAATACCTGCTGCTCTCACGGGGACAGGGATGAGCAGCGGTGCACAGAAGGAAATGTTTATTACTATTTGTATTGCACTAGATCACGGGCCTGCTGTGGTAGGCGCTGTACATTCAAGCAGCAAAAAACTCCCCTCGCCGTGAGGAGTTTGCAATCTAAATAGACACAACAGACAAAGGAAAGGCCATTCCTGTTTTGCACGTGCAGAGCTGAGGTGCAGGGAGATGAAATGAGGTGTCTGCCACCACCCAAGGAATCTCTGCCGGTGGCAGGCTGGTGCTGACCACAAGGCCAACCTTGTGCTACAGATGTGGTGCTTTGTGCTCAAGCAGGTGGCTCACCGATTGCAGCCTAGACCACAGCACGGTTCCATCTCTTCTGAAGTGGTCGACCGAGCAGAAACGTTGGAGATCCACCATCCCAAACCGCTTCCTTCAGCGCTGGCGTTTGCTCTGTTTCATCCGTCCGGCCTGACGCCCAGGTGGCATGTTAAACACCCGCCCTGATTATGCGGCAGGCGTGCTGAATGTGGAGAAAAAGAAGAACAGAGGCAATACTGGAGAAACGACCACCCAGGTAAGAAAAAAATTAAAGTCAGCCTAGAAGTTAGGGGATGGGCCGCCATGTAAAACACCCTAGGAACACAGAAGTAAAATATTGGGGTTGGGGGAAGAAATGACCAAACTGCATCAGAAGCGGGGTGGAGGAGCCATTCTCCAAGATGGTTGGGCACCAGGTGCTTGAGAAGAGCCTCTGTCGCTTTGTTTTTGTGGTTTAATCGTGTTGAACTCCGAGCCTGGAAAAGAACATGTAGCTGTGAGATCCACACAGACTATTGTGTTCTGCACACAAATTGTTTCCTCTGAACCCTTTCAAATTGGCTGCCTTTCAGTTCAGTATGAGATACATCACCTGCCACGGGTACAGAGACCCTTTCAGGCAAAACCTTACCTCCATAGATTCCTTGCCAGGAGGAACTGTTGTGATGTGGTTTGAGCATTGGCCTGCTAAACCCAGGGTTGTGAGTTCAATCCTTGAGGGGGCCATTTAGAGATCTGGGGCAAAAATTGGGGATTGGTCCTGCTTTGAGCAGGGAGTCGGACTAGATGACCTCCTGAGGTCCCTTCCAACCCTGAGATTCTAGGATTCTATGATCATCGAGTGGGACCTTCAGCACAACGCAGGCCAGAACTTCCCTGAATTAATTCCAATTTTTAGTTGACCCCAAAAGAAATGTTTTGGGGTTTTTTCATTTTGGTGAGGAAAGTCAAAACGGCGCCACTGCAGGTCAACCCCCAAACAGATTTTTCCGTTCAGCCGCTGAACCAAACAAATCAGTTATTTCCCCAGCTCTCTGCCGATGTTCCTAAACTGTGGCCCGGGGAGATGAACTGAGTTGTCTGCAGCACACAAGGAATCTCTGCCTAGGGGAGGAATTGAATCTACAACTTAGGTGGAAATTCAATATTTCGTACAGGCGATTTAGTGTGGGTGGAGGAGTTGCATTTCCAGCCTTGGAGCTAGATTTGATGCTCATATTTATAACAAGGAGGGCAGAGAGGCGGCGGGAGTTTTTGTCATGGTGTTCATCACGGTGTGGGCTGGGGGGCTCACAGTGATGCAGCGCTGTATTAAAACCCTGTGCACAGGGACTGGGAAATCTTCAGAGCCTGAACGAGAACACAAGCCATGCTTATGAACAGCAGTCAAGTGCTGAGCCTGCTGCAGACTGCAGGGAGAGGAGGATTCCCCTTCTGAATGCATGCTGCAAATAGCACTGCATTGTCATTTCCCCGCCAGACAAAGCTTGCGAAGAGCAAAGATGATCCAGAGCCTAAGGCAGTGGGTTAGGACTGAAGATCTGAGTCTATTCCCAGCTTTGCTTCAGAGTCCCTGGGTGACAGGCAAATCACTTCCCTTCCCCATGCCTCAGTTCATCATTAGAATAAGAAATTATCATCATCAGGGACCCCAGTCAGAATCCCATAGTGCTACCCACTGTATCCACATAAAACAAAACTTGTTCCCCGACCATCAGCGCTTACCCTGTAAGTATGGAACTGATCCAAGAGATGAAGGAAGCACAAAGTATCCCTGAGATGATGGTTGATGGACAATAAATAAAGATGGACATAACAGAAGCTTCATTCAATGACTACACACCCCTCTGTCTAGCCACCCTTCCTCCCACAGTCCCTGCCTACCTAACCGAGCAATGGTGACCAATAACAGATGGTTGATAAATAAAGATTGATAACGGATTATATCTAAGTAATGATCAGTGTTGATAATTGCATATTGATAAGTGATGATAGGTTGATAAATGACGGGTAATAATTGCACTTTGGTGATAGGTTGATAATTGATGGTTGATAGTTTGAAACTGATAAGCAATTATTGACTGTTAATTAGAGATTGCTGCTTAATAGTTAATTGGCGATTAGTTGATTGGTCAATAATTGATGGTTGAGGCTTTAAACCTGATTATTGCTAACTGGAGGCTTTAAATTGATTATTGATAATTGAGGGATAATTGATACTTGATTTGTGGATAATTCATCATCGATAGCTTGCGATAACAGTACAGGCAACTTAATGTGGCTGGGTGGATACTCTGTATTTCCATCTATAAACTTGTTTTTATTTTCCTTCTTAGAACAAGGTGGTTTGGCAAGCTGGAAGGGGTTGAAGTTTTTGATGTGGTTTCAATCATTGTGGGTGGGGGGAGCACAGTGACTCATTCTTATACAAAAACCTGCTGCAGGCAAGAGGGAAACCCTCATCGCCTGAGCGATAAATGTCAGCCACAGCAGTGAGCGGGGCCCGAGCCTCCTTGACACAGAGCCAGGGACTGTGGGATGGGGGTGAATCCCTCCACCCAGCTGGTGACCCGGTCCAAGAGATTTGGTTAGAATTTTCAGCAAGGTCTAAGAGAGTTAGGCGGAGCCCCTCAGACGTATCTAGTATCCCAACTTCCATTGATTTAGTAGAATCTGAGCCTTAGTGAATTTCATCAACAGGAATCAGAGTAACAGCCGTGTTAGTCTGTATTCGCAAAAAGAAAAGGAGTACTTGTGGCACCTTAGAGACTAACCAATTTATTTGAGCATGAGCTTTCGTGAGCTACAGCTCACTTCATCGGATGCATACTGTGGAAACTGCAGAAGACATTATTATATACACAGAGACTATGAAACAATACCTCCTCCCACCCCACTCTCCTGCTGGTAATAGCTTATCTAAAGTGATCATCAAGTTGGGCCATTTCCAGCACAAATCCAGGTTTTCTCACCCTCCGCCCCCCCCCACACAAACTCACTCTCCTGCTGGTAATAGCCCATCCAAAGTGACCACTCTCTTCACAATGTGTATGATAATCAAGGTGGGCCATTTCCTGCACAAATCCAGGTTCTCTCACCCCCTCACCCCCCTCCAAAAACCACACACACAAACTCACTCTCCTGCCGGTAATAGCTTATCCAAAGTGACCACTCTCCCTACAATGTGCATGATAATCAAGGTGGGCCATTTCCAGCACAAATCCAGGTTTTCTCACTCCCCCACCTCCATACACACACAAACTCACTCTCCTGCTGGTAATAGCCTATCCAAAGTGACCACTCTCCTTACAACGTGCATGAAAATCAAGGTGGGCCATTTCCAGCACAAATACAGGTTTTCTCACCCCCCCCCCCGCCTTTTCCAAAAAAAACCACACACACACAAAATCACTCTCCTGAGCTATTACCAGCGGGAGAGTGAGTTTGTGTGTGTGTGTTTTTTGGAAAAGGGGGGGGTGAGAAAACCTGTATTTGTGCTGGAAATGGCCCACCTTGATTTTCATCCACGTTGTAAGGAGAGTGGTCACTTTGGATAGGCTATTACCAGCAGGAGAGTGAGTTTGTGTGTGTGGTTTTTGGAGGGGGGTGAGGGGGTGAGAAAACCTGGATTTGTGCTGGAAATGGCCCAACTTGACGATCACTTTAGATAAGATATTACCAGCAGGAGAGTGGGGTGGGAGGAGGTATTGTTTCATGGTCTCTGTGTATATAATAATGTCTTCTGCAGTTTCCACAGTATGCATCCGATGAAGTGAGCTGTAGCTCACGAAAGCTCATGCTCAAATAAATTGGTTAGTCTCTAAGGTGCCACAAGTACTCCTTTTCTTTTTGCGAATACAGACTAACACGGCTGTTACTCTGAAACCTAAATTTTCAAAAGCACATAGGCACCATTGAAATTAATCCCTTGGCCAGATCCCCCACTGGTGTAAATTGGCCTTGCTTAAAAATTTGGGCCGGAGAGTCTAGATACTCCAGTTATAACAAAGCTGTGTCTATCTATCTATCTATCTATCTATCTAGCCTTATACACCCCCATCTATCCATATCCGTTGACCACCATCTATCCCCATCCATCTATCCCCATACACACCCATCTATCTATATCTGTCAATCCCCATCTACTCCAATACACACCCATCCCTCCCTCCATCCATCCATCCCCATACACATCCATCCATCAATCCAACCCCATACACACCCTTCCATCCATCCATCCCCATACACCCCATCCCTCCTGTCATAAATATAAAGAGAAGGGTAAACCCCTTTAAAATCCCTCCTGGCCAGAGGAAAAATCCTCTTACCTGTAAAGGGTTAAGAAGCTAAAGGTAACCTCGCTGGCACCTGACCAAAATGAGCAATGAGGAGACAAGATACTTTCAAAAGCTGTGATGTTGCCCTCCATATGATGTTATGAAAATATCCTAATGAGTGTGAATATAATGTAACTGGAATATGCTTTATGCAAAAGGTCCCTTGTAAGGTATCATTACAAAGCTTATAATCTACTGAGTGTGGTCATCCTATTTGTATGAAAGTATCATTCTTGTATTTGAAACTAGAAATATAAAATATACTTCTGAGGTCCTACTGTAGTTATGGAAAGTGTGGGCCATTAATGGTGGTTTAGAATCTTGTTGGCTCCCATCAACTAGGACAACTGACTGTGAATAGTTCTGTTTACTTGCAAGCGTTCCTGTGAGTTGGACCAGGAAGAACGAAGGCTTGGGGTCTCAGAGGACATGTGACCATGTCACCTGGTACTGGAATCCATCTTAAACCTGGTGCTTTTCCATTTAGAAGGAGGGGTGGAAACCCAGAGAGAAACAAAGGATTTCTGCCTTGTGCCAAAGCTATTAAAAGGGGTGAAACAGAACAAAGGGGGCTACTGCCAAGAGAAATCCCCTAGCTACCACCTGAGCTGGAACAAGGACTGTACCAGGGGAAAGGATTGGGCCCAGACTAGAAAGGAGTCTAGTCTGTGAAAGAAGCTTATTGGAACATCTCTGAGGGTGAGATTTTATCTGTAACCTGATGTGCTGAGACTACCTCTGAGCCCATTTTCCCTGCCAGCTTGGGACTTCAGTACCCTGTCTTGTTCAGCCAGACATGCCAGCCTGTTGCAAACACAGGCCCAGGTCTGAACCATGTCCCCAAAAAGCTGCAGACTTAACTGAAAACAGCTTAACAAGTGCTCCTGTCTCCAGCACCCAGATACCCAGTTCCCAATGGGGTCCAAACCCCAAATAAAGCTGTTTTACTCTGTATAAAGCTTATACAGTGTAAGATCATAAATTGTCCACCCTTTATAAAGCTGATATAGAGATATCCCCAGCTGTTTGCTCCCCCAGGTATCAATTACTTACTCTGGGTTCAGTAATAAGCAAAAGTGATTTTATTAAATATAAAAAGTAGAATGTAAGTGGTTCCAAGTAATAACAAACACAACAAAGTAAGTTACCAAGTAAAATGAAACAAAACAAGCAAGTCTAAGCCTAATACATTTAAAAACTAATTACACCTAAAATCTCACCCTCATAGATGTTCCAATAAGCTCCTTTCACAGACTAGAATCCTTTCTAGTCTGGGCCCAATCCTTTCCCCTGGTACAGTCCTTGTTCCAGCTCAGGTGGTAGCTAGGGGATTTCTCTTGGCAGTAGCCCCCTTTGTTCTGTTCCATCCCCTTTTAATAGCTTTGGCACAAGGCGGGAATCCTTTGTTTCTCTCTGGGTTTCCACCCCACCTTCTAAATGGAAAAGCACCAGGTTTAAGATAGATTCCAGTACCAGGTGACATGGTCACATGTCCTCTGAGACCCCAAGCCTTCGTTCTTCCTGGCCTGACTCACAGGAAGGCTTGAAAATAAACAGAGCAATCTACAGTCAATTGTCCTGGTTGATGGGAGCCATCAAGATTCTAAACCACCATTAATGGTCCACACTTTGCATAATTACAGAAGGACCTCAGAGTTATATTTTATATTCCTAGTTTCAGATACAAGAATGATACATTCATACAAATAGGATGAACATACTCAGTAGATTATAACCTTTGTAATAATACTTTACAAGAGACCTTTTGAATAAAAGCATATTCCAGTACATTATATTCACACTCATTAGCATATTTTCATAACATCATATGGAGTGCAACGTCACACACCCATCCCTCTATCCATTCCCCATACACTCCCATCCCTATATCCATCCCCATACACCGCCATCCCTCTATCCAGCCCTATGAACACCCCATCCCTCCATCCAACCCCATACATCCCCATCCCTCCATACAGTCCCATACACACCCATCCCTCCAATCAGCCCCATACGACCCTTCCCTCCATCCATCCATCCCCATAGACACCCATCATCCCTCCATCCACCCCATTCATCATCCTGCCCCACATACCCCCATCTCTGTATCCAGCCCCATACACACCCATCCCTCCATTCAACACCATACACACCCATTCCTCCATCTATCCCCTTACACACTGTGACGTTCTGTACCTCGGGGGAATACCCTGCACCCCCATATTCATCCTTATAAAATGATTGTGTGGTATCCAATGCAAAGTTTGTCATGTCGGGTGTCTTTGGAAGGCTCATGATGCACACTGAGAATTGTTGTTCTAGTGATGTTATAGTAATTGTTGTTACAGTAATGTTATAGGAATGTTATAGGTTATAATTTCATGTATATAGTTATGAGGCTGAAAATGTGTCCTCATGGCTTAAAACAAGCCCAGACAAAAACTCTCCAAGAGCAGAGGGGCAGTTCACACCTCATCAGGGCATGTATGGGACAAACCCAGCCCAGCCTCACAGGAACAAAGGACGCTGGCCTAGGCAGCAACACAGGATCTGTTGGACTCTTGAGTGAGTCACCCCGCTTCCTTTGGTCAGTTTGGGACTGCGATGAAGTAATGCTCACCTGACCCTTAAGGAGGGGGGCAAAGCCAAGAGGGAAGAAAGAACATGCCAAAAGGGAGAGACGTTTGCCATGCTCCTCCTCTCTCTTCCACCTCCATCTACAGACACCACCACCACCAAGCGACTGAAGCACTGATCAAAGGGGAGAGCCTGGCTAAAGGGCAGCCAGGCAGCCTGTGGTGAGAAGTTTGTAAGGGCACTGAAAGTGTTAAGATCAGCTTAGAATGCGTTTTGCTTTTATTTCATTTGACCAAATCTGACTTGTTGTGCTTTGACTTATAATCACTTAAAATCTATCTTTTGTAGTAAATAAATCTGTTTGTTTATTCTACCTGAAGCAGTGTGTTTGGTTTGAAGCATGTCAGAGACTCCCCTTGGGATAACAAGCCTGGTACGTATCAATATCTTTGTTAAATTGACAAACTCATAAGCTTGCAGCGTCCAGCGGGCATAACTGGACACTGCAAGAGGGAGGTTTCTAGGGTTGTGTCTGGGACCGGAGATATTGGCTAGTGTCATTCAGTTCCACAATCCAAGCAGCGGCTGGCCAAAAGTGCTCACTGTGGCTCACTGTGAATGAACAGCCCAGGAGTGGGGTTTCTCACAGCAGAGCGGAGTAAGGATGGCTTCCAGAGTCAAGGATTGTAGTGACCTAGGAGATCACTGGTCCAGATAACACCAGGGGAACATCAAACATACCCATTCCTCCATTCATCCCCGTACACTCCCATCCCTCCAACCATCCAGCCCCATAGACACCTATCCCTCCATCCATCTATCCCCATACACCCCCATCCCTCCATCCAGCCCCATACACACCCATCCCTCCATCCATCCCCCATAAACAACCATCCCAACACATCCAGGCCCATAAACCCGCGACTATCCATCCATCTCCCATACACACCCATCCCTCCATCCAGCCCCGTACACCCCATCCTTCCATCCATCCCCCATGCACACCCATCCCTCCATCCGTCCCCCGTACACACCCATCTCTCCATCCAGCCCTGTACACCCCATCCCTCCATCCATCCCTCATACACACCCATACCTCCATCCAGCCCCCATACACACCATCATCCCTCTATCCAGCCCCATACACCTATCTATTTTGAAAGGAACACAAAGGAGTGACTATCCCAAATTCAATTTCAATAAAAGTTGGATTAGTAAGTAATTTGGGCCCATTAGTGTGGTCTAGCAGAGGGGGCACCAGTCCAGGAGACCTAGTTTCTATTCCCCTCTGTCCATGGGCAGGATAATTTCCCTCTCTGTCTCTCACTTCCCTCAGCTGAAATCAGGATCCTTATAGCACCTGCCTCTCACAAAGGGAGCAGAGCAGTGGGTTTCAGTAGAACGGGTGCTGAGCTGAGAACCTGCAGAATAGGTTTCTCTTCCCATATCCACCCATGGCTCCCTCTTTGTGCCTCAGTTTCTCCATCCACAAAATAGATGTCATGCTATTGGTCTTTTCTTTCCTTAAAGCACTTTGGCCCAGACTGTTAAAGGCATTTGGGCACCTAAAGGAGCAGATGGGTGCCTATTGGGATTGAAATCATCAGAATTTAATCTCTTAGATATTTCTCAACATTCCACTAGGCAATTATCTGCACCCTTAGGCACATAAATATCTTTATACCTGTACTTTACATCCAGAGGTCTCAGAAGGCCAGATTTCCAAGAGATATTGCTGATTTCTCTCCAGATCCTTTAGCTGGTGTGTCTTGATTTAGGACCAGGTTTACATGAAGTCAATGGGAGTTAGGCGCTTTGCTGAGATGTGTTTGTAAACCCCATTATGTGCCTATCTGCATCTTTTGATATCTTAATATCTTTGTAAATCTAGCTGGACTTCCCTCTAGAGAAAGGTTTCAGAGTAACAGCCGTGTTAGTCTGTATTCGTAAAAAGAAAAGGAGTACTTGTGGCACCTTAGAGACTAACCAGTTTATTTGAGCATGAGCTTTCGTGAGCTACAGCTCACTTCTCCGATGAAGTGAGCTGTAGCTCACGAAAGCTCATGCTCAAATAAACTGGTTAGTCTCTAAGGTGCCACAAGTACTCCTTCCCTCTAGAGAAAGTAAATAAGTGTTATTTACTCCTTTTCATAACACAAGAACTAGGGGTCACCAAATGAAATTGATAGGCAGCATGTTTAAAACAAACAAAAGGAAGTATTTCTTCATATAATGCACAATCAACCTGTGGAACTCTTTGCCAGAGGATGTTGTGAAGGCCAAGACTATAACAGGGTTCAAAAAAGAACTAGATAAATTCATGGAGGATAGGTCCATCAATGGCTATTAGCCAGGATGGGCAGGGATGGTGTCCCTAGTAGCCTCCATTTGCTAGAAGCTGGGAATGGGTGACAGGGGATGGATCATTTGATGATTCCCTGTTCTGTTCATTCCCTCTGGGGCACCTGGCACTGGCCACTATTGGAAGACAGGAGAGTGGGCTAGATGGACCTTTGGTCTGACCCAGTAGGGCCGTTCTTATGTTTGTTTGTTTGGGTTTTTTTTTTCCAAATCACAACCCAAAATATTTCAAAGCAATCCGGGGGAGTTAGGCACCTGGGGCCAGATTTTGAAAGAGAGGCCCTCAGGGCCCAGATCTTCAAAGTTACTTAGGCACTTAACTCCCACTGATTTCAACAGTCTATGGAGCGATGCTGCTATATACCCACTGAACATTTAAAACATCCCGCAGAACGGTTTGTGTTTCTGTCTATCTGGAGGCCCTTGGGTCGCTCTTGGAGTGTGTATCTGGCCCTGCAGACCTTGCAGGGCACAAATAAGGACAGGACAGGGTTGGATTCCTCTCCTCAGTCCCAGCGACAATTCCAGCCAGCACTAGATTCTAAAACCAGGATGTGGGTTTTTCTAGCCAACTGTAATGAACCATGTATGTTGCCAGGGCACAAACCCCCGGGCCCCTCATCTCAGGAAGTCTCAGGAGGGAAATGTTGACTGTTGCTTTAAAAAATAAAATCCCTTGACTTCCGGAGGTGGCCTCTGCTTCAGATAATCTGCAGCTGTGCTGAGAAGCTGGAACCACTGTATCCTCGATCCTTAACAGCTGGGGATTTTAATGGAGTGTTTGTGTTGATGGAAAGTATTGTCATTGGATTCATCGATGTTCTTTCAGAGACCAGAGAAAGGGTCGGTCGGTCTGTCTGTCTGTCTATCCCCATGCATCCCTTGTATCTATCCCTCACTGCCACGGTATTGAACACATCTTACTTGGACCTTTTTATTAACTCATTATCTGTGGAGCTTGGTTCACCCAGAAGGTCATTTTCATACATACCTCCATGAATTGGCTTTCCCCAGAGACACATGCACATGAGTTGCAATATGTTACTGGGATGCAACTGAGTACCAAGGACCAGGGACAGCAATTGCAGAGCCAGCAGGTAAATTCAGGCTAATTTTCCTCTGTATCTGGTCATTACCATTGCTTACTTCAAAGTGCTTTGGTTGCTTCTTTATTCTCACTCAGGACCTATCACCCCGATTGACTAAACTGGGAAATTGTCCAACATCCTGGCAGATTTTGAGGCCTCTTGTTGTTGCTGGGGAGGAAAAACTTTATCTAAAATGTCTGAAGTTGAACAAAAGCAAAGACGACACAACGGCTCTGAACAGATTCCTGAGGACAATGGGATAACTGCGGTGGGCTGGCCTTCAACGAGCATCTCGCCATGGTTCTGAGCTCACTCTGCACGCCGCAGGAGAGCTGTCATTCTGGGGAGAATACGCTGCATCACATGTCACGGTGGTGTTGAGATCTTGGTTTAAGGATGAAGCAAAGCCCAGCCAGGGACTCTTGCGCTGAACTTTCATGTTCTCAGTTCCAAAGCCCTCAAACGGGTATAAACTGGCCATGAATCAATTTAGGTTGGAAATTAGAAGCAAATTTCTAAGCCTCAGAGCTGGGAGGTCTGGAACCGCCTCTCCATAGAAGTAGTGGGGGGAAAACAACCTGGCTCATTTTAAGATGGAGCTTGATAAGTGTCACTGGGGTTCCGTGCTGTCTGCAGTAGCAGGAGACTGGTTCAATGACCCAGAGTTCCCTTTCAGTCTTCGGCTCCTAAAGAATGACTGGGTTTATTTGGAGGGGGAGCGAGGGAATGGGTAGGCAATTCACTTCTGAATGATACTGTCAACTAGAGAGACAGAGGAACACACAGAGAGACTAACTCCTCCTAGCTAATAAATCTAAACATAAGAGCAGCCATACTGGGTCAGACCAAAGGTCCATCTAGTCCAGTATCCTGTCTGCTGACAGTGTCCAATGCCAGGTGCCCCAGAGGGAATGAACAGAACAGGGAATCATCAAGTGATCCATCCCCTGTCGCCCATTCCCAGCTTCTGGCAAAATCCTGTCCCCATTGGAGTCACTGGAAACTTTTCCGTTGACCTTCACTGGTGCCAGGATTCCGCTCTCTAATAGCAGGAACGTCACCTGAAAATAGAGTGGGAACGGGAGTTAGGACACGTTTTTGTTTGGCATGGCTAGGAAGACATACAAATGTGCTGGTACGAGCTGGACTACTGGGGCCAAGGCACCATGGTGACTGTAACAACAGGTACATTATGTGGATTCTTCTGTCCTTCCTATAGATTTTTATTTCCCAAGAATTTTCTGTAGGTAGCCAAGAAGGTATTCTTAGTTTATCCACACCCAGGTAGTTGCGATAAGAGTTGTTGGGGCAGAGGAAGCATGGCCAAAAAAAGCCATAAATATATAACTGAGGATAGACACTGTTGGGGGAAACTGTTGAATGTTGAGATTATGAAAACTTCTTAAGAGCGATGAAATTCACTGGGAGCGAGGCACCCGACTCCCTCAGCCACCTTGGAAAATCCCAGCTGCATTAATGCAGATGTTAATTATATTACTCCCAGCCACAGTAATTAATGAGGGCCAAATCCAATGCAAGGGGATTTTGCCATTGACTGCAAAGGGGACTGGATCAGGCCCCTAAAAGAGTATTTTTGTAAGGGTTGAATAGCGAGTAGAAGGACTGTGATAACTGGGGTATGGATTACTGGGGACAAGGGACGTCGGTCACAGTCAGCTCAGGTAAGAAGAGACTCATTCCTTTACTGTCTTTTCTTTTCTAATCTCTAAACTCAAGGACTATATTTCCCCCTCTGGTAAATGCTAAGCCCGATCTCTCTCTGCTGGGGTGTGACTTATAACCAGATCTTATTCTGTAGTGAACTGCTCAGGGGATAGGAATCCTGCAGTTCTCTCTGACCACAGCAAACTGTAGACTCTCTGCCCCCAAATTCCCTTGTAAACCAGAAAAGAGGGAAGATAGCAAATGGCAGCTTTCTGTCCAGAGATAAGGGGCAGACACATCAGTGTGAGGGCTATGGTGAATTCGATTATTGGGGGCAAGGAACCTTGGTCACCATCACTTCTGGTAAGTAATAAATTGTAGAGACCTCGGTATTGAGATGCGTATAAAGAACGCCACAATAGTTGTACGAATATCTCAGCCGAACAGAGACCAGCTAGATTTTTAACTGGTTACTATAATCTCCAGTAGGCAGAGTTTAAGGTAGGGAAGGGGATATTTGGTCCCCATAAATGGAGTTCTCCTTGAAAGGATAAGTGGGTTTTACACACCTAGTGGAAGGGAATTGGTCATTGTGATTACTATGGCTACTTCGACTACTGGGGACAAGGGACCCTGGTCACGGTCACATCAGGTAAATTACTAACGTTTTCCTGTCCTGATTTAAATTAGATCCATTGTTGGGACTAGATCCACAGCTAGAGTTAATCGGTGTAACTCCATTCAAATCAATGGAGCTACGCCGATTTACACCAGCCTTGGAAGGGCGCTGGTGGTATCAGATTTTGATGGGCTTAAGGGTACATTTCACCCCGCAGTAGGTCTATGCACCATCAAATTCTCTAATTTGAAGGCTAAAGTGAGGTGAATAGAGCGGTGTGGTATTTGTAGAGACTCATTAAGGCATTATATTGCTGTGTTACTATGGCTATGCTTTCGACTACTGGGGACAAGGGACCCTGGTCACGGTCACTTCAGGTAAATTTCTAAACGTTTTTCTCTTGGTCTTGGTGTAACTCATTGCAGCAGAGTAAATTTCATACAGAGAATCTTTTAGCGCATAGACTTGACCCAACGCCCACTGGAGTCTGTCCCTTGACTTCAAAGGGCATTGGGTCCCGTCCTACATGCTTACTGTGCTCTAACTGGGGTACTTGCAGCCGCTGGGGATAAGGGAGGTGGTTACAGTCACATTGGGTGAATTTCTAACCTTTAGTCCAGTCCTGGCTTAACCCTGAGAAGTGTGGTAAATTTTGCACAATCAGAATTTTGCTATGCCCCAACTGAGTATATTTGTACAGAGACAATTGGACAACACTTTACTGTGCTACTGGGGTGCTTTTGAGTACTGGGGACAAGGGACGCTGGTGACCGTCACATCAGGTAAATCTCTAACCTTTATTCCAGTCCTCACAGTAGCAGGTTCAATTTTGCGGAGACAGATTTTTGCCTTGGCCTTGACCAAGCATATCTGGGCAGAGTTGTTAGGGCAATAGATTACTGTGCTCTGGCTGGGCTTTCGATTACTGGGGACAAGGGACTCTTGTCACGGTCAGCTCAGGTAACCAAAATTTTGCCTTATTTTGGAATCATGTATTTTCTTTTTGTTGCTAACCTTTTACCCTGTCTTGCCAGTCTTGCGTACATTGACTATTCCTAAAGGGACAATGAAAGACTGTCCCTGGCTTGCATTATGTAGCTCAAACTATCTGGTGCCTTCTAGCCTTGAAATCTATCAATAGCTGACTTTAGCGAGAGTTGGATCAAGGCACAAATCTTTAAAAGAAGTCTTGCTAATGTTTTGCCACTTTGGGAGAGTAATTTTTGTACAGTGGAAAATAGGGAAGAGAAATGATGTGTTACCCACTCGACTACTGGGGCCAGGGGACCATGGTGACCGTCACATCAGGTAAACATAGAAACCTCTAAAAATTCTTCTTTCCTCCAAGTAACTTGTAAGTGTCTAAAGATAATTGGGGTGTGGGAAATTTAGTTGTCGGAAACTATTTTTAAAGTTAGTTCAAACTTGATTAAAGAAGCAATGTCAAGATGGCATTGATCATAACGGCAGGAAAAATTAGAGGTAGACAAATTGGTATTTGTACAAGGGAAGGGGAAGACTTATCTCTGTGTAACTGGTATTACGAGCACTGGGGTCAAGGAACTATGGTCACTGTCACTTCAGGTAAATATTTTCAATCCTAAATTGCCTTACCTGTTTAAATTAATCTCTTAAAGCTGATCATGAATGTCCCCTCTTCCAAATGTGCAAGATTATGTCTTTGTATGAGAAGGTTCCTGTGAAATTCCAAGAGTTAGAATAATTGGATGGGTGAGTAGGTTATTTTAGAGTTTCAAAGATAAATAGCACTTTAATTCTCTTTTAGCGGGTTGTACAGTTCAGTCTAGTGGTTGGGGAACTGTCGATTTGACAGGTCCTCTTCAAGGGCAAGAATATGGTAGCAAAAAAGTATGACAGATTTTCAAAGCTGCATAAGTGATTAAAGTTGGGAAATGGATGTCCTAATTGCCTCTGTGACATTGAAAATCTTACCCTAAATTTTGTAGTGAAAAATGGCAGTACAAAAATCTAGAAGGAAAACCTTAAAGTATCCTCAGGTTTGGCATCCAAAAATCACCTGTCACTTTTGAAAATCTCCCTGAAATATGAGGGTAGGTTCTTGTGCACGTGGAATATCATCCTGTCTCATTGTGATTACTATGCTTACTTCAGTTACTGGGGACAAGGTACCATGGTGACCATCAGTTCAGGTAAATACAATTTCTAAATATCCTATAGTATGAAATCTAGAAACCTGAAATGATCTTGAATAACTTCTGGAAATAGATCACCAGGATTTTTTTTCTTTAGAGTAGAGCAATTCAGATGAAATCAACCCACAGGTTAAAGAATATGGGGGTATTAAAATAGTATCTAGTATCATGTAAAAATAGTTAAAATGTGATAAAATTGGAATTAAATACAAAGGGGTGACTAGAGGCCAAGTGCAGTCAATTGGAGTCTTTCTGCCGGCTTTGAACATGCCCCAGAAGAGAGAAGGCTTTTAGTGCTAGAGAACTCAACAAAATCTCTTTGTGTAACGAGTACTTTGATTACTGGGGCCAAGGAACTGCGGTCACTGTCACATCAGGTACTTGTAACTTTTAATCTTTTCTTTCCTCTCTTTCAAACTTAATGAGGCAAAAGGACTGAATTTAGAGTGACTCTCAATTTTCATAAATTTGAAAGGTGGATTTTGTTCCAAAGTTGTCAGAGTTAGAATATTATAGATTGAAGACTAGAATAGTTATGGGATGAGGATAAAAATGATTAGTGGTGTGATTAAAATGACCATTAGAAAAAATAACTATTTGAAGTCATTCGAAAATGGGAATGGGTTTTTGTGCAACCCTGATAAGAGATTTGAGCAATGTGATTACTACGGCTTTGACTACTGGGGTCAAGGAACGATGGTCACTGTAACAGCAGGTAAAAATTTCTAATCATTTCGAACTCCAAAATGTGTGCATGAATGTTCTAGTGACTTAACAAATATTGAGTTTGATCGAAAGCCGACTCTAATCAAGGGAAAGATTGCCATTGACTTCCCACTGAGCTGGCTCTGGATCAGACCCAAGAAAAAAAGAAATAGCACTTTATTTGAGTCTGTAATTGATTCGGTATTAGATGAGATGAAATTTCATAGATTCCAGTGACTATAATTCACTATTAGGTAAAATTAGACTGAAGGCAGTGATCATAAATAAGAATAAATGGTCAAACATTTATAGTCACTAAAAAAAATCTAGATTCTTTGTAGACTATTAAGAATCTGGAGGTAATTGTAAGGGAAACTGAGAGAAAATCCAAGATAAATAGTTATAATCAGAAAACTGAGATGAAAGACAACTTGTCAGACTAGAAATGTTGGTATATCGGGGTTGGCCCATTAAGTGTAGAAGTCTGTCTAAATTAACATCTCTGTGGCTAAAACTAAAATCAAAGTAGTAGGAGGTTTTTGTGCAAACAGCACAATCAATTTTATCAATGTGACTATTATGATGCCTTGGAGTACTGGGGACAAGGGACTATGGTCACCGTCACTTCAGGTAAAAATTTCCTCCTCTTTTCCAATCCCTATTACCACTAACTGGTTAAACTGATGAATCTTATAGACTGATCGAGTTTTGAGACTCACGAGTAACTCCTCACCCCCAAGTCCTTGAGGGTTTTTTCATAGGGGACAAGGCAATGGGGGCAGAAATGAACCTGAAATGTTAGCTAGTATAAAAGGGAATTAAATAAATAACATCAATAAATGAAGGGGTCTGGACTGGGAAAGTCAGCGAGTTTTAGCCACCTAGGCCATGAGTTAGAACCACTGTGACTACAATGCTTTTGACTACTGGGGACAAGGAACAACGGTGACCGTTTCCAGCGGTAAGTTAGCTCCTCATTTTTATGTGTAGAATTAAGTCATTGGTGAGCAAGTTAAACCAGTATTCTCCTTAGGAGGCTGCATTTTTTCAAACCCAGAGGTTAGGTACTGCAGAGTTTCTTAAACATCCGTTTAAATTCCGCATCGACCTGTCCCTCCCTTAGCAAAGTGGCTTAATTATAAAACAGAATAAACCTTCAAAAATTCTATCGGAAGGTAGAGCCAGACCCTAGAGCCTTTGAAGTAACTGGCAAAACATCCACTGATTTCAACCAAACCAGGACTTGTCTTGTAACCAAGATTCTAATGAACTCTGAGGTTATTGCTTAGGTTAACAGAATAACTGTCTTTCCGTCTATGACCAATTCGATTACCAGGGTCAAGGGACCCTGGTGACAGTAACAACAGGTAAATTCCAAACTCTACTATTTCTCTTCTGTCTTGTGGTCTAGGCTGTAGTGAACAGTGTTGTTGATTTATGAGGGTCTTTTATTTTTCATTTTAAAAACAACTCTTTAAAATGTGGTTAGAGCCACAATCGGGGCTGGAAATTTCTCTAGCTCCAAATTTACAAGGGCACTTCTAAAAGTCTTAAAGAGTTTGGGTTTTTTTAACTAATGCCAGGGTTGGGTGAGAGGTCCTGGTCAGAATCAGTTTAGGTTTTTGTACGCTGTCTAATGGAGACTTCAGCAGTGTGATTACTTTGACTACTGGGGCCAAGGGACCATGGTCACCGTCACTACAGGTATGATTTTTATTCCTATTGAAACGGTTATTTTTTAATTCTGAGATTTTTTAAAAAATTAAGTTGGGGGGGGTAGCTTTTCCAGTTTTCCGTTCCTTTGGGTGGGCTATTCTCAGCGATATGGAGGGACAAAGTACTAATTCAATCCTCGCTAAAGAATGCCTTCCCCCTTAAAAATGGGTTTAATTTTTTGGTTCTGGTCTTAAAATCATTGTATGGGGGAAGTTTATGTACAGCCAGAGTCCAATATTTTATTTCTGTGGGCTTCGCTTACTGGGGACAAGGGACTCTGGTGACTGTGACAACAGGTGAGGAGTTTTTTTATAGTGTTTTATTACTTAGATATCAATCGGAGATCTCGAAAACATGCAGTCTGAGGCAGCATAGAAAATGCATTGGTTCTGTTTTGTTGGCCAGGGGAACAGAGTCTAAACTTTAACTCTGAATTACATTAAAAAGAATTTGGGGTGGGGGACGATTGGGCAAGTAGAAAATCATTTGAGAGAGAAAACTTGATAGAATTGAGAGAGAGACTTGAAATTCATTGCATCTGAATCTTTAAGTAGCTAAATATCTCTGTGAAGCTGGCCCTTGATCAAGCTATTTATCTGTCTGATGAGGACAGGAGGATAAAATTATAACGAGAAGGTGTTTTTTAAAAAATAACAGATCACAAGTTTTTAGACCGAATCAAAAATGCTTCTAATTTGGTACTTCAGGCAGATTTAGATGTTTCTCCAGTTCAGTAAATCATAAACTAATTTTAAAAAACAGGTCCCTAATCCTATTAATCTCAGTTAGTTAATTAATTGTCTGGGCAAGGTTATTGTAAAACTCCAGCATAGACTTGTCCCGGTGTGATAACTGGTTTGACTACTGGGGACAAGGAACTATGGTCACCGTCACATCAGGTAAAAAATAATCTTTCTTTTGTAACAATTCAGTCATTTGAGATGGTTGTTGCCTTTGCCAAGAATCTGACTCAACTCCTGTTGAAGTCAATGGGACCCTTTCCATTGGCTTTACTGGGACTTGGATCAAAACTCTAACCTGTCTTCCATACAGCCGATGCTCTGATATTAGACCAAAGACCATTTGCTCTGTTCCCTAGCAAATCAGATATCTTTTATCCCTTTGAAATTCTGTTCACTTTTTAATTTTGTGTTTTAATGTCTTGGTAAGATCTCTTTGGAGAGTGATTGGGTGGCAGCCTTTTAGAGAGAGGTTTGAATTATGTCTACATCCAGAAATGGGTTATTCTGATCATAGTCTCTTTGGCTGGGGCTTTGAAAGAGTCTTAAGATAGTTCTGCACCCATTGAATTTCAATGGGAGTTGGGCTCCTAAGTCCATTAGGCTCCTTTGAAATCCTCTGGAAGCCAAGACTCTTAGGGTCTGATCCAGAGCCAATGGGAAGATTCCAGCTGAGCTGGATCAGACGCTTCAAACTAGATTCTCAGTCTGTCTCTATAGTCTACTGACTTCAATAGAGCTTTGCTGATTTACACCACTTGGGGATCTGGCCCTAGTTCCTTATGATGGCAGGGCAATAAAACTCTCCCATGTTTGTTTTATATTAAAAAAAATTCTAAAGAAAAGGGTCAGGCATGTAGGTTCTTGTGAACCATTGTCCAATTGATGTGTCATTGTGATAACATCTTCGATTACTGGGGACAAGGTACCATGGTCACCGTAACGTCAGGTAAAAGATTTTAACCCTACGTTTTCTATATTTGTAAGTGTTTAGAAGGGCATAAATGGGAAGATAATTTAGTTCCTCTGGATAATGCAGGATTATCTCTTCTAGGGTATGGTCTAGGGTCTTGTCCTGTTTATATTTAACTATCTCAGTCAACTTCTTATTCTATTCTTTTAGTCATAAATGACAAAAAAAAATAGGACAGGCTATTGATTGATTGACAAGGGTTTTAACTCATTGCCAGATTGCTGTTTTAATACATCAATTAATTGACAGTTGATTTTATTAATCCATATAAAGACATGAATGAATAACTAAATAAGGATTTTCTCTGTGCATAATAATGAGGAAAGGCAGTAAAAAGTCTGACCTTCTAAAATAAAAATATTTCCCTGCTAGGGTATTTAATTGTAGTCTTAATGGCACCTTGTATTTTAATGCTTACCTTGAATTTAAACATGATCAGGTCTTTCTAGGATAAATTTTAAAAGTATTTTAGATCTTCTAAGCCCACCAAATACATAGTAAAAATAGTAACTCATTGCATAGATAAGGTATTTGTGCAGACTCCCAAAAGAGGCTGATTTGGGGGATAACTATGCTTTCTACAACTGGGGACAAGGAACCCAGGTCACCGTTACTTCAGGTAAATCAATATTATTATTGCTTGTATGTCTAATAGTGAGGGAAGGCGGTTCTCTGTGTGAAGCGGGCCCCATTCTGCAGTCTGTGGTCTCCCAAAGTCCAAATGAGTTTGGGGGTATGATTATGTCTGCCGATCATAAATCAAACCTCTCTCTATTTCTATACACTCCTACCTCTCTTTCTCACACTCTATCTTTCTTGCTATATATCTAATTTTATCTAATCTGTCTATTCAATCTCTGTCTCTAATCTCTCACTCTATTTTTTGCTATCTAATTTATCGATCAATGTATATAGTCTATCTGTCTCTGCGAGCTCCCTGGGTTTCATATCTATCTATTTATCTTACATTTCTGAGGATAAACTACCCTCCTCACAATAACACATGTAAAAACTTTAAATTTTGCCTTCCCCTGACCCAACCTTCCGGCATTAGAGACTGCAAATCTGATTTAAACTTTTTAACATGACAGGACTGAGTTTAGAAATAATTGCCCGATTGATTTCTCTGTTAATATTCATTTATTGGTCCATAGGCCAGGGTTATTTAATTTTTTTTTCTTCACGTTATTGCTGCTGAAAAAAATAAATAATCAGAAGCAATAAGATTAGGAGGGAAATTTCACTCAATTGAAATTTCAGGCTCATATGAAAAATACTTAGCAATAGTTAAAACTAAATAATGACTTTCATTAAGATTTAAATTCTTAAATGCCTACGTCGCTGTTGAAAATTGAGTTTAGGTTTATAGATCACTTAGTTGCTTTTGAAAATTGTACCTATTTGTCTAATGGACAACTCTAATAGAATTCAGTAAGCATTTTTAAAGACAGAGACAAATATTTCATGTTTTGTTACCACGGGGGAAATTATTAGAAAGCTTTTTTTGGTAATTATTAAGCTAATAAATGTTACGGGGAAGATTAGTTGCCTGTCATATTTGCCCTGGAAAATCTCCCCCATAACTTTGATTACATGCTTCATTTTAAAGATTAATCTAACAAAAGATCTATTTTCCTCTGATGGTGCAAACCACGTAATTATTCTCTATACGGACCTGGGGGCTTTCAATGCACTTTAGATCAAACTGGGATTGTCAAAGAGGTTTAAGGGGTTAGATGTGGAACTTCCAATGCCTTTCATGTCCAATTCAGCCTCAGTCCATTATAAAATGGATGCTGACAATTATTAATACTTTTAAAAAAGAAAGAGATTTTTGACACTCTCACTCCCATTAAGTAGTACTTTACTCCTGGAGCAGTCATGTTCAAATCAGCAAGACCACTGCTGGATTAAAGTGCTACTCAGTGTGTCTCCGAATCTGAATTCACAATAATGAATAAAATAAAATAAAAGTGTTCCTTGAGTGTAGAACCAAGATGGCCGATTCTGGCCTACAGGGGCCTTGGGTGGTTTAGCCTCCAGCTGGCAGAGGTTCGTTTTTCAGTTCCGTTTATTTTTAGACCAATGTGTCCTTAAATAGCCTTTCTGGTTTCAAAAACATCACCCCCTTGGAGTCAGTTTTGCATGATAGGCCAGAAGGTTTCAGACAACAAAGTCACATCTGTTGGGTGTGAAAATAAAATCTTAGCAGGTGGCAGAGATCAACATGTTGATAAAAGTCTTGAGCTAAATTAAGCTATTGTTGTTTTCACTAGACAATACTGGCTACATCTCCCTGCAAATGACTTTCAATGATTATTATTTTGCACAAATCTACTGCTTTGTATTAAACAAGAATAATTTCATTCTACTTTCCTCGATGATCTTTTATTAAAGGAGAAAAATAGATTAGCAATTTCTTAGTTAATCTTCCTTTTCAGAGAATAATTTATTTGTGATTTCCTAGTCTATCTTATAATGAACAAGAGGAATAATAAAATCATAGAAATGTAGGGCTGGAAGAGAAATCAAGGGATCTATTCCCCACCCAGCCGCCCCCAATGCTGAAACAAGATTGATGGTTTCACAATCTGTGTAGTAGTTTGTTCATTTAGTTATTTAAAGTTTTCTAACAGGAAACCTGAGGGAAGTTTTGCTAGGAATTTGTGAGCATGTTAAGTTGAAAAATAGATATTACTATTTAGCCAGATTTATAATTAATGCAATTAGATAAATGTACACACTTTAATGCAGTCTAATTTTAACCAATAGTATCAGATTTATCTATAAATTTGAATGAAATAAAAGTAATTAGATTGATCAAAAACTTTAATCTAAAATAGAATCTTAAATCAATAAAAATAGCCTAATTGTATTTTTAGTCATAGAATTAATTAGATTCATTAACAAACTTTAATCCAATAGAATTCAATCTATAAAATTAATTAGATTGATAAACAAGCTTTAATCCAATAGAATTTTTTATGAGTAGAAACCAAAAACCATCAACAAACATTTAATAAATTATTTGATTTTAAATTTGATATCGAAGACCCACCACTGAAAGAAAATAAACCTGCATTTGCTTTAAATGAAGTTCAGTGGCAGATATTTTATCATTTTCCAAATCAAAACTTTATGTGATGTTAAATCATATACAAGTTATGTCAAGGAAAATTATTTTAATTGAGAATTTTTTTAATAACTTTGTGTTTCATGAAAATATTAGAACATGTATTCAAACCCCAATTCAATTTTAAAGAGAATATTATCAGCCATGCACTTCCATTTGAGATATTTTTACCAAGCCGTAAAAATTACTTGGAAGACAAGAGATATTTAAGAAAAAATATCTACGAGGCAATTAATTAATCCGTCATTGGAAATGGAATGTCAAGAAAGACATAAAATGGCATCTCAACAGAGACTCAATTGGTAAGAAACCTAATTATCTTTTTGAATATTTATCTTTATCTAATGATGTTAAATGGATGCAAAAGTCCTTTTATTTCCCCACTAAGACTTGCCTTAAAAGCTCATTTATTTGCATTCCAACAATTTAGAAAATAACTTTAGATTTTCTTTGAAAGACAAGTATACCCTGCACATCTGTAGATCCATATTGATGAATACTTTGTTAGAAATAATTTCAGGGTGGCTGTAGATATCACTTTATTAATAGACAGTTTGTCAGTTAATACTTATATAGCAATCAAAAGAAAATATTGTTCATTAATAAGAAATGGACAGTTAATTATTTATACATCATTTTGGAATTTTGATTTGTTAATATGATTTGGGAACTAATCTTGATTTATTGGTAATACACTTAGTTTATTGAATTACTAATAGTATATTTTAGAAATTACTATTGATTTCGTTAATAAGAAAGAGCCTGACAGATGATGTTCATTTTTAATGCTATATAGTTCAGCAGTGAATTTTCTCTAAGAATTATTTTTTATAATACTTGTGTGCAAAAATGAGAAGGGTGGTTCTGAATTTAGCTGAAGTTAGACTTAATGTTTATTTGAGTTTATTTTCCAAGTCAATATCTTTGTGTTTGTCTTTCTGTGGTGGCGTAAAATCAGAGCGAGAGACCAGTGAACTGAGCTGATTTTAAAGAGTCAGGGTTTATTTTCAATTATTTTGGCAGTCCGTAGGGATTTCAGACTCGTTTCCCTGAGGAAAAGGAGGCAGCTAGAGCTGTTGACTTGGATGAAATTAGAAATGCAGGTTTTACTTTAATTTAGGGAGTAATTTGCTTTTTCTTGAGGGGGGAAAAAGGCAGATTATTGGGAATTTAAATGAAATGAACGTGCCTGCCTATGTTTTACATGCTTTTCCTCCCTCTCATTGACCTGTTTTAGCACCGTGTAAAGCTTAGAGAATCTATCCCTTAACTTAATTACAAATTCACTCCTGGAGTGATTCATAGATTAGCCGGATATCCTAAATACTAAGTAACCTTATTAATCGAAAATTTCTTAGCCACCGGGTACAATGGAAATACGTAATTAATTAGAAAGATTTCCTATTTAACTAATAGATTTTTTTAAATTCACAATTTAAGTGAATAATTGACTAAATAGAAGGTTACTGATAGATAGAGGTCGGAATGGTTCCCCAGTAAGGCTCCCTTCTGTTGGGCCTCTATTAGCACCGGGCTCGGTGAGCAGGGTCCCGGTCCCCGGTGGCACCGGATCCCCCCTAGCTGGGTCTGTAACAGCACCAGGCTGGGTGAGCAGGGTCCAGGTCCCCGGTGGTACCGGATCCCCCCAGCTGGGTCTGTATCAGCACCGGGCTGGGCAGGGTCCCGGTCCCCGGCAGTACCAGATCCCCCCTAGCTGGGTCTGTATCAGCACCGGGCTGGGTGAGCAGGGTCCCGGTCCCCGGCAGTACCGGATCCCCCCTAGCTGGGCCTGTATCAGCACCGGGCTGGGTGAGCAGAGTCCCGGTCCTCGGTGGTACCGGATCCCCCCTAGCTGGGTCTGTAAGGGCACCAGGTTGGGTGAGCAGGGTCCCGGTCCCCGGTGGTACCGGATCCCCCCTAGCTGGGTCTGTAAGGGCACCAGGCTGGGTGAGCAGGGTCCCGGTCCCCAGTGGTACTGGATCCCCCCTAGCTGGGTCTGTATCAGCACCGGGCTGGATGAGCAGGGTCCCGGTCCCCGGTGGTACCAGACCCCCCCCAGCTGGGTCTGTATCAGCACCGGGCTGGGTGAGCAGGGTCCCAGTCCCCGGTGGTACCGGATCCCCCCTACCTAGGTCTGTAAGAGCACCAGGCTGGGTGAGCAGGGTCCCGGTCCTCGGTGGTACCGGATCCCCCCTAGCTGGGTCTGTATCAGCACCGGGCTGGGTAAGCAGGGTCCCAGTCCCCGGTGGTACCGGATCGCCCCTAGCTGGGTCTGTAACAGCACCGGGCTGGGTGAGCAGGGTCCCGGTCCCCGGTGGTACCGGATCCCCCCTAGCTGGGTCTGTAACAGCACCGGGCTGGGTGAGCAGGGTCCCGGTCCCCGGTGGTACCGGATCCCCCCTAGCTGGGTCTGTATGAGCACCGGGCTGGGTGAGCAGGGTCCTGGTCCCCAGTGGTACCGGATCCCCTCTAGCTGGGTCTGTAACAGCACCAGGCTGGGTGAGCAGGGTCCTGGTCCCCGGTGGTACCGGATCCCCCCTAGCTGGGTCTGTAACAGCACCAGGCTGGGTGAGCAGGGTCCTGGTCACTGGTGGTACCGGATCCCCTCTAGCTGGGTCTGTAACAGCACCAGGCTGGGTGAGCAGGGTCCTGGTCACTGGTGGTACCGGATCCCCCCTAGCTGGGTCTGTATGAGCACCGGGCTGGGTGAGCAGGGTCCCGGTCCCCGGTGGTACCGGATCCCCTCTAGCTGGGTCTGTAACAGCACCAGGCTGGGTGAGCAGGGTCTCGGTCCCCGGTGGTACCGGATCCCCCCTAGCTGGGTCTGTAACAGCACCGGGCTGGGTGAGAAGGGTCCCGGTCCCCGGTGGTACCGGATCCCCCCCAGCTGGGACTGTAACAGCACCAGGTGGGTGAGCAGGGTCCCGGTCCCCGGTGGTACCGGATCCCCCTGAGCTGGGTCTGTATGAGCACCGGGCTGGGTGAGCAGGGTCCCGGTCCCCGGCAGTACCGGATCCCCCCTAGCTGGGTCTGTAACGGCACTGGGCTGGGTGAGCAGGGTCCAGGTCCCCGGTGGTACCGGATCCCCCCTAGCTGGGTCTGTATCAGCACCGGGCTGGGCAGGGTCCCGGTCCCCGGCGGTACCGGATCCCACCTAGCTGGGTCTCTATCAGCACCGGGCTGGGTGAGCAGGGTCCCGGTCCCCGGCAGTACCGGATCCCCCCTAGCTGGGCCTGTATCAGCACCAGGCTGGGTGAGCAGGGTCCTGGTCCCCAGTGGTACCGGATCCCCCCTAGCTGGGTCTGTAACAGCACCGGGCTGGGTGAGCAGGGTCCCGGTCCCCGGTGGCACCGGATCCCCCCTAGCTGGGTCTGTAACAGCACCAGGCTGGGTGAGCAGGGTCCAGGTCCCCAGTGGTACCAGATCCCTCCTAGCTGGGTCTGTAACAGCACCGGGCTGGGTGAGCAGAGTCCCGGTCCTCGGTGGTACCGGATCCCCCCTAGCTGGGTCTGTAAGGGCACCAGGCTGGGTGAGCAGGGTCCCGTTCCCCGGTGGTACCGGATCCCCCCTAGCTGGGTATGTATCAGCACCGGGCTGGGTGAGCAGGGTCCCGGTCCCCGGTGGTACCGGATCCCCCCTAGCTGGGTCTGTATGAGCACCGGGCTGGGTGAGCAGGGTCCCGGTCCCCGGTGGTACCGGATCCCCCCCAGCTGGGTCTGTAACAGCACCAGGCTGGGTGAGCAGGGTCCCGGTCCCCGGTGGTACCGGATCCCCCCTAGCTGGGTCTGTAACAGCACCAGGCTGGGTGAGCAGGGTCCCGGTCCCCGGTGGTACCGGATCCCCCCTAGCTGGGTCTGTATGAGCACCGGGCTGGGTGAGCAGGGTCCTGGTCCCCGGTGGTACCGGATCCCCCCTAGCTGGGTCTGTAACAGCACCAGGCTGGGTGAGCAGGGTCCCGGTCCCCGGTGGTACCGGATCCCCCCTAGCTGGGTCTGTATCAGCACCGGGCTGGGTGAGCAGGGTCCTGGTCCCCGGTGGTACCGGATCCCCTCTAGCTGGGTCTGTAACAGCACCAGGCTGGGTGAGCAGGGTCCTGGTCCCCGGTGGTACCGGATCCCCTCTAGCTGGGTCTGTAACAGCACCAGGCTGGGTGAGCAGGGTCCCGGTCCCCGGTGGTACCGGATCCCCCCTAGCTGGGTCTGTAACAGCACCGGGCTGGGTGAGCAGGGTCCTGGTCACTGGTGGTACCGGATCCCCCCTAGCTGGGTCTGTATCAGCACCGGGCTGGGTGAGCAGGGTCCCGGTCCCCGGTGGTACCGGATCCCCCCCAGCTGGGACTGTAACAGCACCGGGCTGGGTGAGCAGGGTCCCGGTCCCCGGTGGTACCGGATCCCCCCCAGCTGGGACTGTAACAGCACCAGGTGGGTGAGCAGGGTCCCGGTCCCCGGTGGTACCGGATCCCCCTGAGCTGGGTCTGTATGAGCACCGGGCTGGGTGAGCAGGGTCCCGCTCCATGGTGGTACCGGATCCCCCCTAGCTGGGTCTGTAACAGCACCGGGCTGGATGAGCAGAGTCCTGGTCCCCGGTGGTACCGGATCCCCCCTAGCTGGGTCTGTGTCAGCACCGGGCTGGGTGAGCAGGGTCCTGGTCCCCGGTGGTACCGGATCCCCCCTAGCTGGGTCTGTAACAGCACCAGGCTGGGTGAGCAGGGTCCTGGTCCCCAGTGGTACCAGATCCCCCCCTAGCTGGGTCTGTATGAGCACCGGGCTGGGTGAGCAGAGTCCCGGTCCCCGGTGGTACCGGATCCCCCCTAGCTGGGTCTGTATCAGCACCAGGCTGATTATGGGGGCCAGGACCCCATGTTACCAGCTCCCCTCTAACTGAGTCTGTAGTCTGAGTCTGAGTCTATCAGCACCAGCTGGATCAGAGGATTCCTCGCCGTACCAGCCGTCCTAGCCCATACTGATGTGAAGGTTGCCAGGTACTGTTTTGTTCTGTATAACCCTCTGTCTTTGCGGGGCTCGATCTGAAGGGTTTGTCCTTCTCTGGTTCCGGTTCCCATCCTTAGTAATTCTGGGCCAGCCCCTGGCAGGACACGATCCGTTCACATCCTGTGTGGTACCAACTCTCCCAGTGAGATCTGTCCCATTTGGGGCTGGGACAGAGCATCCCTTCTTCAACCCATTCCTGGTCTTTGTAGCAGGCTGCTTTTGGACATATCTAGGGGGTCCCTTGTTACCTGTGGCCCCCTTGTCGTATCAGTAAAAGTCTCCTGGTTTCGGAGGTCTGGGGGCTGGTTTGGGTCAGAATTTGGCCAGATCTTGGTCTCCTCCAATCTGAGCTTTTGTTCTGGGTTTGCCAGAATTTGGTGATAGAAAGAAGGTGAAGGAGGCAAGAAATGGTTGATTTTCTGGGCTACGTCCCCAGTTGGTGTAAACAAGGTGTCCCTTCAGATTCCCAGATGGTGTAAACTGGCCAAGCTTTCTGGTTTGGGAGAAGAACAAGAGTGAAGGAAAACTGGTGGGGGAAGGGGAAAAATAGTGAGATGAAGAAGGAAGGAAAGAGGCGAGGAAAGCTCTGCAGAGACATTGCTTAGTGTAGAGGACACGCTCATATGTTTGTGTTTCTCCAAAGAGCTCAGGTTCTCCAAAAGCTTTGGGCTCTTGGAAGCAACCGGGACTCGGTGGGAATTTGTACCATCCTAACGTGCTGCACTGACCATCTTTTACTGCACATTTTAAAGCAAGCACGAGGCAGCAAATCTTTAGCTCTTTCCACAGGGTTGCCTGGCTCACGCCTCAGCTCTGCAGTGTGCCCGGTGCTATTCGTATGGGGAGGTGGCTTCCAGCCAGGTTGACCCTTTGGGCAATGCAGAAAGGTGCCACTTTTTCAGCAGTGGTGCACCATGGGAAAGTGGTGGGGACAGAGGTTTGCACTGGCTGGGTTGGCAGCGTAATGACGTCGCTGATCAGGGCTCTGCTGGGGTCGAGTGACAAATTCAGGAAAGGGGAACTCAACCACCAATGGACAACTGATCACGGACTTTCAGCATATGGCTGTTGGGAACCATCCATTGATCTGAGGGGGAGAAGTTGGTGTTGAATCTCACTCCATTCCTACAGGGCCAGAGAGGCCTTGGAGTCTTCTCACAAGCAAAGGGGGATTGAGGCATGTCAAGGGAACTGGGGCCATACACACAAGAGGACTGGGCCATAGATGCATAAGATGGGGCCATATGGAAGTATACAAGAGGACTGGACCATATATATAAGGAGCTTGGGGTCCTATGTCTGTATACAAGAGGGGGGCTGTGCCATATATACAAGGGGCCTGTGTTCCTATGTCTGTGTATACGGAGTGATGGGCCCTAGGTCTGTAAACAAAATGAACCTGGGGCCATATATGACAACTTTTAAATCAAGCTTGGATGTTCTTCTGAAAGATCTCCTCTAGGAATTATTGTGGGGCAGTTCTCTGGCCCGTGTGAAACTAGATGATCACAGTGGTCCCTTCTGGCCTTGGAGTCTATGGATGTTCAAGTACATCAGGGTTATACGTGCACGCAATGGAAGCTAGGACCTTCAACGTGGGGACGTCACCCCCAGGAGGTTGCCCTTTCCTAGTGACTCATCCCAGGGTGATGCATATCTGAATGTGGGATAACACTTGCTTTTTTCTCCCCCGAACCAAGCTGCAATTCTCTTTCTCAAGTTCAGCAGCTCCCCTACATGCCCCATGGTGGTGCTTTAATGTCTCTTCTCTGCCCTTCTCCCACCCCCATCCTTTCATTGTTTTGATCCTCAGCGTCCCCAGCTGCCCCGTCTCTTTTCCCGCTCTACTCTTCCTGCGGGACCGACACGAGCCAAGATCCTGTCGCACTGGGCTGCTTGGCTATGGACTTCCTTCCGGACTCAATCGCTTTCTCCTGGAGTGATAAAGAAAACACCAGCATCACCAGTGACATCACGAAATTCCCCTCGGTCCTGACTTCAGCTGGGACCTACACTGCCACCACTCAGCTATCGGTCCCTGCCTCCAAATCGCAGGAGATTTTCTATTGCTCAGCCGAACACCCAAATGGGAATAAGAGAATCCAAGTACCTGACAAAGTACCCTGTTGTAAGTAGTTTCATTCTCTTCTTCCGGACAATATACACAATTACTTACAACCCAGCATGGAGTCAGTGGATAATTGCAGGCCTTTCAGCTATTGCATCTAGCTACTTTGGGGAGAGGCTCATTAGAAAAGCACCGATAGATCTACACATAAGAAAGCGTGGGTCCCTATGTTTCCTAGGGACAGGACTCCTGGGTTCCATCCCCAACTCTGGGATTGGAGCAGGGTCTAGTGGGTTAGAGCAGGGAGGCACTGTGAGCCAGAACACCTGTGTTCTGTCTCTAGCTCTGGGAGGGGAGAGGGGTCTAGGAGGTCAGAATAGGCTCAGGACTCCTGGGTGACTCTGGGAGGGGAGTGGGGTCCAGTCGGTCAGACTGGGACGTGGGAGAGAGGACTCTTGAATTCTCTTCTCAGTTCTGGAGTTTAATGTTGACCACATAAATGGGAACATGTTAGCTCCTTCGTGGCTGGCCACTCTACCAGAAACTCCATGCTCAGGGTCTGTGGGGGTGGAGCTTGTGATTGTGGGTGGAGCTTATGAAGGGGACACGCCTTTGCAGTCTAAGCACCGTGCTGTAGTGGAAGGTGGTTTGGGTTGCAGGCCATTCAGCTACTGGCTGATAGCAGAGCCCATCAGATGTAAAGAAAGAGACACGGGCCCTGCAGCCCCCATACACACACTGTCAGCTTTGCATATTCTGCATTCTGGGTGCCAAGTTCACATGTGGTAACTGTCATTCCCACCCCTTGCTTTTGTCTTGCATGTTAACAGCTCTTGAACCCAGTATGACCATCCGTCCCCCAGCCAGAAGCCAATTCCAAGAGCCCTATAAAAATTCCACCATCATCTGCCGCGTTACAAATCTCTGCAGCCAGACTGCTACCTTCACATGGCTGAAGGATGGGGCACCGGTCACCTCTGGAGTCACCACTCATAGCCCTGTCTCCAGCGGCCCCACTGGTTATACCCACATCAGCCAGCTGTCTATAATGGAGAAAGATTGGGATGCCGACCGCAAATATAGCTGCAAGGTGGAGAGCACGAATTTCAGCGAGATGATTAACACTAGCAAGTCTTTCGAGTGTGGAGGTAAGTCATGACTTTCAGGAGTTCCATCCCTCTCTGAAACGATCATGACCCATCCCCCAGCTCCACTCAGGGTGTGTCCATGTAACCCGAGGGCCAAGTGGCTGAGACTTTCCAAGGGCTCATAACCCATATTTAGGGCCAGGTTTTGAAAATAACTCCTCTCCCAGGGAGCCCTTCTGAAAACTCTGTCCTTAACTCTCCCCTAGCGCACCCCTAAACATCCTTGATTATTTTGAACATCATAGATCCCCAGGAGAGACTGTGGTTAGGGCACATCTTAGCCTCTCTGGGCCTCTGTTCCCCATCAGTACAATCAGGATAAACGCATCTCCCTCTCACTGGGATGTTGTGAGGTGCTCAGATACTATGGTAATAGGAGCTATATGTATACACCATAGATAGATCAATAGATTATTGCCTTCAAACTCTTCTGTGTTCTACCAAACCAAAAAACAGCCCTGTATGAATTAGCCACTGGACCTGGCACAAGAAGAATTGAAGTTAAGTAAGCAATGGGCCACTGGGGCATGGGATGAGACCTCTAAAATAAGACAGGGATCCCTCCTCTAGTGCTGAGATGCAGCCACAGGGGAGAGGCAGCTGCTTATACAGGGATCCATCGTCCAGCAATGAGATATGGCCACCTCTGGGGTGGGGGGTGCAGGGGCTGTCTAACAGCCGCACAGCGAAGTTGCAGAACAGCTTAGGGCAGGAGGTGAGGAACACCTCATCCCACATTAAAACTCCCTCCTCCCCTCCAAACATTAAAATTAAGGGAAGCTTCTGGCTCATTGAGTTGATGCTCAGGTGTACTGGGTAGGGGCATCTTCTGGACACAAAGAACAACATAATTCTTTTAAAAATTACACAGCCCACGGGTAATCGAATGAGAACTCTCACCCATCTCTTTCTGCCTCCCAGCTATTGACTGTCTCTCTGACATCGAAGTCAAGGTGATCCCGCCTACTTTCGCTGATATTTACATCCGCAAATCGGCCATACTGACCTGCAGGGTCATTAACATGCAATCCACGGAGGGGCTCAACGTGACCTGGAGGAGAGAGGATGGCAAGGAGCTGAAGACCAGCCTCGGAGAACGTAAGATGCAGAGCAGTGGCCGTTTCAGCGTGGATGCCACAGCCTCTGTGTGCGCAGACGAGTGGGAGAGAGGAGACTCGTACACCTGCAAAGTGGATCATCCAGACCTCATCTTCCCCATTGAAAAGACTTTGACCAAACAGCCTGGTAGGTGACCCTCTTCCGTCAGCTTGGTTGTGCTCACAGCTGGTCATTACTGACCTGGGGCCAGATATTTCGTGTGGGGGAGAGGGTTAAAATACCCATCAGAAGGGAAAAGAATTCTCCTTCCTCTAACAGTTTTAGGCTGAGCTTTGCAATGCTACCTAAGGGCTCTGGGTGTCCAGCTCCCATTAGAAATTAGTAGGAGTTTGACATCCAATTCCTTCGGGTGACTTTAGAAAATCCCACCCTTGGTCTGTATCTCTAGCTAAGAACTCACCCCCATCACCTCTCAGGCCAAGTAACCCTCAAGCATTCCCACCTAAGAGCCGGCCAGTGGTCTATGCAACCCACCATGGCAGAGAAACCCATGCAAGTTCATTAGTGCATGTCCATTGCATTGGACCAGGGCCAGGAGCCGTGAGTCCAAGGACCCCTCGGTCAAGCGAGGTCACTTGTTCATTCTTTCTCCAACTCTCTCTCTTTGTACAGTAACCGACAGCCACGCTCCATCCATCTACATCTTCCCTCCTCCCTCTGAGCAGCTGGCCCTCCGCGAAGCTGCCACCGTCACCTGCCTGGTGAAAGGTTTCAACCCCCCTGACCTCTTCATCAAGTGGCTGAGCAACGGCGAGGAGCTGAACGCCTCCAAGTACATCAACACCGAGCCCATCCAGGAGTCCAGCCAGCCACCACTGTACTTCGCCTACAGCACCCTGAACATCAATGAGCAGGAGTGGAACGCCGGCAACACCTACACCTGCTTAGTCGGACATGAGAAGCTGCCCCTGCAGGTGACCCAGAGGACCGTGGACAAGTCCACCGGTAAACCAACCTTGGTCAATGTCTCGCTGGTGCTGTCCGATACCGCCAATACCTGCTACTAACCGTCGCGCCCTCCCCTGCCGTCCCATCCCCCGTTGTGCCTCTCACTCCTCCGACTGCTGTTTGGAAGGGGAGAGGTTACATGCTCCCTCCTATGTGTGTGTAAAATAATGGTGTTTCTGGAATGGAAAATCGTTGGCTGCATATTTTAAAAAAAATTAGAAATAAAGTCAATTTTGGGAAAAAATGGAAAATATTTAAGTCCTTTTCTGGGGAAAATACCATGTGATGTGTCCCCAGAGATGGGGAAGGGGTTTCCAAGAGTTCATTGCCCAAATGAAATGGGAACTGGGCACTCATGTTTGCACTGCAGTCATGATTCTCATATCTCTTCCTGTCTGTCTGTCTTTCTCTCTCCAGTCCTCGCTCCCTCTCACAACCTTCTCCTTGCTAATCTCATCTTTTCCACCTCCCTCTCATGCCCCTGAACACAATTAGCTTGAGCCTCGGTTACTTAATTCCTGCTGATTCTCAGTGACTTTGGAAGAGAGAGTGGGGCCAAAGTAGCTTGAAATTCCCTTTCCATTCCCTGTATTCTCCTGGTCTCTGAGCACCCTCGGGGCTGCTCTAACATACTCACTGCTTTCCTATAGGCCCTGGGAAGCAGACAATAGACACATCTGATAGCAGTGAGCACCAGCCAGACTGGACTGGACTAGTACTTCTGCAGAACCTTTACACCAATTCTCCATCCACCTGGGAGACCCTTTGCCCAGGAAGTTCTCTCAGGGGGTTCTTTCTGCCCACTTTAAGGTAACTTTGCAGTGCCAAAGTGGGGCAATTGAGAATCAGGCACAGTCTCTGGTATCCAATTCTTTCATGATTATCACACAAGGTGACAAGAAATACTCAGTCTCATATGCAATCTCTGGTGTCATTCAGTACACTCACAATCCAACGCATAGGCTCACAAGAAGTATTCAGGTCTCACATATGGTTCTTGTGGCATTCGATGTATTCATGGTCAACCCACAGGGTAATCTTGGCACCTAAAGGTTTTTCTGGCTCATGGTTTCTCTAGAATGTCTGGTGTCCCAAGAAAATAAAAGATCAGGGACATAAAAACACATAACCACAATGATGTTGAATATATCACAATATTCTTCCATGCCCACTGGGATTTCCCTTTGAGGTGTTTTGCTGATGCACACAAATACCTGAACAATTTACTGTCAGAAGACAGGATACTGGGCTAGCTGGACCGTTGGTCTGACCCAATCTGGCCGTTCTGATGTAACAGTCAGCGTTTGTTTATCCATGCCTGGTAGACCTTTCCCTTCAAGTTGCTTTATAAAAACTTTGTGCATATGTGGCAATGATTCCATGCTTTGGGGCATTGCCTCTGTTCGTGATGAACCCTAAGGAGCATTGCACATACCCAGTAATCGTTTTATTCACCACTGAAAAACAGTACGATTCACAGCATTTATCACCTCATGACTCCAAAGTGTTCCACCAGTTTGCCAGCCAGGCATCATGTCCCCCACCTACTGCCTTTTGTACACTGGGGCCTTAGTCTACTTCTTAATAGGACAGGAACCCAGATCACCCCAAAAAAGACAATCACTCTCAAAGCTGGCCCTGATCAGCCACCAAGTTGGGGGAAAATACCCTGCTCACACAACTTAACAACCCAATGGTGGGCAGCATTATGAGACTGGCATCCAGGGAGAGATTTCCAGATACAGCCTATGATACTCTTATTAATCTCAAAATACAAAATTATTTAGTAAAAGAGAGAATAAAGGTGCTAAGGAAAGGCATATGGGTTCTTCGGGCTCTGGGGTACTGGCTCTGATCCAACCCCACTTCAGAGGGATTAGCTGGTTCAGGAGTGTCAGAGAATGGCATATAGGGCATTTCCCCTCTAGGGGGCACCAGCTTTGATTCAGTCCCCAGGGGGCAGAGGACTGGCTGGCTCAGGGCTCCAGGATATGGGATATGGGGCCTTTCCCCTTTCATGGGCACCAGCTTTAATCCAGCCACACATTTGCAAGATCAACAGGGTCGGGGAATGAGCTATGAGGTCTTTTCCTCCTTCGTGCACTGGTTCCAATCCCACCCTGGATTAGTAGTGACCCAAAATATTTCCTGTTATGTAGTGAGTGTCAGACCAGTTCTTAGTGTGATAGGTACCATCATTGCATTATATAAGAATTTAGATAGGTGGCTAGTGGGGTTTGTATGGAGACAGATTCTGCAATGGGTTAATGGATAGGTAGATAAATAGATACACACTAGGGAAGGAAAGATAGATAGAAAAGTACTGCAGAAGGAAGGAAGGAAGCCAAACCTGCCAGGCTTACATGAACTGAAGGCCTTATCCCAGGAAGTTCTCTCTGCTAGTGACAGAGAGTTCTTGTTGAGTGTCTTCATTATCTACTTCCTGTCAATACAAATTTAAAAATTAGCGATGGTTGAAAAAAATCTGTCTAAATTGCTTTAGATGGAAATTTAGGGTTTCAGGTCAAATTATATTTTTCACAAAGTTTCTGCTTTCCACAGCAAACTTTGATTTAAGTTTTTGTCAAAAATGGAAGGTTCTAAATCCAAAATATTTCAACTCTGAAATGCTTATTTGGTGCCTCAGGGGAGCTGTAGTTCGAGTGCTCCCATTCTCCTCTCCAGGCCAGGCTCCCCAGCTGGATTTCATGTCCCATAATGCCCTGTAAGCATGCCTCTCCTGTGATGCATTGCCTCTCCTTGAGAAAAGGCAAGACTGTGGTGCATCCTGGGAGATGTGGTCTGACCAAGGAGCCTGGGCTTTAGAATAGGATGGGCAAATAAGACTCCGGAACTACAACTCCCATGAGGCACCATGGTACCATTTCCAAATTGATATTGTTCCATTTTTGCATGAAACATTTCAGTTTTCAATCCAAACAAATTAAAAATTTTCCAATGAATTTTTAAAAAAATAATTCTGACCAACTCAAATAAAAAGTGCCATGAACCTAACAGCATCTCTCACAGATGAAAATCCAATCTTTTCAGAAAACTCACTTTGCAGTAAAGCTCCATTCCCCCCACCCCCAACTCTGGGCTCAGCAGAATCTTTTAAAAACAAGACTTGTCCCACAACTACCCATGCTGAAGCCACAGTAAGACACCTCACTGCATCTTGGATACAACTTACATTCACACAAGTCCCTTCTTTGGCATGAAACGTAAACCTAGATCTTGACCATTAATAATCATTCAAGATCTCATTGTCGTTTCCCCCTTATCCAATTTCTATAGCAGGAAAGAGCGGAATCTGAGATTTCCTACTCACCCAAGAGATTCAGAGAAGCTTCTGATCTGAATCATCAAAACTTTTGAAGCCTATTCATCGTCACTTTCCATGGTTCTCAGTTCATGAATCAAAAACCTTCATGACTTGGTCTTCTTCAGTCACTACCACTAACTATTCCTCTTCTCTGTTGTTCATTCTCCCATATGCGCCCTTGCAATACTAGCATGCACCCTTTAAAGTAGAAGTGTTGGCCGGAATAATGACCATGCGGTGGAAGGGTGACCGGCACAAGGTCTATGAAACATTTGAGTCCCTCTTAATAGTCCCTCAGAATAGAATTTAGAGGTTGCACAAACCCCTCGGCATAGAAATTAACATCACCCATTTTCAGTTTGCAACCAAGAACATCCAGAGACATGCCTGCAGGGAGCAGAAATATATTCATTTATAGGCAGGAATATATTCATACGTAACATTCTGTGGTCAGAGAAGAACATGCCTACAGACATATAGGTCTGCCAATATCCCCTTCTCTCTCTCCTTCACCCTTCAAAGCTTCAATCTGTATTTTTTATGGAATAATTTAGCCAAAGATTTCCAAAGAAGCCAAAGGGGCTTGGATGCCCAATTCCCAATTAAAAATAAAAGATTCCCAGGAAATTGGCATCCAAATCCCTTGGGTTGTTTTGAAAAGTCCAGTCTTAAGTATTTCTATCTATCGCCATACACACCCATCTGCTGTCGGTCTGTCTATCCATTCCCCAACTCCAATTCCTCACCCGTGAATGCAGTGCAAACAAAACTCTCTACCTCTTAAAATATTAGCCATTAAAGGCGCTTCAGAAACAGCCTCTTAAAAGCATGGAGAGAAATGAGCAATGTAGGATGTCCCACCCTTAGTCTCTTTTTTCATCCTTGCTATTGACGGTGGGACTATGGAGTTGCTTCATTGGATTAGGCCGTTGAGCTGCCAAATCCAACCTCCCAACTCCCATTGAATCAGATCGGGAGCTACCAAAGTAGAGTCAATGGGCCCGGTCCCCAGCTGATGTAAACTGGCTGTATCTCCACTGCCTACAATGGAGCAATGCCAATTTACACCAGCTGAGAATCCAACTCTATGTCTTCCACAGGGAGGGGAAAGCCCTCCATTGAACCTGGCAGATAACTTGATCTGGGAAGGAATGGAAATGGCTTGACCTCCCCTGATACCAGCACCTCCAACCTACCTACTGCAAACTCCACCTAACCCAATTCCCCTCCCAACGTGCTCCCCGTAGCAGTACTCAGAGATTCCTCCATATGATGCCACCCAACCAGTCCTTATCTTGTGTATGTGTGTGTTGTCCAAAGTTTATCTAGATGGGTTCGTGGATGCTGAAGAGGAAGACTTCTACAACCTCTGGACAACAGCTTCCACTTTTATCATCCTCTTCCTCCTGAGTCTTTTCTACAGCACCACAGTGACACTTATCAAGGTAAAAAGGCAATTTGTTGCTGCAGGAGGGGGAGGAGAGGAGAATGCCCTAGTCTAGACTGTGATGCATCAAGGGGAAAGTGCTCGGAAATTGGGGTTGGAGCCTAAGGGAGTTAGATACCCAATTCCTATTGTTTTTTTAATGAGAGTCAGGCATCAAACTCCCAGCCTGGCAGATGCACTGGGTATGCCAACTGGACCCAAATGAGATCACAATAGTAGATTAGAGAGGAGGTTGATTGCAATTGGTGGAGAATCCAGCAGGCAGGCAAAGCGAAGAGAGGGGTCCAAAATTCTAGCTTCTATGACAACACCGTCAACTGTTGTTCTTATTTAGGTCCCTGTAGCCCCATTGTGACAGGCACTGCATGCACACATGGGACGCCACAGCCCTTGCCCCAAAGAGCTTGCCGTCTATTACTAGAGAAGGAAAAATTGTTGCCCCCAATTTACAGATGGAGAACTGAGCAATGAAGTGACTTCCTCAAAGTCTCACAGAGAGTCTGTGGCATGGGCAGGACTCTTGCATCCAACCCAGTGTCCTAAACATGGGGCCAGCTGACTTCTCTGCTAAGCACTGTCAAAGTCAAACTCTAGATGCACCACCATGTAACTGAGGGATTAACCAAGGCTAGAGAGAGAGAGGTGGTTGGTTTTGGCCAAGGATGGTCTTTTCAAGGGAGCCTAAAGTCAATGGAATAAAAAATTGGCCTTTAAATTGGCACCTGTTGTTTAGTGCAAGCACATGTAAGCAAATGGTGTGAATAGATGGCATTGTGCCAACACCCATGTTCATCTTCTCAGTTGCAAATTTGCAGCTCCCATCAAAGCCAAGAAGGAAGGTCTTGTCGCTGATAAAGAAGACCAGGACTCTGTCGCTCATGGAGCTCTCATCCTGATCTCTAATAGTTAGAGACTAACTTAAAGCTAGAAGCATGTGGTTTAATATCCTCCCAAAATTATTATCAACATTGACTGTAACTCTGCATATTTTTGGTATCCACTTAAATATCCAGTCCAACCTAATCTTTGTGAAGTGCTTAGATACCACAACTAGGCTAGGAAGGCAGCATGGCATAGTGGCTTGGGGCCAGATTTTCAAAGATATTTTGGTGCCTAAATCCCTTTAAAAATCTGGCCTTTGGTCATTGGGCTAGAACCCTAGAATCCTTGGGTCTATTCTGACCCTGGGCAAGTCACATCCACTCTCTGCTACTCTTTCCTCTCCATCTGGTGTCTTTCTTGTCTATTTAGACTGTAGGCTCTTGAGGGCGGAGATGGCTCTTATTATATGTTTGTATAGTGTCCAGCATAATGGGATTCTGATTTCAGTTGAGGCCTTTTAATGCTACCATAACAGAAATAATTAATAATAATAATACAGGTGACATATAAATTGATATATCAGGCATCCAGGCAACTGATGGGATCATAGATCTCCAGAGGTTAGAAATAGGGTGTTCAAAGGTGCTCAAGTGGAATTTTGAAAGAAAACCTTTGTTCAACAACTCAGTATGCAAGGTCAAGTCCCATCTGACATGGGCAAATTCAGGAGTTTGTGCAGAGGTGGAAATTTGGAGGCCGAGATGAAACACTGGCCTTAAAACATCCACCTGAGATTTTCAAATCTGCCTAAGGGCATTTAGACTTGGAACTGTGTATCCATATCCCTTAGCCACCTAGAAAAAAATCTCAACATCTGTTTTTCTGTCTCTTCTTCTCGCAAGTGTCCTAGGACCAGATTCTGGACCTCCTTACTCAGGCTGAGTTGTATAAGAACCTGAACAGAATAGAGTAGAATAAAACAGAATAAAATGGCACTGTGATGAAATTAATGGGATGGCAAGAAAAATAAGAAATTATTCAACACGAATAGGCTGGCAGACTTTGAAATTCAATGAATGAGACTTGTGTCCTACATAATGGTAATTTTGGGTGAAAATTTCAGGTGAAATAAACCCAACAGCCCAAGATCGTTCCAACCAAAGGAGCCCACAGAAAGCGATTTTCCTGAAGAACAGTTCCAAACTTTGCTCCACACTGTGTCCTGCGCAATTGTTGTGTTCACCTGCCTGTGGAATGTTCTCAGACATCATCTGAATGTAACTGGACTTTCTGTCTATTGTTTATGCTCTTTTATCTCCATTTTTAATGCACGTTTGGGCAGTTTTTTATTTCTTTCTGTCCTGGTAATCTCTGCTTTATGCAAAATGCAATCTCTGCTGGCATAAGAAGTTGCACGTTAATGGATATACGTAATCGAATTGCACAACTTGTCATTTTCCCGGACATTTGTATTTTTCACCCTGTACATATTTTTCATGTTGAAATAAAGAAATTTATTATGTTGACATATCAAGAGCTTTCTTGTGGATCCTTACTGTTACTTGGTACTCACTGTTACGTGTAAGCATTTCACAGTAACAAATCATTGTTTTCTTTGGCCTTACAACTCATAGAGTTTAAAGCCAGAAGGGACCAGTAGATTATTTAACTTGACCTCTTACACAGCACAGCACAGAGAACTTCACCCAGTAATTCATGCAGTGGAAGAAATTATTCTACTCTGCTACTGTAAAAAACCCTAATTGCCCAATACCTTGTGGCTGGACTGAAACCTACCTTTAGGAAGAGACATCCTGTCTTGATTAAAAGACTCTAAGTGAAGGAGAATCCATTACCTCCCTTGGGAAGCAGTTCCAATGATTAATTCCTCTCACTGCTAAAAAGTTGCCTTTTATTTCTCATTTGAATTTTTGCCGCCCCTGGAGCTTGATACACCTTTGTCCGCTGGATTAAAGAGTCCTTTACTATCAGAGATCTTCACCCAGCACAGGTACTTATAGACTAAGATCCAGTTGCCTCTGAACTTTCTCTAAGGGTCCGCTAAATAGACTGAACTCTCTACGTCTCTCTGCGTAAGGCATGTTTTCCAGCCCATATACCTGCACCCAGCACATTTGGGTCTTATCTCAGTTTGGTCTGCTAGGTATAATAATACTAGAAGAGCGGTGAACAACATCAAACCAGTTGGTAAATACTTGTAAAATTGCTGTCACATGAAATGGGCAAAATTAAAATTACAATGTGATTACAGGAAATTATACTTCCAAAGGCACTACAGTGTTCTGCAACGGTGGTTGAAAACACTGGAGTAAGCCTAACGTGTGACGCAGTATGGTGGGTTGACATTGCCGGGTGCCATGCTGTTCCACTCTGTCTCAGGTTCTTAGCTGACGCCAGCACCACAATATCTTAATCTGGTCTGATTGTTTGCGTCACTCAGTCTCACACGTGATAAACCCCGTCACCATTCAAGGTTTGGGGTTTGGTACGCAGAGACCTCAGCTTGCTTAGCACCACGGTAAATACACCATTAAAAACCCTTTCAATCTTTTATTGAAAATATAGAAAAGAAGAAAACCAGGTAAAGCCTGTGAAATGTAACGTGTTAAATACAGCTTTCATGTTAACAGCATCCCTGGTTCCCTTCCCCTTCAGCCAGACAGAGATTTTAGGAGGAAAAAAGCCCTTGTTTGATGGTTCTTTTAGATGGTATCAAAGATGGTAACAACTGTCCTTTCGGGGAAAAGAGAAGAAGTTAGTTGAGATGGGCTGGGGCTGTCACTGACGCTGTTGTTGTTAAAATCTGATCCTGTTTCCTAGAAGACAAAGCAAACGCACATAAAACGGGGAGGGAAAAGACCAGCAAAGAGAGAAAATGCAGCTTCTGTCTCTGGTCTTGACTTTCACTTGCAACCTCACTGATGGCGAAACACAGGCATAGCACCCAGTTTCACCAGCCACTCCAAGATATGGCAAACTCGGACCAGCATCAGGGTGTTTAGAGACTTGCTTTTGTTTGGCCCCTCTCTGGTCACAGGCTGACAACGGTGTTGCAGAATGTTTAGTCTTGGCCGGCTAAGCCAGACTATTATCAGACAGAAGGAGAAAGAGAGAGAGAAAAGAAATACGGTAGAAAAGGAAATGGACACATTGTGGGGGCCAGGGGAGACAAAGTCTCGCATCCCAGGTAGTGTTTGGAATTCAGCCGGAGCCGGTGGAGGTGGTGGTATCAACGGGGTTCCTCTCTCTGGTCCGTCTGGTCAGGACATCTCTCAGGATTAGGGTTAGGGACTCCAAAAGAAAGTGTCAGGCAGAATAGCCCAGCCCCTCATTGTGTTGCCCGCCAATTAGGTCTAATTCTCAACACACCCATTTTGGTTCACTGATTTTTGTCTCTCATTGTTCTTGTTTACCAGGCATGATCTTAACACAGTCCTTGAGTTACATCAGTGGGTCTTTTTGCTTGGATTAATTCAGTCTGTCTCCCTTTCATGCCTTTTCCCATCAACATTTGTTGTGATAGGTTATTGTGACCTCTTACAAACATACGCTCGCTTTTTACAGTCGAGCCCACAATGCGGGTAACTTTGTAGGCCCAATTATCGCAACAACACCCTGCCCAAGAAAACTGTGGCTGCTTCTCCAAATGTTTTCTTGTTTCCTCAAGTCTTTCTCCCTGAAGAGAGTTCTGGGTCTCCTGACCAAACATGCCATGAGGGCAGCAATTCCCATTCTCTTCTCCTCTGGATTTCAGAAGTACAAAGGCAGCCATGAAATCATTTCCAAGCACCTCATAGCAGTCCCTGGTTGGAATTCAAGGGGAATGGTTCTTATATTGTTACTTTTCCAGGTCAATTCACCCCAGAAGGTGAATAACTCACCTTAACTTGAGCAACAGAAGCAAGAAAGATTGAGGAGCGATATTCTCCTGTCTTCTGACTAACAAGCTTAGCCATTGGCCGGTCCCCTCATGGACAGGCTTAGCCATTGGCCAATGAACCCAGGCTGCAATTTCAACTCTGCTCAATAGCAAGAAAATGGAGACTGCTATAATTATCACATGGGTGTGCCAGTGATGAAGCACCATTAAAAGAGATGGGTGTGACATACAAATCTGCCTTTGCAAGGTAAGACCAGCTCTTTGGTGCAACTGGATGCAGTCACCGCACTCAGTAGAGATTTACTCGTGTTTGGATTTCACCAGGTGAGACGTAGCTGAGATGCACATATTTTAATGGTCCACTGGGTCTGCTGGTAAGTAACAGAGCTGGGAGACTGTAACGAGTGAGAGGCAGAAAAAGGATTATTTTATGTTAAGACCCTGAGTGTTCGGATTCTTCTCCAAAAATATGCCCTTAAGTTTTTTGCAAAAATAGGCCAGGGACAGCTCACAGAAACAGGATGGGCAGGGAAAGCCCTGGTATGGAAGGGTGATCCAATGGTTAGTGACTTGGATTCAATTCCAACATTTCCTGCGTGACCTTGGGCACATCACTTAGCCTGCCTATGCCTCAGTTCCCCATCTGTAAATCGGGATGATGGTATTCCTCCTACTTCAATGGGGCGTGTGAGAGGATAAAGATATTAAAGTTTGTGAGGTGCCCAGGTACAATGGTAACGGCTGCCAGAGAAGTACTCAAAATCAAGACATGTTGCTGCAGAGTCGGAAACAAATAAGTTCAGTGAGCATTTGAGAAGGTTCATGATGATCTGCTTTGGTTCAAGAAATGTCTGAGGTTTGGGGAGGTGGATGTACTGGAATAAGCAGCTGTGGTGGAAGGCTGATGTACCAAGGTTGCCTGGGCCCCCAGGGGGTGGGGGCAGGGCAGGTGAACTACCAATTCCTATTACTTCAATGGAAACCGAAGGGCAGAGCCTGTAAACTGTCACAGCTTCATTGACAAGAGGATCAGTTCAACTTCTCATTGATTCTCCTGACTAATTACTCCCTGACTTCTTCCAAACATTTCAGGAGCTTGCAGTAAGGGGTCTGGCGGGAATGATAAAAATATTGTGCTTGGAAGGGAGGATGTTATTCTGAATGTTTTTATAGAGTATCCAGATACAGCAGAGATATGAGAGAGATATTTTGTAGATATGAGAGAGAGAGAGAGAGAGAGAGAGGATGTATATACTTGTAGACAGCTATCTTTTCTCCCCTGTAGCCACCTTTTCTTTCTTTTAATGTCTCCTGGCAGTTTGTCTTCATTACACAAAGGGTCTCTTCTGGTCCTTGCTCCTGTGAAGGTGATGAGAAGTAGTTGGGTGGTTCCTCGCACCATGACTGGTGGTGGAATGTCCACTGCAATTTGACCTGTTTAGAGCTCATCAGTTCGTGGAGTTTCATAGCACAAGAAGGGATCGCTGTGATCGGCATGTCCCCCAGCGATTGCTGGCCCAAGCCCCCACCTTCTGGTCGAGCAGAGCAGTTAGAAAGAGAGGCCAAAGCTGGGTTTAAAGACTCCGAGTCATGGAGAGTCCGCCAGAATCCAGAAATAAGGACTGCAACCCCCAAAATACTGTAAAATTGGGAAAACTGGGAGAGAATATTTCATCCTCAGTGAATTGCCCCTGCACCTGTCAGTGTCCTGGAGAGGCAGATTGCAGAGCCCAGAATCCGAGGTGTATGGTTTGAAAGATCTGGTTGCACAGAAGGGCAGGGACTGGAGGAGAAAGGGCATGTGTTGAGTTATCTCTTCCATCCGTGACTTGTGGAGGGCTTTTCTCTAGCTTTAACAAATGGTGTTGTCACCAGTAGGGCCCTACCAAATTCACGGCCATGAAAACCATGTCACAGACCATGAAATCTGGTCTCTCCCCATGAAAACTAGTCTTTTGTGTGCTTTCACCCTATACACACTTCACAGGTGAGACAAATGTTTCTCAAATTGGGGGTCCTGACCCAAAAGATAGTTGCAGGAGGGTCACAAGGTTATTTTAGGGGGTTGCGGTCAGGCCCGCTGATGGGGGGGCAAAGGGGGCAATTGCCCAAGGGCCCGGATGATTTAAAAGGGCCCGGGGCCTCTGGCCAGTGTCGCGGTAGCAGCGGCCAGAAGCCCCGGCTCCGGTCGGTACCGAAGGAGCCAGGAAGGAGCCAGAGGGAGCAGTGGGAGGGTCCGGGGGGGGGATTATTGGCAGGAAGGAAGGAAGTAGGAAAAACAATGAACAGAGACACGGGGCGGAGCTCTGTAGCCTCCAAGGGGAGCTGGGAGCCCAGGCTGAACTGCTGGTGCTTCCCCAGCTGGGCCTGCGCCAGGGACAGACTTTCATTGAAAGTCTTTGTGTGCCCAGCCCGGGGGGACTTTCTCCGGCTGGACCCAGCCCCGGGCTCTGCCACCCCCGGCCCGGAGCTGCAGGCACCAGGAGCCGGAGAGACCTGGGGCCAGCGCTGGGCAAGCAGGAAAGAGGCGCTGCACAAAGGCCCCGGGAGCTGCAGGTCTCGCAGCTCCTGGGGATCTGCTCCCGGGCGGGGCACGTGCCTGGGTGGGGCCTGGACAGTGATGGAGCCGCTGCCCTCATGCTGCCCCCGGCTGGGGCTGGCTCTGCCCCAGGGCAGTGCTGGGGCAACAAAGAGCAGGCGGGGCCCAGGGGGCTTTCCCCTTGTGTGTCTGGGAGGGAGGGGTCAGGCAGGGACGGGCTGGAAGATCAGCCAGAGATGGGGAGAGAGGAAAGGTGGTGTGAAATGTGGGGGGGGGGAGGTTAGGGGGGGTTGAACTATCTCCGTGCAGCCAGGAACCCCCAGAGGCAGCTGAGCTGGTGCTAGGGGGAGGGGGGCTAATGAAATCCCCTCTGATTTGGCCACTTCTCTCTCCAAGAGGGAGAAAATTCTTCCCCATTTCTCCCTGATTATCACTGATGGGTATAAAATCCAGGCAGGTTTCTCTCCTTTTCTCTCACGTTAGTGACCCTTTCTCTCGTCTCCCCCTCCGATTTTGCCCCATTTTCTCTCTAATTCATCAATGTCAATGTAAAATCTCCTCTGATTTGGGATATTTTCCCATGCGTTTGACCTGCAGCGAAGTGTCCTTTGTCAGGTGGGAAACTGTTACCCTGAGTCATTCCCCAAATGGGAAGGGGCTTAGTGGGTGCAGCTTGCAGAGCCCTGAGACGCGGCTGCCCATTCTCTGCCATCAACAAGGCATGGGACAGCCCAGGAAGGAGAAACTTCTGCAAATGGAGACTGCCCTGCCCCAGGTTATCCCCTCCTAGCTCCTGCCCCCCACAGCTGCCCAGTGCAGCTCCCTGCAGCCGCTAGCTGCTAGTCACCTACCCCTGCTGCTGCCCCCTCCCCACTGCTGGGGAGTTTTCCTGCTCCATACCCCCTCACTCGCTCTCTTAAAATACCTCCCCAAATGGCTCCCTACTGCCCACGTAGACTAGTGGTGGTGGGGAACTATCACTTTTGCTTTATTAGTTGAACTTTCATATGCAGTCCCGTCCCCCGTCCTCCCCACCCCCCCGGGCCCTTTTAAATCACCCGGGCGGGCCGCAGGGCTCCTAGGCACATGTGGGGTGGTACTGGCAGCAGAAAGGCAGCCGGGTGGGCATGTGAAAGGCAAAGACAGACCACGTCCACGCGGGCGCGGCTTGTGCGTGCGTGGCGTAAACCTCAGCCATCCTTTTCTAGGGGCCTATGCACTGTTCTGCCCTGGGGCCCGGAATTGCTGTTGGTGGGTCCGGTCGCGGTATGGCCACCCTTACTACTGCCCTGCCTTCAGAGCTGGGTGGCCGGAGCGCGGCGACTGTTGGCCAGGCGCCCAGCTCTGAAGGCAGCGCCCTGCCAGCAGCAGCCCAGAAGTAAGGGTGGTAATACCAGACCAGGCCACCCTTCCGTCTGGGCTGCTGCTGGCCGCGGCTCTGCCTTCAGAGCTGGGATCCCGGCCAACAGTCATAGACTCATAGAATCTCAGGGTTGGAAGGGACCTCAGGAGGTCATCTAGTCCAACCCCCTGCTCAAAGCAGGGCCAATCCCCAATTTTTGCCCCAGATTCCTAAATGGCCCCCTCAAGGATTGAACTCACAACCCTGGGGTTAGCAGGCCAATGCTCAAACCACTGAGCTATCCCTCATATAACCAGTCTCTGCTTTCCAACCACCCAGCTCTGAAGGCAGGGCCACCGCCAGCAACCGCACAGAAGTAAGGGTAGCAGTACCACGAACTCCCCCTGCAATAACCTCGTGACCCTCCCCGCCAGCTCCTTTTTGAGTCAGGACCCCTACAATTACAACACCATGAAATTTCAGATTTAAATAGCTGAAATCATAAAATTGACAATTTTTAAAATCCTATGCATGTGAAATTGAATAAAATGGACAGTGAATTTGGTAAGGCCCTAGTAATCAAACAGAGGAAGGGATTTAGGGAACTGGCTTCTATTCCCTGATCTCCCACAGACTCCCTCTGTCACCTTGGGGAAGCCACGTCATTTCTCCAGGCCCCAGTTTCCCCATCTGTTCAACAACAGTACTGATGCTCACTTCACACTGGAGAGCTGAGGAGGGCTGGATTCACATTGTGAGGCGCGTGGGGAATATTTCTGCCTTCTAAAGGACCAGAGTCTCCTTTCAGCATCACTTGCACAAAACCAGAGCGAGTCCTTTGGAGATGCTCCAGGTTTACACTGGAGCAGCCGAGGTCAGAATCCCATTTCTCGTGTTTTTCGTCCATCAATCGGACACCACTTCACAATGGAAAGTTAAAGGGCGAGAGAAGGTCTGCGACAGGCCCATGGTCCCACAGCAGCTGGGAATAGAACCTAAGAGTCCTGACTCCTTTCCCAGTGAATTGGCCACTGGGCCAGGTAGCCATCAGGCCACAGAGGGAGGTGGATGGATGGATGTAGGTAGATCAGTGGCCTGGTTTTCAGAGTTTCCCCCCTTTTGATGGTTTCTCTCATATTCTCTTTCTTTTTCCAGCGACCCGCACAACGCCCTCCGTCTTCCCCCTGGTTCCCTGCTGCAGCAAGACCGGCAATGCGCCCCCGGACACCAGCTTGGCCTGCCTCGTAACTGGCTATTTGGCGTCACCAGTGGACATCAAGTGGAATTCTGGCCAAGTGACCAAGGGGGTCAAAACTTTCCCAGAGGTGACGATGAGCAATGGGCTCCACACCCAGAGCAGCCTGCTGATCCCCTCTGACAGTTCCCGGCAGGGCGACCCCTACCAGTGCGACGTGACGCTTCAAGGCTCAGCAAAGACAGTGTCCGGGAAGTTCCCTCAGGAATGTAAGACATGCGGCGGGGGGAGGAGGGGGCAGCCAGGCTGAGATTTTCAAAGCACCCAGAGGGTCTGGGAGCCAGTTAATCTTCATCCACATCCCGTAGGTGCCTTTGGAAAAATCTCACCCTGAAAGAGTTGGGAAAGTTTGGCCCCGTGTTGGAACACACTGAGCCCTGGTGCTTTGTCATTGCAGAACTCCCGCCCCCAGGGCCCCTCTCCGTGGGCCCCTGAATGAGGCAAACCTCAGGGTGAAACGCACCCCTGGGCAGAGACCTATGTTCCACTAAAGGGGAGATTTTTCAGCCCTGCCTAAAATATTTAGGCCCCTGGTTCCCCTGGGCACTTGGCACGTAAATCCCTCAGGCACCTTGGGAAATCTTAAATCTGCAGCTGGTCAGAAATGGCATCTAAGCCTCATGCTGCCCTTCTGTACAGGGGAAATCTTCGGCTCACTGCCTTACTCCCTCACCCTCACCCAAACCCAAACCCAGACCCAGACTCCTCCCACTGGGGGGGTAGAACAAAGCTCATTCGCTGCTTCAGTCCAAAGGCCAGGTTTGTTCACACACAAGGACTCAAAGCAAAACCAGTGCAACTCAGAGCACAGGCTCCCAGCCACCCGGGGCCCCCCCAGCGTTCAGCCGGCTGGATGGGGAGCACCCCCCCCTTTCCCACTAGGTCCCCTTTCCTAGCCCTCCTGCCTGGTCCGCATCTAGAGATTTCCCCCTCAGGTGCTTTCCTCAGCGCTGAGCCAGAAGCTTTCCCTTCTATAGACTGCAGCAAGCAGCCCCATGAAACTCCAATTCCCAGCAACTACTGGCCCTAACGGGGCTACACCCCCTTACAAGCTAGCACTCGCTTACACCTCTTTGTCATGGAGCTGTGTGTGTTTCTTGCACTCCGGCTGTTCTCGGGCATCTTTTGAAATGGATACAACCCCAGAGCAGCAAACCTAGGCATTCTGGGGTCAGAACTTGAACGGGTGTAAATCGACTGATCTCCACGGAAGTCAGTGGCCCTGTGCTGACATCAGCTGAGCATTTGACCCTTTTTCCGTAGTCAGACACAGTCAGTCCTCTCCCAGGTTTTCTTCTGATGCCATGTCATGCTCTACAGCACCACAATCCCCCTTAAACGGGGGACATTAATTAAGGAAAAGAAGTTCAAAGAAACACAGCTCAAGTTCCAGCTTTGTACCTGCTGTTTACCAGGGAGAACACACTCCATGCAGCACATGCAGAAAGAATGCACGGAGGTATTTAATATTTGCCTAAATGATTTAAGGGCCCTGTTCCCATTTGTTTTAATCCCTTACATGGCTGTAAAGTTAATCCTTAGAGGCTGAATAAAGTACGCAGTGTAAACACAGCACAACAAGGTGGGTTTTTTGCCAGTGCTGAGAGGATGGTAGAGTTAGCACTCTCTCAGGAAGGGGAATGGGGATCTACGGAGAATGACACTGGACTGTGTTTTCCCCTCTCTCTGCTCTCAGTGTGTGGTTCGGCAATGCCACCCCAGGTTCACCTCCTGGTCCCCACCTGCGAGGACAGCGCCACAGAGAGCCAGCTAGAGCTGGTTTGCCTCCTCCTGAGCTTCAGACCCGGGAAAGCCGACGTGAAATGGCTGGTGAATGGAAAGGAGAGGACCCCCCCCACCCCAGCCTTTTCCTCTGCAATGGGCACAGATGGCTCCTACATGGGGCAGAGCCGCATGACCGTCACCAGGCAGAGCTGGGAGATGGGGGACGTCTACACCTGTCAAGTGACCCATCCAGCAGGGGGAACAGAGCTCTCCATGCACAACACCAGCAAGTGCTTGGGTGAGGGGCTACGCCTGTGCATGGTGGGGAGGTGGGGTGGAGAGTTACTCAGAAACCAGCCCTGCCTAAGGGTAGGTGGGACTGCACCTAGACCCCAGTGTGATGGGAGACATAGGAGTACCATAGAGAAATTGATACTGTAGGTGGATGGGAAGAGACAGAGATATAATGGGGGGATGGACGGATGGGATGGATACTACCAGTGTTCTGATGGAGGTGGATGGATGGATAGATTAGATTAGATTTCGATAGTCTTTTTCTGCCTTTCCACATTATTTATGCTGGTCAATGACATTTCTTTGCATTTCTCAGCCTGCCTCAGAAGTTCACTTGACCCAACCATCTACTTAACCAAACCCTCCTATGAAGACGTCATCAAAAATTCTGGTCATGTTACCTGTTTAGTTTTGGGTTATGACTTAGCAGCCAGCAGAATCGCATGGAAAGTGGGTGGGCAAGTCAGTTCTGCGGCGAAGACAGAAACTCTCAAGAAGAACAGCAACGGGACCACCAGCCTTGTCAGTTCTCACCCTGTGTCACTGGCCCAATGGGGACAAGGCACCATATTTACCTGCAAAGTGACCACACTCTGTTCTGGAGAACTATCCCAGGACATAACCATGAGCAATACAGGTGAGTAGCCTTAGCATCTCAAAGGGAAAGACAAACTCCAGTCATTGTTAATTGGGATTAGAGGGTGAAACTCACCCCGCACAAGTCCTAGGCAGCCTCTAAGTCCCAGTTAACCCCCCGAGAAGTAGGACTTTAGCGGAGCCGAGGCCCTCAGCACAGGGGTGTATTTCAGCCGTAATTAATATTTCCCCTGTGAATCTCTCATTCAGGGGATCACCATTAATACCCAGTTGAGAGGTTTTCCCAGTACTCACTGTCTTCTTATCATTGAATGCCAGCTCCTCTAAGAATTTCACTCCCCTGGCTCCCTGGGATCCGGGGATGTGGCCTGTGAGGGATTTAGTGTCCTATTTGTGACTCTGATCTGATGTGCATATGTACTTCTTACCTCTGGAAATCAGGCTGGTGCTTGTTGCCCAGCATTTGGCCTTTCAGGGATATTTCTGGTGAGAATCTCTAATGGAGTCCAGTGGAGTTAGGTGCCCAAATCCCATTGAAATACCCAAGGTGTCCAAATCCCTTAGCTAGCCTTTGAAAATATCAATTGTATTGAATTTTGCTATGGGCGTTTGAAGGAGGGAAGAGGCTCCATCTGAGTGAGCAAATGGGTTGGTGACCCAATGTCATGATGATGCATGGTGGAGACTTGGGGTGAAGAGGAGATAGTGTGGTTCAAGGTTTGGGGTGAGGGTTCAGGTTTGGAACGCAGGAATAGCTCAAAGCCCCATGTCCATCTGCATTACTGTAAAACCAAGCTGAGGATAACGATTAGGATGATGATCTGGAAGGGGATGAAGATGATGTCAATGACAATGAAGAAGGAAATGAAGATGCTGAAGGAGAAAAAAAGAAAGAACGTTAGAATGCTGGAGAAGATGAAGATGAGGAAGGAAGTGATTATGAAGACAAGGGAGGTGAAGAAGATGAATATGATGATGGTGATGAAGATGAAGATGATGATGTTAAGTTGTTGCCATTTAAGGGTGAGGGGAAGGCTCAGGACTTCATTTGAATCTTTGGGTGAAGGTCATGGGCCTTTGAGTTTCAAGGGAGATGATGCTCAAGGGTTGAGTTTTTATTTTGCCTAGTCTAGCTTCACATCTATCCTGAACAACTGCCCTCCCTGGCCCCTTCACACAGTGATAGCTGCTGAATCTAAGTCCTTAACTTAGACATGCAAACCAAGTCTTATTCTTCTCTTGCCCCTTTTCCTTTTCATTTAGGCACCAGTAAGAAGGAGCCCTCCGTCACCATCTCCCGAGCCTACCATGAAGACATTTCTGGGAACAGAGTCTCCTTGACTCTCATCTGCGAAGCTAGTGGCTTTTACCCTGAAGAGATCAGCATCTCATGGTTGAAGAACAACTCCCCGGAACTCAAGTCCAGTTACAACAATGGCCCTGTGTCAGGAAGTGACACTTTCTCTGCCTACAGTGTCCTGAAGGTTGACAAAAGTAGAGGAGCAGTAAATTACACCTGTGTGGTGCATCACCCGGCCATGGAAGAGCCCAAGAGAGTTGTGGAAAAGGTGTCCCTCGGTAAGTGGATTCTCAGAGGCAGGTGTTAATTTGGGGATGTCCACACGCTTTCTTATCCCAGCCAATGGCATGAACAACTGCATGACTCCATGTGAGCCCTGGTGGGAGGGGTCCAATGAAGGATTTATCTCTCCATTATGATGCCATATTTGGTGAAACGAAGAACTGCAAGATTTATTGCAACCTGAGCTGGGTAGGGAATGTCCCCTCTACTCCAGTGCAGGAAATTTACCTTTTCCCCCAAGGCACTATCCAGTCTGAAATGCCCCAAGCAATGGGGATCCCAACCCACCCCTTGAGGAGATGATTCCACAGCCTTACGGACCCCATCACCACTGAAGGAAGTGCAGGAAAACTGTCCTAATTGCAAGAGGGAATTTCAGGGTGGGAGCAGAATGTAATCTCATTGGGCTGTGATTTGGCCAAGACATTGGGATGGACACTCTTGCTCTTGGGGAAAGTTCACAGAGGTCTTTCATGGTTGGGAGGTGGTTCCCTGAAAAATTTCTTTCCTTCTTAACCATGGATCCCTCTGGGAGTTGTTTGCTTCACACTTAGACATGGATTCTCATGGTGGAAGATTCACAATTTTGTCCTTCTGGTCCCTTCTTATTCCTCAAATTTGTTGTCAGCACATTGGAAATGCCTTTGTGGATCTGCAGCCATGACAGGCACCCAATTAAAATCTGTTCTCAAGGGAAACGTGAGCTGGGGTGGGGCAGATTCCATATCTGATTCAGAAGCTGATGAGTGAATACAAGCACAGGAAAGAAACCCCTCAGCTCCATTGCCCCACAGTGTGGCTTGGGCATCCATATGAATGTGGAATCCCAACTCCAACAGCATGTACTTTACAAGGCTAATCTCTTGAGTGACACCAGGCATAGCCTTCATACAATGTTCGATAGAGCAGACATCAGACTCTAAGCTGCACTTCAAAGGCAACAACTCCAAACACCCCACACAACTGAATGGAGACGCTTCCATTCAGCTCGGTAGGTGCACACACCCGTTGCACATTTTGGATTTGTTGGTGACTGTGGCACTCTAGGAAACTGCATGAGGCTCTTTCTTGCCCACCTTCCTTGATGCTCCTGCATGTTGCCTCATGAAGACTACCCCTTCCTTTCTTTCGCTAACCCTCCTGAGGGATTGCTATCGCTCCATGCAGGTGAGTCAGCCCTTTCCTAACTTGTTTATACATATCTACTCTATTTTCCCTTTTGCTCAGCCTGGCTGCTATCAGATTAAGCTCTGGGTTTTTTTGCAGCCCCAACCAATCCACAGACACCCACAGTTGAACTCCTGCAGTCCATAGACTTGGAGAAGAAAACTGTGACATTGAAGTGTATTGCATATGACTACAGGCCCAAAGGAGTGACAATCAAGTGGCAAGGAAAGCTACAACCTGCAAGTGAGCAAAGGATGGAGGATGGTACATACAGAGCCAGCTTTGAAACAACTGTGGACAAATGGGACGAAGAGGCAAATTACACGTGTGAGGTGGAGCATAAAGAGACAGGGGGAAAGGTGACCAAGAAGACCGTCGGCAAAGGTGAACTAGAGAATGACCTACTGTAACACCAATATTTATATTCCTGGTGATGTGATAAAGGCCTAAATGTGCCAGTTGGCTGATTCAGAGCGTCAGGGAGAGAAGATACAGGAATGGATGGACCAGTCATGGATGGGGTGTGGGGATGTTGAGCTACATTGCCACATAGTCTTAGTATGGTAGCAAGGCTAGGTTACCAAACTAAACAGGCTAATGGGTTCATGCCAGCATGGCAATTCTTATCTCTTCTGGAGTAAAAGGTGATAGGGGTCATTGAATGGATGGATTTGGATGGAGAGAGAGAGATGAGCTGTATGGGGATAGATAGCTAGACAGATGGACAGACAGACAGATGGATGATTCTGGAGGGTTTCTGTCAGCACCCCACTGTGACTCTGTTTCTCCAAGCAGACTGGATGCTCCCCAGTGCCCCCACAGTGACACTCCACATCCTGCCTGCCTGCCCGAGCCCAGGAGCCAGTGACACTGTCACCTTGCTCTGTTCCGCCCGTGGCTACTACCCCCGGGGCCTGCAGCTGACCTGGCGGGCGGGTGGGAAGGAGAGAGAGGGCACCCAGGTCGGACTCCTCCAGCGGAAAGATGGAAGATTCAGCTCCTCCAGCAACCTGACCATGTCCCAGGCGGAGTGGGATGAGCTGGGGGAGTACAGCTGCCATGTGACCCACCCTGGGACCGGTAGCACCCAGCTCAGCACTACCAGCAAGTGTGCAGGCGAGTCAGCTCCCCTAATGCCCCCTGGATCCCTCCCCTTCCCCCTACCTGCTCCCCCTCCACTCCCTGACCCCCTCTCCCCTCCTTACTCCCCCACCCCCTCACCTTCTGCAGCCCCCTCTGCTCTCCACCCTGATCCCCCCATCCCTTCCCACTTTGCACCCCCTACCCCATCTGGATCAGGCCTGGTCTACTCCTCCCTGCTCCCCAAACTCCTCATTGCTCCCCCTGGCATCCCTGTCCCCCGACCCTTCCCTGCTTCTGCTCTGCACCCCTCACCCTACCCCAAGCAGCTCCCTCAACCTCTCCCCTGCCCCTTCCCTCCCTGCAGCCTCTCCCCACCACCACACCATGTGAAGGACATGTCTACCTTTCTTCTCCACTCCAGCCTGTCAGGGGAGCATCCCCCTGCCAAACCTGTACCTCCTCAAGCCATCCCTGGAAGCCTTGCTCACTCGAGGCGAAGCCCTCCTGACTTGCCTGGCAGTGGGCTATGAGCTGGGCCAAGCAAGACTCACCTGGGAACTGGACGGTGCCAACTGGACTGCCAACGCCACCGTGGGAGAAGCCAAAAATCACAGCAACCAGACCCAGAGTCTCCTGAGCCACCTAGCCATCCCCAGGGGAGTCTGGGACTCCGGGAGAAACATCCTCTGTAGAGTGACTCATCCCTGCTCTCTGTTCAAGGGCATGGAGGAGACCATCCAGAAGTTCAGGGGTGAGAGAAGGAGAAGGGACTCAAACAATAATCAGTGACTTTGCCCTAATGCTTTATAGGGGGTAGGGACAGGGACCCCTCCCACTCCTTACTGAAATACAGCCACCCACGGGAAGGGGTCAGGTACTATAAGCCCCAGAGAGAGAGAGATGCAGTCATATGATGGATAGATGGATGTATGCAGGGATGAATGGCATTGGATGGATGGATGGCTGACTGGCTGGCTGGCTGGCTGGCTGGCTGGATGGATGGATGGATGGATGGGTGGATGGATGGATGGATGGGGCATTGCATGGATGGATGGATGGATGGTTGGGGCATTGCATGGATGGATGGATGGATGTTTATGGGGATAAATAGTTAGAGAAGAGGAAGAATAGATAGGTAGATGACAACCAATCGGAAAGGATAGAGAGAGAGAGTCCAACACCCCAAATTCTGTAGCACAGCTCCCCCTAGTACAGAGCTGGCAAATGAGCCATTTAATGTCCCCTACTTGGATCAGAGATGGGACCCACAAGAGGGGAAAGACCCCATTTCCCATTCTCCACCCCCTGAGCCAGCCAATCCCCTGCCCTGGAGCCGAGTCAGAGCCGCCGCCCCCAAGAGGGGAGAGGCTCCATATCCAATTCCCCAACTCCATTGACTTCAGGGTTTCAAGTCAGACTTGATGAACTCACATTGCACTTCCCCTCCATCCAGGTGCCAGCATAGCCAAGGCTCCTTCGGTATCCCTCGTTATCCCATCGCCAGCACAACCCAGCCCCAACGCTGAGGTGTGGCTCACCTGTGAGGTCTCTGATTTCTTCCCATCTGAATTGCTCATTGAATGGAAAAGGGACAACCACAGCATTGAGCCCTCTGGATACATTACTCTTCCCCCAGTGGCTAAAGAGAGGAATTCAACCTTCTCTACCCAAAGCTACCTGAAAATCCCAGTGTCTCAGTGGGAAAGTGGGGCTGTATATACCTGCTTGGTAGGCCATGAGTCCTTGCCGTCTATGCACTACACCAGCAGGACTGTGTTAGGTGAGTCTAGATGCCAGAAAGAATTCCTTAGAAGTGGGAAGAAGTGGTGGGCTCTGTAAGTCTGGGGAACCATTTTCCCTAAGGGAAGGGAGAACCCATTTCTCGGGATTTTTAAAACTAGGACTGGGTGGCCCTCCCTGGGGAAATCGACTTGAAGGAACAATTCAGTGATGACTTTTCATCTCAGTATGATGATACTGTGGAGGGATATGAGGGTGCAGATTGTGAGCTCCTGATATCTCGTCATGATATGGTGATGTCTAGCTTCACACCCCTGCACTGTGGTGTTGCTGTGGGAGGTAGCTGCGTTGCGACGTGGTGGCTTTATGGCACAGAGTAATTTCACACCAGCATGGCACGATTTATGCTGCATAGAAACGGGACCCACTATCAGGACATACTTTGTCATGATGTGCTGTTATTATGTCACAGCGAGATCTCACTTTGTCACATCATGATATTTTGTCATGACATTGCTATTTTTTCATTATGTGGTGATACATAGACATGAGTTGTGATGTCTTGTCATCACGGGATGGTGTCTCATCATGACTTGGTGATGATTTCTGGTGGTTTATTGTATACTGCACTGTAGTGATATGCTTATTTTTCTTTGTTGTATGATGTCTTGTCATGAGATGCTGATATTTTGGCCTGCTAGGATTATACTTTTGTTAAAGTTTTGCTGTAACCTGGCAGTGTTCTGTCATGACCGTGATTATTCCTGATGCCATGACCTGTCGCCTTGATGCTGTGTTGTGAAATGTTGACGTCTGGCTGTGACAAAATAAAGATGCCCCAGGATGCACTGATGCTGCATCTCAACATGACGCGGTAGTATCATGGAACAGTGTTTGTACCGCATCTCAGCATGGCGTGAATGCACCATGATTCAGCATTTGCACTGCCCCTTGATACAAAATGATGGAAAAATTGTGTCACAGTTTAGTTATGTGTGTGGCGGCAGCTCACCACCATGCAGTTGTTTCATGACATAGTGTTTGCATGACACCTTGACATGACCTGGTTGCATAGCAGGATCTGCACTGTAGCATGACATGAGACAGTTCTCTTGCCATGGGCCCACAGTTTGCGTTGCATCATAGCATCATACGATTGTGTCATGACTCAGCATTTGCATCACAACATGACATGATGCGATCAGGTGTCACTATGGAGCATTGGCATTGCAACCTAAGGATCACCACATTATGATGATAATCCCCCAGAGCCATAGGGAGGCATGGTCTGCACTTTCAGAGTTTGCATCTGAAGAGCTTGGTGGTTAGAGATTTCCACTGAAAGCTAAATCCTTCACCATCCTTGCCTTTTCCTTCTACACAACTCTCACATTTCTAGGTGTAATTAGAGTTCACCTTCTCTTCAGCTTCCTAGCTTCCCGAAACACCTTCAGCACCCTCCCCCGATCCTTCTGCATGAATTAAATTGCAACAAAAAGCCAACCCTTTGTTTCAGATTTCCTGGAGCCATCTCCCCCAACAGTCACAGTCTTCCATGCACCAGACATAGATGGGCATGAGAATCTGACCTGCTTTGCCACCGGCTTCTACCCAAAGCACCTGGACATGCAATGGACTTTCAACAAGCAGCACCTCAATTGCAGCTCTCCCTCCTCTCCAACGGCCCTGGGAGACGGGAGGTTCCAGCAGAGCTGTCAGCTGGTGCTCAGGGCAGCCGAAAGTAGCACGCTGAAGGCCTACACCTGCACTGTGATCCATAGCTCCACTAACACGACCCTGGAGAAGGCACTGCACTCTACTGGTAAGCACTGAGCAGGACTGAGCTCCGCAGGCTGAGATACTCCACGCTTCCTAGGGGATTTAGGTGACATTTATGGAAGTTGTGTGTCCAAAATCTCTTCCTCCTTCTTGGGTATCTTTTCTCTGGCCACAGCTTCCTGTCATTGTCCCCTTCTCAACAGTGCCCAAACTCACATTCATGAAGGTTGCCCCTTTTTGCAACTTTCATCTCATTTCTCTCCATTTAGATCTAGGAATATTCCCCTAATTTCTCTGTATGCATGTCATCAGCAAAGATTGTTTGTCAGTTCTCAGTCATGAATTGTCCAGCATCAGTAGTCATCTTGCAATTATCATCCGTCAGTACTCATATGTCAGTTCTCACTTACCAAAAGTCGATTCTCGATTATCAGTCATTAAGTATTGAAAATCAATTCTCAGTCATCATTTGTCAATTCTTAGTTATGAATTGCCAAGTATTAAAAGTCCATTCTCAGTTATCATCTATCAATTCTTAGCTATTAGTTGTTGGACATCGAAAGTCAATTCTCAATGATCAGCTTTCAGTTCTCAGTTTCAGAGAAGACTACAAGAATGATTAAAGAATTACAGTGATGTTTATTCTACTTATCTTGACAAAGAGAAGGTTAATGGGTAGGGCCCTACCAAATTCACAGTCCATTTTTGTAAATTTCACAGTCATCGAATTTTTAAAATCTTGAATTTCATGGTTTCAAATATTTAAATCTTAAATTTCATGCTGTTGTATCAAAGGATGAATATGTATTTAAAAACAGTAAAATATAAACATGTAAAGCCCTTAAGTGAGCATTTCTCAAACTTGGGGTCCCGACCCAAGAGGGGTTTGCAGTATTGCTTCTGTGCTGCCTTCAGAGCTGGGCAGCCAGAAAGCAGCTGTCCAGACACCCAGCTCTGAAAGCAGGGCAGAAGTAAGAGTGACAATCCCGCAATCCCCCTACAATAGCTTTGCAGTCCCTTTTGTGTCAGGATCCCCAATCTGAGAAACACTATGTACATTTGTATACTTTTACCCTATAGTATAGTATAGGTAAAAGTATACAAAAGACCAGGGGAGACCAGATTTCATGGTCTGTGATGTATTTTTCATGGCCATGAATTTGGTAGGGCTCTATTAATGGGTGATTTAATCACCGTTTATAAATAGCTACATATGGAAATAATTGATAATAGAGGGCTCTAAATTTAGTAGACAAAGGTATAACAAAATGAAAATGGCTGGAAGTTGAAGTTAGACAAATTCAGACTGGAAATAAGGTATACATTGTGGATAATTAACCACTAGAAAAAGTTGCCATAGGCTATGGATTCTCCATGACTGGCAATTTTTAGATCAAAACAGGATGTTTTTCTAAACGATCTACTCTAGTTCATGCAGTAAGTAACTCAGGGAAGTTCTCTGGCCTGTGTTATGCTGGAGGTCAGACTAGATGATCACAATGGTCTCTTCTGGCCTTAGATTTATGAAGCTATGAATGTATAACACAGAAACCCAGTAGGAGCTGAGCAGCTCAGAAAAAACATACCCTACACTCTAAATTTTAAGGACCCATAATCTGAAAATCCCCCACTGATTGGGCAGATAGCATTATGTGTGATCACTTCCTTGATGGTTGGCTCTACAGGCTGCTGGGAACCAGAATTGCTGTCCGCCTACAATATACAGCCCCCATCTTTGAAAGAGCTTTTCATGAACAAGATGGCTGCTGTGACATGCAAGACCTCCCTGGCCAATGCCAGCATCAATTGGACAATGGACGGTGAGCTGGCGGACCTGGGAGCTGTGAGGATGGAGCAACTCAACGGCAGCATCTGGCTGCAAAGTTGGCTGCAGGTCAACCTGAGTGAATGGAACTCCACCGAGACCGTCAGATGCCAGATCAAGAGTGACCTGTCGGAGCATGTGCTGGGCATCAGCCCAAAGAACGGTGAGGACTTAGGGGAAAGGTCAGAGACTGGCCTCCCAGAAGGACCCTGGATTCACTGGAGCTATCCAAAGTCACACAGGAGAATAGCCCATGGGAATGTTCAATTAGCTGGGAATGGATCCCTGGGGACTGGCTGGATGACAGACTGTAGGGTTGTGGTTAGGGTTACGTGATTAGCTGGGGATGGACTCTAGGGTTAGGGTTAAAGTTAGGGCACTAGCTAAGAACAGATTTTAGGGTTAAGCATAAGTGAGCAGCTAGGGGTGAATTGTAGGGTTAGGGTTAATTTTAGAGTGCAAGATGGGGATGGACTGTCAGGGAGAACCCTGCATTGGCTGGGGAATGGACTGTAGGTTTAGGGTTGGTGATAAGGAACTAGATGGGGATAGACTGTAGGGTTAAGCATTGCAATTTCTAAGTCCCTTTGTGCATCCAGGCATCAGATCCAGGCCTGCAGTGATGGACGACAGTATTCCACAGTATGCATCCGATGAAGTGAGCTGTAGCTCACGAAAGCTCATGCTCAAATAAATTGGTTAGTCTCTAAGGTGCCACAAGTACTCCTTTTCTTTTTGCGAATACAGACTAACACGGCTGTTACTCTGAAACCAGTATTAGATAGATAGATAGATAGATAGATAGATAGATAGATAGATAGATAGATAGATAGATAGATATGGGTGAGGGGGAGAGAGAGGGAGAGAAGGAGTGCTATCATCTAATAATGAATGGTAAATTAGCCTTGAATTGACCACCTTATCTGGTAAGCACTTTCTTAGTGCCTTGGAATCAAAGCCACCTTGAATGACTTTGTTGACCCATGATACTTTATATTCAATTATGCTATTCTTGTGCTCTCTCTCCCCACCGCTCTCCTCCAATGCTGCAGGTTCCCTGAAGGCTCCAGCTGTCTACATTCTGCCCCCATCCTCAGAGGAAATCTGCAGCAACCAAAACCTCACTCTTCACTGCATCGTCAAAGACTTCTACCCCGGTGAGATCTCCATCTGGTGGCAAGAGAAGACAGCCCAGGCTGAGGTCGACATTCCGGCTGATAACGAGAACCACGACTGTGACCATAACAGCCATCAGTGCTCAGTGATCAGCAAGCTTGAGGTGTCCAGGAGCAAATGGATTCTGGGGACTTCCTACAGCTGTCTAGTCGCCCACCTCTCCTCTGAAGGGATTATAGCAAGAAGTGCCAATGTCCATACTGGTAAAACACATCTTAGCTGCTTCATTAGTGCCCCATAATCCACTCTGCACCTCAACCTAAAGATTCCTCTGTTGGCTGTCCCCCACTCCTTCCAATTTGGCCTCTGCCTATTCCCTATGTGTGTTTCCTTTGACTCAGTCTCAATGAAGACATCATTCGCCTGCCTTCTTTGTGTACATTTCACAAGCCTATTAAAACAATAACCCAACTGCACCCATGGGAAATTTTGCTCTTATTTATGGTCTCCTACCTCTTCTCCTGCAAGTATCTGGATGATATGATGCAAAAGGATGGAGAGGAATTTATTATTATGTTATTATTAATTAGTAATTATTATTAATATTATTATTATTGAAATGTCTAGAGGCGCCTATCACAAACTGAGGCCATGTTGTGTCAGTTACACTAAACACACCTATAATCAATAGTCTAGTCAGGGGTAAACCCAGGTAAATTCAGTTTACTCCCTTCTCACTTGGAGAATACGGAGTTTAGGTTAGGTTAGCTTACTCATTTCAGTTTTTACCACTACACCACTGCCTATAATAGAAATATAGTCTATGCTTACTATATATCTATGCCTACTCTCTTAGGATCAGATTTTCAAAGGTATTTCAGTGCCTAACTCCCATTGATTTCAAAGACCTAGGCACCTAACTCCAACTGAAATCAATCTATCTATTTCTTTAAGCACCTAATTATATTTAAGACCCTGTCCCTTATTATTTAGCAGATTTTCAAAGATGCCTTGGATATATGGATACCCAATTACCATTCATTATGAGGATTGGACATCCAAGTACCTTAGAAAAGTTTGAAAATCCCACACTAATGGGATAACTGAGGGAAGAAGGATTTACTTGTGGTAAAGACATTGGGCAGGGACTCCTGGGTTCTTTTCCTCTCTCTGCCACAGTGTTGCCTTTGGGACATTGGGCAAGTTATTTATGGACTGGGTTTCAGAAGTTTGCAGCTCCATTCAAAGCCATTAGAAGCTGCAGGGGCTCCAGCATGTCTGAAAAGCAAGCCCCGACTTTCCATGTGTGTTGAATTCCTAGTCTGCAAAATGGGTATAATTGACATCAAGGAATAGTTGTGAGGCACTCACACACAAGAGTGATGCAGGAGGTCAGGTTAGATTATCATAATGGGCCCTTCTGGTCATAGAATCTATGGGAATAGATAGATAGATAGATAGATAGATAGATAGATAGATAGATAGATAGATTCATCTAGACTCTAGATAGGTAGCAGTTATTATATCAGACCTGGCAACTGGTCCATCTAACTTGGTATCCCACCGTTCACCTGTGAAGTCTTGTATACTGCCTTGATGGGAGACTTATAAGTAGAGGAGTGTAAAGTTGTGGGAGGGTGGAATAATGAACAGAGTTCAGGGAATATTTGCTAGAACCAGTTGGGAAAATCTCTGAGGCTGTGGAATCATCTTCCCAGGGGGATACACCCTATTCCCCAGGGGTGTCTGGGGTCTGCAGAGTCACCTCTCCATGGGGATGGGGAGGTGACCCTCATCTCTTGCGGCTCTTAACACAGGAGCCCTGATGGAAGAGTTGGTGTAGCTGTCCTGCCTTGGAGAGGTGCCACTGAATGAGTCCCTCCCCATCAATCATATCCCCATCACCCAATGACCCTGGCACCTCCTGTCTTTCGGCAGAGTCCTGGCACTGCTCCGTCCTGGGCATCAACCCCTGCAGCATCAGAGATGACAGCATGGATGACTACAGCGAGCTGGACGATGCCCAATGCGTCTGGACCACGGTCTCCACCTTCATCGCCCTCTTCCTCGTCACGCTCTTCTACAGCGGATTCGTCACCTTCATCAAGGTGAAAAGGGGGCTTGGGCATGAACCAGGAGAGAATGGGTGAACCTGGGCTGGCTGAGAAAGAGCTACCAGTCCATCCACACGCATACAATGTCTGTCTGTCTATCCCCATCCACCCCATCCACCCCATCTATCTATCTATCTATCTATCTATCTATCTATCTATCTATCCCCATCCACCCCCTCTAACTATCTATCTTTCTATCTATCCCCATCTACCCCATCCACCCCATCTATCTATCTATCTATCTATCTATCTATCTATCCCCATCCACCCCCTCTGTCTCTCTATCTATCTCTCTATCTATACCCATACATCCCCTCTATCTCTCTATCTCCATAACCCCATCTATCTATCTATCTATCTATCTATCTATCTATCTATCCCCATACACCCCCTCTATCTCTCTATCTTTCTATCTATCCCCATCCACCCCATCTATCTAATCTATCTATCTATCTATCCCCATCCACTCCCTCTATCTATCTATCTATCTTTCTATCTATCCCCATCCACCCCATCTATCTATCCCCATACACCCCCACTATCTATCTATCCCCATCCACCCCCTCTATCTATCTATCTATCCATCCCCATACACCTCCTCTATCTCTCTCTCTATCTATCTATCCCCATCCACCCGCTCTATCTATCTATCTATTCCCATCCACCCCATCCACCCCATCTATCTATCTATCTATCTATCTATCTATCTATCTATCTATCCCCATATACCCCCTCTATCTAGCTATTTATCTATCTATCTATCTCCATAACCCCATCTATCTATCTATCTATCTATCTATCTACCTATCTATCTATCTATCAATCGATCTATTTCCATCCACCCCATCTATCTCTCTCTCTATCTCTCTCTCTGTCTATCTATCCCCATCCTCCCCCTCTATCTATTTATCTATCCCCATACACCCCCACTATCTATCTATCCACATACACCCGCTCTATCTATCTATCTATCTATCTATCCCCATCCACCCCCTCTATCTATCTATCCCCATACACCCCCACTATCTATCTGTCCCCATCCACCCCCTCTATCTATCTATCCCCATCCACCCCCAATATCTATCTATCTATCCCCATCCACCCCCTCTATCTATCTATCTATCTATTTATATCTCCCTCTCTCTCTATGTTTTCACAGGTGAAATAGGTACCACTTTCTCCACACAGTGAAGAAGAAGGGATGGGATCCAATCTGTCCCTCTGTTTGCAGTTCTTTTGCCCACTTCCATTTTCTTGCCTATCCATGGCAGCTGGCCTGACCTACGGGGTAGATCATCTGGCCATGGTGATCTCCCATTACTTCCAGAGACACATGAAGAAAGAACATCAAAGAAAGGCCTTCACTGTTCCCCGCCCTTTTTATGAAGGCCAAGAACTATCCACACTCCAAGCTAAGGGAGAGAAAGGGGGTAAATCCATCTCCCAAAAAGATTCTGTTGATAGAAAGTTCTCTGTTCCTACCCTCAGCCTCACCAGATCAGCTCCCTAACACCTCAGCAAATTACCTGAGCTCCCTATGTGCTGCTAATCTTATTCTCCACTACCCCTCCTGAGAGTCTTAGGGGGTCACAGTTGAGAACACAATACACCCCCCATCTTTCACGGGGCTTCTAAGGTGGAAAACAAACCCCTCTCCATTCAAGGTTGCCAAGGGCCCTGGTACCTCCTAGGGTAATACATACATACCCCTAGTCCTACCACAGAGATGGAGCCAGTTGCAACAATCTGCGTCCAGAAAAAGCCAGCCCACAGCCACTCCACACTATCCAACCTCACAAGAATTCATCCTCGTTCTGTTTCCCCACCCAAGCCTCCGAGAGCCAAACCTAATGCTGCAGATCCCCCACTGCACTCCACAAGAACCCAGCCCAATGCTATTCCCCCCAGGAGGTCCCCACTCAACCCAACAAGGCCCTAACCCAATGGTATTGACCCCTCAAGTTCCCCACCCAACCCCACAAGAACCCAACCCAATGCTGTTTCTTCTATCAAAGCCCCAACCCCACAAGACTCCAAACTAATGCTCTTCCTCAATAAATTCTCCCACCCAATGCTGGAAGAATCCAATCCAAATGCATTCCCTACCCATCCCCAGAAGGTTCATGGCTACTCCCCCAACAAAATCACGACCCAATCTGACAAGAACCTAACCCATACATCTTCCAATACATATATAGCCAAACTCCACTCTTCACTTTCCAGTCTGAGGCCAACTCCAAACCCAGCTCTTTCATGACTAATTTCTAAGCTGCTTCCCGCATGCCAGTTACTCTCACAATCTTTAAAGCCTCACATCCCATGCTGCTGTAATTGCCATGCATTCTGAGGTCCGAGGGTTTCTTGTACAAATAACATTGCATTGATTTACATGCATCTGCATTAATTTTTGTTGCATTGCATCAGCCTACATTGTTTTGCTTTCCATTGACTTGCCTGAATTCGCATTGCATTGCCTGGGACTGCACAGTACTGCATTGCAGCGTGGCTTCAAGCCTTACTGCATCGTTTTGCATTGCTTTTACTGGGTGTTCTTGCAGGCTCTCCTGTTGCATTGCCTGGTGGTGCACCAATTTATACTGTGTTGTGCTATGAAGTGCTATAGAAACAGAAAAATGTAGGCTTGGAAGGGACCTCGAGAGGTCATCAAGTCCAGCCCCCTGGGCTGAGGCAGGACCAAATAAATCTAGACCATCCCTGACAGGTGTTTGTCCAATCTGTTTTTAAAAACCTCCAATGATGGGGATACCACTACCTCCCTTGGAAGCCTATTCCAGAATACAACTACCCTGATAGCTAGAAAGTTTTTCCTAACGTCTAACCTAAATCTTGATTGCTGAAGATTTATTTGTCTTACATTTATTATTATTAATTATGTTTATTATGGTATTCTGTAGGACCAACCAAGGATGGGGTCCCATTGTGCCAGGTGCTGTACAAACACAGAATAGCAGCCGTTCCCTGCCTGAAACATTTTATAGTCTAAATAGACAGACACAAGGTGGGGGAAGGGGTAGAACGCACCAGCAGAGTGAACAGTATGATGGTGGCCAATGGCGCATTAATGCCATGATTTTTTTAAGGTGGGTTTAATTAGGAGGGGATCAGCTAAATGAAAGACAAGTGAAGGGACGTCGAACGGAAGGGAGGGGAGGGGGACAGTGCAGGGGAGAAGTGAGGCAGGTGTGATGTGGAGTCAAGGTGAAGAGTCAGTGGGGGAGGGAAGGAGCGGGTTGGAGCAAACAGCCAATCAGCACGAAGCAGAGAAAGTGCGGTTTGAACTTGAGAAAGTTCTGCAACTGTGTGAAGGTCCCTGCTTTGTACTGCATTTGTTCACATTGCAGAGACGCATTGCATGGTGTTATGTGAGTGGAGCTGTGTGAATAACTGATTTGGGGGTTCACTGGCAGTTCTGAATTTAAAAAAAAAATCATTTGGGGTTGACCTGAAACCAAAATTTTTCAGAATTTCTGGCAAATCAAAAATTGAAAAATATCATTTCAGGTGAAACAAAACAATTTGTTCAGCTTGAAATAAAACATTTTGTTCCAATTTCAGGGGGCATTTTTTTAATGTTTTTGACATTTTAAAAATAAAATTGAAGGAAATTCTGAAACTCAAAGTCATCTCAATCCAAAAAATTGAAACATTTAATTTCAAAAATGTCAAAATGAAAATTTCAACATTTGGGGGTTTTTTAAAGACTTTTGTTTTGATTTAAACAATTTGCCAGAAAAGACACGAATTTGCTACGTTTCAATCAGCCCAAATCTTCATTTTTCAATGAAAGAAGTTTCTTCTGAAAAAAATTCACCCAGCACGAGTGATAACGAGCCATTGCACGGCATTGAGTTGCGTTGCATAGTGGTTAGCCATTCCATTGGGTCGTGGTGCAGTGCACTGCATTGTTTATGATACGTACTGTATGATGGAGCTGTTCCTGACAGCTGGGGATTAACTTGATGACCTGAGAAGTCTCTTCTAGGCCTATGTTCCTATGTCTTATATTGTTTTACCAATGGTGTGCTGCTGCCCTACGTTCTGTGGTATTTCTATGTTTCACTATATCGAAGTACCTTGTATCACATTATATCACACTAGATCCCATTGGATCACACTGCATCTTGGGTTTATTCCAGTCTGTCACATGGTATTGCATTAATCCGCACTGTAACATATTTTGTGGCAACACACCACCTATTGTTTTGAGTTGTGCTGTCTAGCTTGAACATCCATCATGCTTTGGCTTCTAAATAAAACTTTTTTTCCATAACACCCAATTCCATTCTGTTTTGCTGGCAAATGTTCTTCAGGCTACTGTCTCTGAGAGATGGTGGCAGAGACATCAACAAACGTTCTGATTTTTAATCTAAAAAATGATGAAGAAAAAGTCACCTAGCTGAGAGGAGGGTTGGTCGTCTGGTTAAGATCTAGGTTCAGTTCTGCAGACTCCATGCGTGATGATCTAGAAGATTGAAGGTTAGTTCTATGTATGACTTTTAGGCAAGTCACTGATCCTCTCTGGGCAAAATCTTCAAAAGCACCTAAGTCCCACTTTCAAAAGGAACTTGGCTATTTAGAACTTAACTCCTACAGATTTTGACTTCAAAGAGCATTAAGTGATTAACCTGCTTAGGCACTTTTGAAAATTACACAGGGAAACCCAGATGACCTAGAGGACAGGAGTAATGTAAATGGATGGAATTTAATAGGAAACAATGCAAAGTCATTCACTTAGGGGCTAATAACAACAATTGCTCCTATAAACTGGGGTTTTTTTCAGTTGGAAATGACAGAGGAGGAGAAAGACCTGAGGGGATCAGTTGATCACTGGATGACAATGAGCCGCCAATGTGACATGGTCATAAGAAAAGCAAATGTGTTTGTAGGATGTATCGGGTGAGGTATTTCCGGCAGAGATAAGGAAGCAGTAATGCCATTGTAAGAGGCTCTATGAGGACCTCATCTGGAATACCATGTGCAACTCTGGGCATTCATGTTCAAGAAAGATCATAGAAACATCAGGCTGGAAGGAACCTCAACTGGTCACAAGTCCAGCCCCCTGGGCTGAGGCAGGACCAAGTAACCGTAGACCAGCCCTGATAGGTGTTTGTCCAACCCGTTCTTAAGAACATCCAATGATAAGGATTCTACAACCTTCCTTGGGAGCCTAATCCAAAACTTAACTACCCTTATAGTTAGAAAGTTTTTCCTACTATCTAAGCTAGGAGGAATTCAGGTTGGAACAGAGGCACAGAAGGGCTGCGAGGATGATTAGGGGAAAGGAAGGCCTGTTTTATGAGAGGAGACTAGAAGAGCTTGGCTTGTTTAGCCTAGCAAAACGCAGGCTGAATGGGGGGTTGACTGCTCTGTATATATATACCAGGTAAGCAAACACCCAGGAGGGAAAGGAGCTCTTGAAGTCAAAGCACAAGAATAAATGGTAAATTTCCCATGAGCAGTTGAGGAAATTAGAAGCTTGGGAACCATCTAAAAATGGAGGCTCTGGAACCACCTCCCACCAGAAGTAGGGGGTGGGATGGGACACCGTAACTAGTTTTAAGATGGAGCTTGATACATTTATGAATGGGATTATATAATGGGGTTGCCTATGATAGCAGGTGACTAAACTTGATGACCATAGAAATCTCTTCCAATCCTATGTTCCAATGTACCTATCAGCACCTATCTGCATCTTGAGGCAACCGAATACTTTTCCAGATCTGGCCCTTAGGCATTTTTGAAAATTTTACCATCAGTCCCTTCTGAAAATCATCAGCTAATCTTTAAAACAATAAGGCCAATTTTAAAAAATGGCTTCCTAATGTTATGCAGCAAAAATCGTAATTTTCAAAGCCATGAATATAAGTCAAGAGCCCAGCTCCCATCAGTGTTCCATTACCATTGAAAATCTTCCCCGCTAAAGCCAAATGGATTGACTTTTGGGAGTAAGAAGAGAGTAGGATCTGGGTTTATGCAGAACTTCTGAAAATCTAGCCACTTCTTTAAAGGCTTTAATATGGATTAAGATGTCCATCTTTAGATCCTCTACGTGGAAAAAGTTGACCCTGCTCCTTAAATTTATATAATACTCCCTGTCTTTATTTCCTTTGCATTTCTCTCGACCTGGTCTTAGGTTTGTCTACTGGGAAATCTCAGAAACTAGTGTTTTTAAAGCCCCCATCTAGGCCAGTCGTCCAGCTCAAGGTTGCTATTTAGTCTATCACCCAAGAGCTTTCCTCAGTAGACTCAAAGAATCTCCCTTAGGTCGTCTCTGCTCCATCTCCACTCAGGGCAGGACTGACCCAAGGAGTCGATTTCGCAAGACTTTCTCCACCTGAATCTAGTTTAAAATGAAAACTGCGGTTTCCAAAAGGTGACCAAGTGAGATAGGCACAAAATGTGTATTGTCAGTCAAAAGGATTTGGGCACATCACTCTTTTAAACCCCTTTAAAAATCCCACCCCAAGTGCTCAGCTAGGAACGCATTAGCGCAGGTTATATCATAGAGTTGATGAATGGAGAGGCCTTTATCATATTGAGCAGAGCATGGTATGTCCATTTCTTGAAAATGGGCTAGGCTGGGGCGTGGGGGTCTGGTGGGTTAGAACAGAGGGGTCTGGAAGCCATAACTCCTGGGTTCTATCCTTGGCTCTGGGAGGGGAGTGGGGTCTGGTGAGTTAGAGCAGAGGGGCCTGGGAGTCAGGACTCCTGGGTTCTATGCCCTGCTCTAGGAGGGGAGTAGCATCTAGTGGCTTAGAGTGGGGATACTGGGAGTCAGGACTCCTGGGTTCTGTTCCTTTCTTTACTACTGAATCATTGTTGGGGAACCCAGTGCCGCAGTCTCCCCAATGGTTATAATAATAACTACCCCACAAATTAAAGGGGGTCTGTGAAAATTAACAACACTTGTATGACAGCTGCTAGTGCAGAGCCAAGGGTTTGAATAATTTACAGCATGTTGTTCACTTTGTTTTTCACCACCAAGCCCACAGTGGCTGTATATTTTAACTTAGTCATCTATGGTCTTTCCATTCTGAGCGCCACAAATCAAATCTGCCCCTAGCCATGCCAGTCTTCTACCCCAGAATGTCTCAAAGGGGAAACATCTGCTGCCAGTTGTTTTGATAAACAGGACACAGATGTTCTCAGGCAGGCTAAATCTGGGGACGGTTCTTGGGCTAACCACAAAGGCCTTCTGCGCGTGATACAAGGGGAAACGGGGAGTAAATTTAACCTTCCCTGAAATTAACCTATTTGCTCAAGCTCTGAGAATGACTCAGGGGCTCATGGCAGATGAACAACTGAACATCAGCTCCCAGAATGCTGCTGCAGCTAAGAGGGTGAATGCAAGCCCGGGACTTGGGACGTCTAACACGAAGAAATAACCTGTGAAAGCGGCAAAGAGTCCTGTGGCCCTTATAGACTAACAGACATCTATAAAGTGCCACAGGACTCTTTGCTGCTTTCACAGATCCAGACTAATGCGGCTACCCTCCTGATACTTAAGAAATAAACTGGACATTTAATGGACTCTATGGGCTAGTTCAATGGGATTTCCAAGGGAATTCCCTTTGAGATACACAGGACTGGAAGGGACCTCTTGGGTCATAAACTTATTAAGCAAGTTCCTAAAACTTTTGCCCCCCTCTCCTCCTAGGGGGAGATGGTTCCTGAACCCCCTCCTCTGATGGTTAGAAACCTTCTTCTCTTTTCCAGACTCAGTTTATTCCTGGCCATTCATACCCACTGGTCTTGTCCTTTAGCATCAGTAGCTCTTCCCCCGTCCTGGTGCTTATAAATAGCAAGGAGAAATGATGGCTCAGTTGAACGATGCTGACAATGACTTCAACATAGCCCAGATTTCTCCCTAAATTCTATTTTCAGAGTATCCAGAGTCTAACAGTCACACTGATGGGTAATTAGCACCTCTGGAGATCAGGTCACTTCCACACAAGGGGAACAAGGAGTGTGACTTTAGGTACCAGTGTTTGCAAATGTCCATCTCTATAAACTGGACAAACTTTCCCTACCCTACAGAACAGGTGCTAGCGAGGGTGATTTGCAGAACTGGCTGAGAGCAGCTCAGTGAAAATCCTGAGGTCACGGGACAAAGATAAAAGAATCCGCCACCCCACCAGCGGTCAGAGCACATGGGGACTTTAAAGAGGCAGAATTACTCAGGCTGTGATCCAGTTGGGGAGTACCCAAGTTCTCAGGGGCAAGAGCCCAAGGATTTATGACAATTAGTCAGGTCTCCCAACTTTCAACTCATTCAAAATATGTTGGCTTCTACAGTATGGTGACACCTAACAGATAGATAGATAGATAGATAGATAGATAGATAGATAGATAGATAGATAGATAGATGTGGGGAGGATGGGGATAGATAGAGAGATGGATAGAAGGAGAGATGTGGGGAGGAATGGATGGACGGATGGGTGGATAGCAGGGGATTGGGACATACAGTGGGTAGGGTTCTCCTTGGTTAAATCCCACAAAACCATCTTCAAATGCAGCAACCAATTTTTTAATCCATTTTATTTTCAATCAAACTCACAATTCCTGTGTAAGTTGCAAGTTAAATGATGGAGCAAATGAGACTCTTCTCCCTCGCCACAGTCCACGTTGACCAGACCTCGGGACAGTACAGACCTGCACACACACACACAGACACACAAGGAAATCCAGTCCCTGCCGTGGGATGGGGGTGGAGGACTGAGGGGCACGGGGCTGAGCTCAAGCTCCAGCGTGGGCTGCCCCACGGGGACGTCCGGGGAAGGACTCTGCCCTCCCTGCTCTGGGTTCTGCGGAGCTCAGACCCTTCAGCGGCCGTTGTCGCGCCCTCCGCGCTGCCGTGGAACATGGTCCCTCCCGGTGTCCGGAGAGGGGGCCGGAGCCCGGCAGGGCTGAAGATGGAGGGAGGGAATGAAGAGGACGAAGCAGTGCTGTCCCCTCCTAGGAGCCCGGAGCCGGGCACTCACCGCACCTGTGGGACACAGAGAGCAGAGGGGTTCAGCCAGTGCCGCTCACGGGCAGCATCCTCGGCTGGAAGAGCAAGGCCAGAAGGGACCCTTGGGACCATCTAGCCTCCCCCAGCCACGCCTGCGTCCTGCCAGGATGTCTGGCTTGAGCTGGAGCTCATGTTCCAGACAGAGACACCAGCCTTGTCAAACCGCCTCAGGGAACGGCCACTGCCCAGCGGGTGCCGCACACCAAATCCCTGGGGAGCCGCAGCTGCCTCCGCCGATTCTCCCTGCTTCTGGTACCAGGCCCATTGCACCATGCCCCTGCTGTGACGTTATCTGATTACAATATGACCCTATAGATCATTGTTGCAACCACTGTTATATATTTGTAAAAAGGTTGTCAAGTGTGGTGTCTATGAAAAGGTTATGACTTGCTGGTTATGATTATGCTATCTGTATGCATGTGTCATTTTTGTATGTGAAGTTATAAGTTGGCTCTATACCTGGATTTCAAATGTTTGCTCCTGGGGTAACACCCACAAGGTATTTGGCCAGCACATCTTGGAGGGACTGTTTAAATTAAGTGGCTCATCAAAAAACCCTTGGTTGACAATGGACTATGGGAGACACCCATCTACACTGAGTGGACTGTCATGTAAATGTGCTGTCTGGAGCACAGGTAATGGCTTCCTACAATGATTGAGCAAAATTGGGCATGGACATGTGACTTGCCCATGTGACTCCAAACTCCATCTTGTTGCTGTAATTTTCCACAGTAAGAACAATGGGATGCGCTCCACATGGCTGAAGCTATAAAAGGCCTGGAAACCCCTCCATTTTGTCTTCAATCCTGCTTCTTCCCTCTGGAGGAACTTTGCTACAAACTGAAGCTCTGAACAAAGGACTGAATGACCCATCCCAGCTGTGGATGCACTACGGAGACTTGACTTAGGCCAGCAGTTTAGTCCATCACTGCTACAAGCCTGAACCAAGAACTTTGCCATTACTGGATGTAATTGATTCCTTTAACCAATTCCAACTCTAGCCTTTCTTTCTTTCTTTTTATGAATAAACCTTTAGATTTTTAGATACTAAAGGATTGGTACCAAAGTGATTTTTGGGTAAGATCTAAGTTATATATTGACCTGGGTGTGTGGCTCCTCCTTTGGGATCAGAAGAACCTTTTATTTGATGAAACTGGTTGTAAAGAACCACTCATCTCTGAACCCAGTGCTTTTGGTGGTGATATAAGAACTGAAATGCCAAGGAAACGACTTTTATGACTCCTTGTTAACCAGTGTGGTGAAACAGGAGTTTACTTTTGTTGCTGGTTTGGTATATCCTATGGGAAATAAGCCACCAGTCTGGGGGTGTATCTGCCCTATTTCTCAGCAGTTCATCCTGAATTTGGGCATCCTCAGTTCTGACCCACTGAGGCACGGTTACACCTGCCACGGAACCGGCTTCACAGGCACCTCTGGCCCTTTGTGCATCTGGGCCCGACGACTGATCCTTAATGATCGCGGCTGAGTGGTTATTGATTGACGCTAGTTGATCCTTGCTCTTTGAAAATTTAGTTTTGCTCTTTAATGAGTGATTGTTCACTTTTGTTCAATGATTTTTAATTGGTTATTACTGATAAGTGATTATAGCGTATCATCAACGAATCATTAATTCCTGCTTACTTATGGTTGATCCTGGATTATTGATTTTTAACATTAATTACTGATCTGTGAGTGTTGATTATTGATAATTAATTGCAGATTAATGGCTATTCAGCATTAATTACAGATCACTAAGTACTGACCAGAGATCCCTGATTACTGACTTTCTCGGGGATAATTAATTAGAATTGATAAAAGATTGTTGATTCTCATTGATTGATCACTCCCATATCAACAGTCATGGGAGCTCGTTAATTAGTGATGACGGATGGTGGATTATTAATAAGTAATCGTTCCTGATTCTCTCTCATTGATCGTTGGTCACTGTCAGGAATCAGGGCTGGCAGCAGAGCCAGTCCCAGGCAACCTGACGTGCGCACCTGGCCTGGAGCCGGCTGCCTGATTGGCTCCGCCCTGATTGCTTGGCAGAGTCAGCAGCCCGGTTCATGAGCCCAGCAGAAGTTAAGCAGCTGCCCAAAGAATTTCCCCAGGGCTGCGATAGCAGCTGTGACTGCTTGTTCCAGCCCTGTTCCTGCCTTGTTCCCATCTGGGTCCAGCCCAGCTCCTGCCTTCTTCCCGTCTGGGTCCAGCCTGGCTCCTGCCTTCTTCCTGTCTGGGTCCAGCCCGGCTCCTGCCTTCTTCCCGTCTGGGTCCAGGCTGGCTCCTGCCTTCTTCCTGTCTGGGTCCAGCCTGGCTCCTGCCTTCTTCCTGTCTGGGTCCAGCCCGGCTCCTGCCTTCTTCCCGTCTGGGTCCAGCCTGGCTCCTGCCTTCTTCCCGTCTGAGTCCAGCCCGGCTCCTGCCTTCTTCCCGTCTGGGTCCAGCCCGGCTCCTGCCTTCTTCCCGTCTGGGTCCAGCCCGGCTCCTGCCTTCTTCCCGTCTGGGTCCAGCCCGGCTCCTGCCTTCTTCCCGCCTGGGTCCAGCCCGGCTCCTGCCTTCTTCCTGTCTGGGTCCAGCCATGCGCCTAACCCTGGGCTCCAACTCCTGACTGTGGCTCTCGCCCTTGGCTCTGGCCTCTGACAATCACTGACTATGGGTGGTGATGGCGGCTGGCGGCTGGCTGCATGCTGATGGCGTGGGATCGATTCCTGAGCACGGGTTGTTGCTCTGAGCAGTGACGCGGGACCATGAAGGTCGCTGTTGCTCTTACCTTAAGCAGCGTGACGCCGGCGCTGTACAACAGGCTGAGCAGGAAGAGAGCAATGAAGGCAACAGGTGTCCAGAGACCGTCAGATTCCTCCTCTCCTCCTTCAACACAGACGCCTTGGTCCTCCACGAGGCAGAGAGGAGCTGGGATGAGACACACGTGCCGGTTAGAGAGGCCTCTTCGTTAACCCAGGGAGCTGAGCGGGCACAGCGGGGAGCTCCGATCTGTGCTCTTGGCAGGAGATCCCCGTCCAGGGCCAGAGACAGAGGGTCCCTGCCAGGGGAGACCGGGCAGGCTGCAGGTGGAGACCCCCCGTCACAGGCTGCAATTCTCACAGCAGCCTCAGGGATTTCAGCCCCAACTTCCATTAAATTTCACGCCCTTTGGCTCCTTTACACACCCCAGCCACCCCGAGCATGTGATTCCCAACCCCAGGCCAGCAACAGAGCTGGGCTGAGACCTGCCAATGCATAGCTCAATGGGGCCATGCACACCCAACCAACAGCAGCATCTTCCCAGCCAATGCCAGCTTGAGCCATGCTGGGACCAGTTCCCGGGCAGCAGAAGCACCAATTCCCCCCGATCCCTATTTTGGGGACCTGGGGAATTTACCCACGGAGCTGTTCTGAGACCTCCCTCAACTCGTATCATCCCACGGGCAGTGAACAGAGCACTAGGATGGGACTCAGGACCCCCATGGGTCTATTCCCAGCTCTGTCATTGACACTGCAGAACCTCAGGAAATTCACCTCCCCTCTCTGTGCCTCAGTTTCCCTTCACACCCTTTCTCTGTTTGGATATTAAGCTCTTCTGGGTGTGCAGCTCCTAGCGCATTGGGGTCCCAAACTCAGTGGAGACCTCTACACACGACTGTAATACACCTAATAACGGGGCCATCTGATGGGAACAACTTTTAAGCCACTACCCGCTTGGACTCCATTTCAACCCATGCTCCTAGAAGGGGAAAGATCTGTAGCTCATCACCACATTTGGGCAACACCTGACCAGCCCACCCGCAAGCCCTACAAAAAGGGGGGAAAGGCACGGCCACCCCATCAGCAACACCCTGAGCTGCCCCATATTGTCAGACACTGGAAACAGAAGTGATGGCCCCCAACTGACTTTTCCCTTGGGGCGACTCTGCCACCATCACACAGCGTGACCTCTCTCCCTGTAGGCAGACGTCTCCATGGCCCATTTCTAATTCCTTCAGCCGTTTATGTGGTTGTGTCATGGGGACTGAGTCAAGACCTCTCCCAACTCATCCCACATGGGATACCATTCAGTCAGAGCCCCTTTCACCCACCACCAGCCTGGGCTCCATTGGGAACCCGTTCCCAAGAGCTGGAAGGACTCACAGCCCAGCATTCCCTGAGCCTGTCCATGTGTCTTGTCAATGGCATGAACATCGCCTGGGAAATGGCCTGGAGCCTCCTTAATTTTGTACACACCTGGGCACTCAAAGGGACATCAGGATTACAGTCCCTCTCCGCTTTATCTGGGAAACTACAGTTATTGAAACATCGTGGCCCAGAGACAATGATTCGCTCTGGGTTTGGTTTACAGCCACAGTGGAAGACCACAGCTCTCCAGATGTACAGGCTGAAAACTTAATTCTCCCACCAACGCACTCTATGACCTGGGCCATAGAGTTCGGTGGTGGATAATTGATATGACCTTCCTAGGTCTGAAACCTTGACTGGTGCATTTGTAGATCTTAAGGCCAGAAGGAACCATTACAGCATCAAGTCTGACCTCCTGTATGCCACAGGCCAGAGAATCTCAGCCAGCTAGCCCACTACGGAGCCCAATGACTTGTCTTTGATGGGCGCATATCTTCCAGAAGGGACCCCAGGCTGGATGTACAAATCTCAAGAGATGGAGACTTCACCACTTCCACTGGAAGTTAGTTCCAAAGGTTTCCTTCCATATGTTGTGCCTTATTATTAATTTGTTCTCTCTGCATTTAACTTCCAGCCATTGGCACCTCTTAAGCCTTTCTATACTAAGTTAGACACCTTTAGTGCCTAGTGTTTTCTCGCTGTGACACAGGGCCAGAAAGGGTTACACAACTAGTAGGCTACTTAACCCAGATTCAAGCTTCAGAGACATAGTTAGTTAGTTCCCATTACGCCTCTGACATTTAGGGCAGTGATGAAGCTCCTCCACTCCTGTCTGTTTCTGGCAAGTCTTTCAATGGTTCCCCAGCTGTGCCCCAGATTTCTCTTTAGAGACATAGTAGTAGATAATGTTTGTGATGTTGTCATCGGCACCGACTTCCCCTCTGCCCAGTGGGTGCTCTGCCCCTGGTCCCACCCCTGCCTCGCCTCTTCCCGCCCCTGCACTGTCCTTGCCCCACCCCCATTCCACCCCTTGACCAAAGTCCCAGCCCCACCCTGCCTTTTCTCACCCCAGCCCCGCCCTCTTCCCACCCCATTCCACCCCCTTCCCCCAAGTCCCCACCCCTGCCCTGCCTCTTCTCCGCTTCCTCCCCCGAGCGCACGGCGTCCCCACTCCTCCCCCTCCTCCCGGAAAGTCCTAAGCGCTGCCAAACAGCTGTTAGGCAGCAGGGGGGAGCAGGAAGCTGGGAGGGAGGGGGAGGAGCGGGGACATGGCACGCTCGAGGGAGTGGGAAAAGGAGACGAGGAGGGGGGAGCTTGGCTGCTGCTTGGTGCAGAGCACCCGCTAATTTTTCCCTGTGGGTGCTCCAGCCCTGGAGCACCCACGGAGTCGGCGCCTTTGGGTGTTGTGTGTTTACATATATATTGTTAGAGGTTGACAATGTAACCAAACAGTTCCTGTCTATCACTGTACTCTGCTGATTCAGAAATCAAAAGGAGATATTGACATTTAAATGAACTGTGAATGAAGTGATATCACTGTCTTAAATTCTCTTTGAAGTATATAGAATCATAGAAGATACAGTAAAGTACCTGCAAATGGTGGGAGGTAGGCAATTGCTTTATGTTAATCCATGTAGCTAATTACTGGTGATGCTTAGGAAATAGGAAGTTACTTCAAAGACACTATCCTTCACCCAAGGAATACCTGCTGTCAAGAGGCTGACAGTAGGCTGCCAGGGGTCTATAAAAATTCTTGGGCCCTGATCCTTTCATCTCAGATCTGCTTAAGATTCGTCAGGGGAAGTTTGAGTCATAAGACAGAGGCCTCCAGTTCTATTCTGCATCATCCTGATATTGGCCATGGACATTGGACTATAACCTGATAAACTGATTCTAGAAGGGACTCGTTGCAACTCTGAAGCTAACCATCTCTGCTATGAAACTGACCTAAGAACTCTATTCCTACCTGTACTTTTTAACCAGAAGTCTCTCTCTCTCTCTTTTCTTTTTTAATAAATTATAGTTTAGTTAATAAGAATTGGCTGTAAGCATCTATTTGGGTAAGATCTGAAATATTCCTTGACCAGATGGGCAATGTCTCCGATCCCTTGGGATTGGCAGAACTTTTATATGATTAACAAGATTTTCAGTAATCCTCATCATATTTGACTTGGCTGTCTGGGTGGGAGCTCAAGGCTGGGTTGCTTTAAGGGAACTGTATTTCTGGATTCTGGGTAATCAGTAAGGTATTGTAGAAGCTGTTTTGTTGTTAGTTTGGTGAATCTATCAGAATAACCACCAGTTTGGGGGATTGTCTGCCCTATTCTTTGCAATATGCCCTACTTGGGCGATCTCAGCATGGCCCACCAGGGACCCCGGTCACTCTCCATGGAGGTACTTATACATATCAATGAAGCCATCTCTTGAATGTCTCTTTCATAAGCTCAACCGATTCGGCTCCTCCCATCTCTCACTGGAAGGTATTTTCTCCAGCCCTCTAATCATTTTTCTGGTTCTCTTTTGCACTCTCTCCAATTTTTCAAACTTCTTTTTGAATATGTTGACATAACAATGGCGGTACTGCATCGGACCAGTCATCCATCTACCCCAGTAGCCTGTCTTCCAACAGTGGCTGATACCAGATGCATCAGATGGAATGGCCAGAATGAGGCAATTATCGAGTGATTAATCCACTTTCATACTGTCCCAGCATCTGACCGTAAGAGGCTTAGGAACACCAAGAACATAGGGTTGCATCACTGACCATCTTGGCTAATAGCCACTGATGGACCTATTCTCCATGAATTTACCTAATTCTTTTCTGAACCCAGTTATGCTTTTGGACTTCACAACATCCACAGGTTGACTCTGTGTTGTGTGAAGAAGTACTTCCTTGTGTTTGCTTAAAACCTGTGGCCGTTTAATTTCATTGAGTGACCCCTGGCTCTTGTGTTATGTGAAGGAGTAAATAACACATCCTGATTCACTTTCTCGCCACCCGCCATGATTGTATAGACCTCTCTCAAATCCCCCCTAGCTGTCTCCTTAGATGAACAGTGCCAGCCTTTTTAATCTCTCCTCATGGAAGCTGCTCCGTAGCCCTGTTGCTCTTCTCTGTACCTTTTCCATTTCTATTATATCTCTTTGGCGATGGGGCGACCAGAACTGCACGCAGTATTCAAGCTGTGGGCATACCGTGGATTTATACAGAGGCAATATGGTACTTACTGTCTTATTATCTGTCCCTTTCCTAATGGAGCCTAACATTCTGTTACCGCTTCTGACCATTCCTGCACATTGACCCCAGAACTGGATGCTGTATTCCAGTGTCGGTCTCCCCAGTGCCATACTCAGAAGTGAAATCACTTCCCCTGATCACCACCCACCTGTTCACACATCCAGGGACAATGGGGACAGAGCTGCTGGGAATGAAGGCTCCTAACTCAGTCTCACCCTGCCGCCTAGCTCCCTGCAGACATAACACCAGGTTCCTGGAGGCTCTGCCTCCACCTTATGTGGTCAGGTGAGGAAGCATCTCCTCGGGGTTCTGACACCAGCGTGGCTAGGCCTACATTGCTGGACAGGTGCAATGGTTAAGTCACAAGTCTTGGAGATGGGGGACCAGGGCTCTATTCCCACTGACCTGCAGCGTGACCAGAGACAAGCCACTTGGGCTGGGGTCTTTAAAGGACTCTTAGGCAATTAGTTGCCACTGAAATAAACTCATAATTCCAGGGGGAGATTGGTGTCTCACCCCTTCGAGCATCCCAGATATAATCCTTTTGTGCCTCCCAGCCTCTCTGTGCTGAGACTGTGAGCACCTTGCATTAAGGATGTTTCCTCTGTGTGTTCATGCAGCACCCATCACAATGGGGCCCTAACCTTGGTCAGGACATCTAGGAGCTGCAATATCATGAACAATAGCAAGTCACTGCCGAGGGATGGGCAGCCAGACTCATGACATTGCATGAGGATGGATGGATGCACAGAGGATATTGCATAATTTCGGACGGATGGATGGATGTTGTAGAAGCAAAGGTAGACAGATGACACTGCAGATGTTGGACGGATGGACAGGGATTGCAAAAGGGAGAACAGACAAAGTCAAATATTGCCAAGGGAAAGATGGATAAACAGACATAGTGCAGAGAGAGAGACTGCAGGTGGGCAGGAAAATGGACAGCAAGTAAAGAGGGGAAAACAGACAAAGGTATGGCAGAGGATAGGATGGATGGATAGATCCTGCAGAAGGAAGCTTTGATGAATAGATCTAGATAATGCATCAAATAATGCATAAGGAGACTGGATGGATAGTAAGAGATACTTCAGAAAGAAGGGTGGTGAATGGATATAGATGATGTAGGAGGGAGGCTGGGCTGGTGGATAAGACATCGAGATGGCCCCTGCTAGAAGAAGACATCCCATTGAACACAAACTCTGGCATGCTGCATTTTTATTTGGGCATATTCCACACACAGCCACGCTCTGTACACCAGAGCTCCCACAGCTTTACACACAGGCTAAGAGGAATCCCAGACCCCACGAGGTTCCCTGGCCATCTCAGATACGCCATGAGGAGCCCACACGGCTCTGCTCCTCAGTAGCAGGTGACGTCGGTATCGGACAAGATCACAGAGACATTGACAGCGCTGGGTTTACCGGAGGCTTTGTCCACGCTCCGCTGGACGAAGGTCATGGGCAGACCCTCGTGCCCCACCATGCAGGCGTACGTGTCCCCCCATCCCCATTCAGATGCCAAGACATTGAGCTTGCTGTAGATGAAGTAGCGCTCCTCCTTCCCGGCCTCCCGGACGGGACCGATGTTGGTGTAGGCCTCCTGGGGCACGGGCCGGTCCTGCTGGGTCCATGTCACCAAGATGTCTCTGGGCCGGAAGCCGGAGGCCAGGCAGGTGATGGTGGCCAATTCCCGGAGCGCCAGCTCCTCAGCGTGAGGAGGGAAGATGTAGACAGAAGGGTTATGGGAGAGACCACTGCAACAAGGAAACACCAAAGGGTTAATGGTGAGGGATGAGAACCAGGAGTCCTGGCTGCCATCCCCCACACAACCCCCCTGCTACAACCCACTGGACCCCACCCCTCACTCTGCTCCCAGAGCTGGAAAAAGAAACCAGGAGTCCTGACTCTCCGTCCCCTTCTGTCTCATAAATTTGCACATTTGATCCCACCCACAAATGTGTAATGCCTAGTCTCACTGACCTGACGCCAGATCAGAGCTAGCACCCCCTAGAGACAAAAGGACCTGTGTCCCATTCCCCACACCCTGAGCCAGCCAGATTGGAGCTAGCACCCCCTACGGGGGAAAGGAGGGTTCTTACCATGAATCTTGTGGATGGTCTTGACAATGGCTGATGGGATGTCTTGGTGCTTCACTGTGCAGGTGAACTCCTCCCCTGCCTGCCACTCCTCCATGCACACCCGCAGGATGCTGGTTGCACTGTAGGTGCCATTTTCCTGCAGCACCGGCTCCCTGGAGACCACGGCCAATGGGCCCCCGCTACCCTGGTTCCAGGAGACCTCCAGGCTTCCGGGGGTCTCCATGCTGCTCACCAAACAACTGATGGTGGCGTTCTGCCCTATGTAGAGATCCTCCAGGGAAGGGGGAAGGAGAAAGACCTCCAGAGGATGTTGATTACAGTTTCCGCCACCTGGTTGGGGGCAGGAGGCAGCGTTGAGGCCTGAGATGAGTGAATACTCAAGAGGCACCAGCTGATAACTAAGTGCCTCTGTCTCAGGGGTGCAAAGCCCAGGGGCTGTTTTGGGAAGGGGCCAAGGGTCATTGGGGTGGGAAATAGGGCACTGGGTTCCCTGATGGAAGGGGAAGGACCCTCATCTCATGTGGTGTCGGGAACAACGGCTGAGGTTTTCCAACACACCCAGGGATTGGGATTCCTGGGTCCCATTATTATTATTTGGGTCTCTGGGTCCCATGAGCAGATCTGAAGGTCTCTGGCTCTGATGGGAGAAAGCCCCATTGTGGAAAAGATGGCAGGGGACAGACCTGCCATGTTTGCTCAACTCAGGGTCCTTCCAGCCTGAAATTCATGAGCTCAATGAAGATGACAGAGATGGCAACTGGGACACAGAGAGGAGAAATGACCTGCCCATGGTAATTCCTGACTCCTTTCCCCCACGCTGTAATCACTAGACACTACTCCCCTCCCAGAGCTGGGGATAGAACCCAGGAGTCCTGGCTCTCGGCCCCCTGCTGGAAGTACTAGATCCCACATCCAGAGCTCAGGATACAACTTGCATCCCCAAAACCCCTCCCCACTACACAGGCAGAAGGTGCTGTTTATATTTTACCCCAGTGATATTCTGGCTGCTGGTCTCCCAAGGTCCCTCAGGACTTGAGACCACAACTCTCACTGCAAGCCGATGTGGGAGTTGAGAGCGTGAATCCCTTTGGAAACCCCAGCATTGAAGCCTGAACTGGTGCTAGCTCCCTCACTAGCCCCTGGAGGTAATGGGGGCCTTGACCGTATTGGGATGAACAACCCTCTCATCACCCTTTGGAAGCTTCAACTCACAATTCCCTGGCTTCACCTTGACCTTCAAGGTTTCATTCAGCGTCATGTGCCACACCAGGCAGAAATACTGGGGCCCCGCTTCTCCTTCCCCCTTGGGCCTGGGGACTCTCAAGATGCTCTGAGTGGAGTAGGCCTGGCCAGATCTGACGATGGGGCCACTGCTGTACTGGGAGGCAGGACTATGGAGCCGTTGTGCTCCCAGCGGAAACTGATGTCTGCTGGGAAGAATCCAGTGACGTCGCAGAGGAACGTGTGGGAATCTCTCTTCCCTGGAGTTTCCTCTGGGTCCGGGCAGGAGACAGTGGCTGAGACAGTAGACTCATGGGCAGGGTAGGCTGGAAGGGACAGAGATGTGATATGAAGCTAATTTCTCTCCCGGAGATGGAATATGTCTCCACTGTGTCCCTCAGTCGAACATGTGAGGGGTGACCAACCTTGGCCATATTTATTATGGTATTTGCTGTTTTTCCTTAAATCCACAGCTCATGCGATGGCCAGGGAATCTCAGCTTTCATTTAATCAAAAAAGGAAGGGTCTGTCGCCACTGACTGCAAAGAAAAGTTTGAAAACATGATCCCCACCCACTCCCTTTAGCTTCCCAGCTCACCAACCAGAAAGCAAATAAAAGCAACCCAACATTTATTAAAATCTCTAGATTTCTTTCCACCCATTTCACAACTTTGTGGTTTGAAAAATTGAAAAGGGCTCAAAGAAGAGCCTCAATGAGGATTCAACAGATGTAAATGAGAGATTTAAGGAGTTATATTAGTTCAGTTCAGGGCAAACTGAAGAAGTGACTTGATTAGTGTATGAATACCTTCCCAGAGAGAAAATGTCGGGTACTAAAAAGTTCTTTAATCTAGCAGAAAAGGCAGAACAGGAACCAATGGCCAGAAATTGAAACCAGTCACATTCAAATTCGTTGTAAGGCAACAATACTGGAAGAAAACCATCAGAACAAACTATCAAGGGAAGTGGTGAATTCTCCATCCTTTGAGGGGTTCCAATCAAAACGGGATGTGTCTCTAGATGAAGCTTTAGTCAAAGACATGTTACTGGACTTGATAAAGGGGTAAATAGGTGAAATACTCTGGCCAGGGAAACATGAGGTCGGACTAGATGACCTAATGATCCTTCTGGCCTCAGACTCAATGAATCTAACTTTTATGGACCATCTTAACCCTACTTTATATCTTCTGTCCCTCATCACCTCTTGTGAAGGCTCTGGCTGAATCGTCACTTTGAAAGACCCAGGAAATATCCACCAGATCCTCCTCTATTTCCTCACCACCCTAATGGATTCTAGTGAATTGCAAGGGCTTCATTTTCCATGGCCAAAGCTGGTCTGAAAACATTCACCATTACTATTATTGTGGTGGGGTCTACTGGCCCAAACCGAGACTGCAACCCCCTCCCGCTAGGTGATGTACGGACGGGAAAGAGAGCTCCGTTCCAGAAACAGACACTGGCTGAAAGAAACCAAGGAGCCTTATCCCCACTTTGCAGGCCCAGGCACAGAGCAAGAGTAAAGTGATTTTGGCTGAGTTTGCAAAGGGAGTCAGGACTTAAACACAGACATACTCACTCATGTCCATGAGTGGCATATCCTGGGTGACTTCTCCAAAACAAGGAAGTTTCACTTTGCAAGTGAAGTTGGTCCTGCTCTTCCATTGCTCCAAGGTTATTTTGTGGGTGCTGGTGATGCTCTGAGTCCCATTGGCTTGTTCCGGGGCTCCTGTCTCCACCTCAGAGCTGGCTTTCCCATCCACTTCCCAAGCCACCTGAACATCTACCAAGATATAGCCCAGCACCAAGCACGTCACACGGGCTGTCTCCCCAATCAGGTCATCGTAGGACGGCTCGGTGACATAGACAGATGGAGCCACTGAGTTACTGAGACAGGCTGAGGAAATACAAAGGACTCATCTCAATAGGGAAAGAAGAGCAGAAGACTCCATGAATTCCCTGGGCCATGAAGGATACTACAGTGATGGGCGTTACAGAAGATTAGAGAGATACTGTCATTCCCCTAATTTTGTGATCCCTCAATTTCATGGGATGTTAGAAGGAAGGAAGAGAGAAACTATTGGAAAAAAAGCCTCTTTCTAGCTATCTAACAATCCCTTTCTGCCTCTCCATCTACACTTTCCTGTGCAACATCTATGGCTCCATCTATTTATTAATAATTATTCACATATATACATCCCCTTTCTCACTCCATCCATCCATCAGACCTATCTTTCTATCCAACCATCATATCCATCTTTCCTTCCAGTCATTCATCCTTCTAGCCACAGTATCTATCTCTCTATCCATCCAGCCACCATATCTATCACTGCATCCACCCATCCCTCTCCCCACCCACTCCCAGTATCCATCTCACTATTGTATTTCTATGTCACCCATCACCCTGGGATCTGGGCACAGTCCCACCTACCCTTAGGCGAGGCGGGTTTCTGAGTAACCCTTCATCCCACCCCACCGTGCATGACCATAGCCCCTCACCCAAGCACTTGCTGGTGTTGTGCATGAAGTGCTCCGTTCCCCTCGCTGGGAGGGTAACTTTACAGGTGTAGACGTCCTCCTTCTCCCAGCTCTCCTTGGTGACGTTCACTCAGCTCTGGCCCATATAGAAGCCTTCTGTGCCCTTCCAAATGGAGAAGTCCGTGGTGGGAAGGTTCCCCTTCTCACCATTCACCAGCCATTCCACTTTGGCTGCACCGGGGCTGAATCTCAGGAGGAGGCAAACCACCTCCAGCTGCTTCTCCAAAGAGTTGCGCTCACAGGAGGGGCCTAGGAGGCGAACCTCAGGATGAATGAGAGCCTCACATACTGGGAGCAAAGACAGAAAATGGATACCAGGTCAGAGGCATGAATCAATTGCAGTTTTACAGCTCTGAGGACAATGTGCTCAAGTCCTGAATGACAACTGAGAGAGGAAAGTTTTACCTTTCCCTCCTTCCTTCCCTCTGCACCATTTCATCGATCTATCACTCTGTCTAAGTCATTGCTCCAGCCGTCCCTCCTTGTATCCATCCATACTTCTGTATCTCCATCAGTCCACCCACCTAGCCCACTCTCCATACCATCCATCCCTCTCTCTTTCACTCCCTACATCTTTCCCTCTTCACTGTCCATCCATACATCCATCCCTTTTCTTCTCTATCCTCCCTCCCATGGACGCTGTCATTGTATTGCCCCACTCCCTCTGACACTTTATTGCACACTTCTGCCTCAGTCTTTTCTTCATTCTCTGGCATCCCAATGTAGCTCACCATTCGTGATCTCCACATCTATCTTTTTATGGGAGGGAGTGTGCTCCACACTGCACTGGTAGGTGTTGTTCACCAGGTCCCAGGCAGGGACGGTGAGCTGGCTGACGAGGGTGAAGGCCCTGCCACTGCTCTGTGCCGCGGCTGGGAAGGTCTTGATCCCATTGGTCACCGTGCCAGAATTCCACTTGATGTCCACGGGCTCCGGGAAATAGCCAGTCACGAGGCAGGCTACAGTCACCTCACAAGTGGAGCTCCCAGCAATGTCGTCACAACAGGGGAACAAAGGGAACACAGAGGGGGGTTGTGGGAGCTCTGTCAGAGAGAAAGGCAAGTCAGGATGTTAAGAACTGAGAATCCTAAACCCAAAGAATGGTGGGACTCCAACCTCATAGGGGGCTCTACAGAGCCAGGAGCCCTGGCTGTGAGCCTGCTCACCTCTCTATTCCACCAGACCCCACTCCTTCCCAGACTCCTAGAGAGAACCCAGGAGCCCTGGCTCCCAACCCCATACACACACAAACCCACTAGATCACTCACTCCTTGAAGAGCTTGTGATGCATACAGAGAGATGCACTGCAAGGAAACATTTGAATACCTATTATCTCACTATCCTTCCCTTCCAGGATCAGTCTATCCCCAGACCTACGAGAGGAGTGGGGTCTTGTGGCTTAGAATGTGGGGGCTGGGAGCCAGAACTCCTGGGTTCTATCCCCAGCTCCAGGACAGCAGTAAAGTCTGTTTTTTCACACACACGCCCCCCATGGCAGGTTCTCTAAAAGACACCCCCACACACACACACCAGAGACTTCAATCTTTTCTGCGCTCTGCAGGCTTCATGACTGAATCTCTGGTGAAAACCAACAAACAACCAATATGGGCCAAAAAGGGGAAGTTGAGACAAGTGAAAGCTGTTTTTTCACGCCAGCACTCGCCCCATCCAATCCACTTTTCACACCTTCTCACCAGCTTCAACACTAAAAGCTCCTGAGTGGGCGTCACTGATAGATAACAACCTATAATTATCTTTGATGACCATTGTGGGGGAAGAAGAGGGGATGTCCGACAGGCAAAGAAACCTCAGATGAACAATCCAAATGACACAGACCACAGTGGGACACATGGACAGAACCCTCCAGTCTCCAGGGCCAGGCTGCAACCCACCATGGCTGATAATTTGGTGAGTAAATTAGAGGAAAGCGGCTGCTATTGGGGTGATACAGGGGGTGTTTTAACCCTATCAGAGTGAGCACCTTTAGGGAAGAAAACTTTGTAGAGAGGGGAGCAGGACTCCTGGGTTCTCTCCCCAACTCTGGGAGGGCAGTGGGGTCTGGTGGTTAGAATGGGAGTGGTGCTGGAAGCCAGGACTCCTGGGTTCTATCCCCAGCTCTGGGAGGGGAGCTGGGACAAGTGGGTAGAGCAGTGGGGGCTGGAAGCCAGGACTCCTGGGTTCTCTCCTCAGCTCTGGGAGGGCTGTGGGGTCTAGTGACTTAGAGCAGGGGGACTGGGAGCCAGGAGTGTTGTGCTCTGTTCTCACCTATGAAGGCAGTGGGGTACATCCCCCTGTGTGGACCCAAAACCAGGGAAGGGTGCAGAACATGGCTCCCCTGCAGAGCCTGGATATGCTGGGGAGGTCGGGATGGGTAACATAGGCAGTGCTGTGCCCCCCACCCCCCACAGAGACAGGGGAACAGAGGTGCTTATCTCACACTCTAGCTATAAGCTGGGATAACAGCTTTGAAAGGGGTCCAGAGCTGGGCTAGCAGGGGCTGCACATCAGGAGTGAGGGGCACCGGCAGGGCTGTGGGGGAGCCCAGGGCTGTGCTGGCAGGGGCTGTGGGTCGGGAGTGAGGGGCACAGGCAAGGCCAGGGGCGGCAGGGCTGGGATAGCAGGGGCTACAGGTCAGGAATGAGGGGCACTGGCAGAGCTGTGGGGAACCCAGGGCTGGAGTAGCATGGGCTGTGGGTAAAAAGTGAGGGGTACCAGCAGAGCTGGGGGCAGCCCAGGGCTGGGATAACAGGGGGCTGCAGGTCAGGAGTGAGGGGAACCAGCAGAGCTGTAGAGGGAGCCCAGAGCTGGGCTAGCCGGGGCTGCAGGTCAGGAGTGAGGGGCACCGGCAGGGCTCAGGGGGGCAGGGCTGGGCTAGCAGGGCCTGCAGGTTGGGACTGAGGGACACTGGAAGAATTGGGGGGAGGCCAGGGCTGGTCTAGCAGATGCTGCGGGTTGGGAGTTAGGGGCACCAGCAGAGCTTGGGAGAGCCAGGGCTGCGATAGCAGGCGGCTGTGGGATGGGAGTGAGGGGCACAGGCAGGGCTGGGGGGAGACCAGGGCTCGGCTAGCAGGGGCTGCAGGTCAGGAGTGAGAGGCACTGGCAGAGTTGTGGGGGGCAGGGCTGGGCTAGCAGGAGGCTGGGGGTCAGGACTCAGGGACATAAGCAGACATGGGGTGCTCAGGGTTGGGGGGCTGAAACTAGAGGTTTGGGGGAACAGCTGAATTGTTTCTAAGGGGCTTTTGTTGTCTCCTCTCTTTAGCCCAGTCGAAAATATCTGCAACCAAAAACTTTCTAAACTGAGGCATAAATTTCCCTTTAGCATGTCCCTTGTCAGAGGTAAAACCCTCAACTCACCGAGCGTGGGAACACGTCTCTCTGAGCCATCCCAGCCTCCCTCCACCAGCTCTGTGCTCATGCTCCATGCTGAGGGCCGAGCGTGGGGAGTTCCCAGCACAGCTAGATGTCAGCTTGGCTGCCTGGGGCTGGATGTAACTGGCAGCCCCTCTTCGGGCAACAGCTCAGAGTTCAGGCTCCTAATTTGGCCTTTGAGTTGAGCTGGCTCCGTTTTTGCGGCGCATTCAGCTGGAGACGCATTGGGCTTCCTTTCCAAGGGGGATGAGCTCTGAGGTCTCCGGCTAAAGCCCACTGGAGATGCAGACCCCAGTAACTGCTCCCCAATGCGCCTCAAGTTTGGGCTTCTAGAAAGTGAGGCCGCTGGAATTCTTGGGAGATTTCTACTGTAGAGTTTAGGAAAGTGTCCAGCAAAATCTTCATCCAAATTGGTTAGAATATGAGTGTTTCTTGAGTGGGAATCTGGCTAGAAAGGTCGTGCGCGAGGGGACGTGAAAGCCAGTCGACTACTGAGTTTGGGGGAGGGAAGGTTTTTTACTCTAAGCCCAGAACTCTGACCCTAAACCAAACCTTAAACCCAACTACTTAGACACCCAACTCTGTCCTAACTCCCTAACCAGGACCCTAACCCCAGTGGACAGATGCACCAACTCCTTAACCCCAACACCCTAAACCTCGCCCTCTCCCTATAGTCCTATCCTCATACTGAACCCCGGCTCTCTAGCCCCTACTCCCTAACTCTGACCCTCAACTCTGACCCTCTCATCAAACCCAACCCCTAACCCTAACGTCCCAACCTGATCCCCCCAACCCTGACTTTAGATCACTTAGGCTGCAATGGTCCTGGGATCAGTAGAGTCCTCATTCTTATTTCTCTGTAAAGCTCCCGGTGCAATGGGTCCCTGATCCTAGATTGGGTTTTCTAGACCACTGTGAAACAAGTACTAACGACCAATTATACCCCTAACCATAACCCCAGCTCTAACCCTAACCTCCCCACCTTCACCCTGTAAGCACCAGAGCTTTGATGTCTCCAGTCTAATTTCAAGCATCCCAAAACAAGAACTATCAGAACTTGCAAATTAGTCCCTTGGTTTAGGAAACAAGAGTTTCACTAACTCCCTCTGAGAAATGGCATCAGACCCGGTAGGAATCTGATGGTTGAATGACTACAAAATTGGCTAGAAATCCAATCATAACACATCAAATATTGAACTTGAGAGTGGAAAGGTATTTGACCCAAACCATTAAACCATCACCCTTAATTCTACCCCAGCAACCTCTAGCCCTTAACCCCAGCACCTAACCCTAACCCTTAATCCTCCTCCCCTATGTATAATGATAACCCGAACTCTAACCCAAAGGGCCCATATGTCCTGGGTTGACTTGAACAGCCCCAGTCTTTCCTGCAATGTCCTGGGAACTCATTGGGGATATCTAACAATGTGCTTTTGAGCCATAGAAATGCTTACAAGCCAGTAGGGGCCAAAGATGTTACCGCCTAGGAACCTAATGAGATTTACCCAAGCTAAAATCACTAGTACAACAGGGTCTGTGCAGCACAAGTTAAATTGGGGGCCCTGCTCCTGGTCACTCTGTGACTCAACCAGGAAGATGGGGGGTTCCAATCTCAGGCACACACTTAAACACAGACATTAACAAGACCTTGCAATTGTCAACAGTCTCACCACAAGCTGTCTGCTGTGCTGAATGGAGCAGAGTGGGGCTCCGTTAGGGGATGCTCTCCCCCGGCATTGAGTGCTGGGCCCAGTGCCACGCTAGGGCCCCCGTGCTGCATGGAGCGGGGTAGGGGCTGCGTCTCATGGCCTCGCTCTCTCTCCCTTTGCAGCTAGCCCCACGGCCCCGTCTGTCTTCCCCCTGACCTCCTGCACCGACGACGACACCCACCAGATCACCTTCGGCTGCCTGGCCAAAGGATACTTCCCCGAGCCGGTCACCGTGACGTGGAGCCCAAATGTCGCCTCCTCGGGCGTGAAGACTTATCCCTCCCTGCTGCAACCTTCCAGCGGCCTCTACACGCTCAGCAGCCAGGTCACCGTCCCGTCCAGCAGCTGGAAGTCTAACACCTATAGCTGCAAAGTACAACACCAGCCCACCAGCTCCAGCATCTCCAAGGAAATCCCAAGTAGGGACAGCGCGATGCAGCCCGTTGGAAGGGCAGGGGTTGGGGCTCTCTCAGGTCCCTGATCTGGTGACTGGTGCAGGGAGAGAGGATGGGAGACTGCCAGTGCTGTGAGCCGAGGGAGTCACCACTGTGGGAGGAGAGATGGAGAGAGAGACACCACAGAGAGATGGGAGTGAATGGGCACAGCTAGATAGTGTTGGGTATGGAAAGAGAGAGGCCACGCACCAAAGGGTGGAGGGACGAAAAGAGAGACCATGCAAAGAGAAGCGATGGGTGCTGCAATGCAGGGAAAGGGGCAGAGGGCTCAGTAGGGAGCCCAGTGCTGCAGGGAGTGGGGGGCTCAGTAAGGGGCGCCATGCTGTGGACAACAGGGTGCTGGGGCTCAGTAGAGGGCACTGTGCTGCCGGGAGTGAGGGGGGCCCAGGAGGGGTCTGTACAACAACTAACCCCTGCCACCCTTCTCCCAGAGCCCATCCCCATTGAACCCGAGGTGCACGTCCTCCACTCCTCCTGCACCAGCAAGCCAGGTGCCATCCAGCTGGTGTGCTTCATCTCCGGCTTCTACCCCGAGCCTTTGACGGTGGAATGGCTGGTGGACGGCAAGCCCGGGCAACTTTCTGGTGACACCGACTCTGCCAAGAAGGACGCCAACGGCCGCACCTTCAGGACCCGCAGTAATGCCAGTGTCTCCCAGGACGAGTGGCTGGAGGGCAAGATGTACACCTGCCAGGTGTATCACCCGGGCACCGGAAGCAAAAAGCAGGACCACGCCCACAAGTGCAGAGGTGACACTGAGCCGGGCCAGGCTGCCTAGGAAGGGGAGGGGACACCGGGCTGGGCTCGAGGTGGGAGAGGAGTGGTGGGGGGAGACTGGGATGGGCTTTTTAGGGGACAGGGCGTGAGAGGAGATCGGGATGGGCTTGGGCAGGGGAGACCCAGCGTAGTGGCTGACCCAGGCTCTCCCATCCCCAGAAGAAAAAACATCTCCCAGCGACATCCAAGTCTTCCTGGTGCCCCCATCCCCCACCGCCCTGTACGTGACCCAGAGACCCATGCTCACCTGCCTGGTGGTCAACCTGCCGAGCGACTCCGGCCTCCGGGTGGTCTGGTCCCGGGAGAAGCCAGAGTCCATTAGGCCTGATGAGCCGGACATCACTGAGCACTTCAACGGCACCTTCACCGCCTCCAGGTCCATGCCCATCCTCACCCACGACTGGGAGGATGGAGAGACCTTTACCTGCAGAGTGGAGCACTCAGACCTACCCTCGCCCCTTGTGAAATCCATCTCCAAGAAGCCAGGTAAGAGGAGCTCAGGGTCCCTAAGGGGAAAGACTCCCCTATCCCCACCCCCAGCAGGGGGGATGCTCCTTAAGAGGAAGCCCCAACCCCCAACAACCTGAGATCCTGGCCCCTGAGTCCCTTTCCATCCCCAAATCCACACCCTCAAATTGTGCTCCAGAGATACCAGCTCCCAGTCCCCAGCCCCTCCATCCTGAAGGAGAGAGGGGATGTTCCTACCATCCTACACACGCACACACACACACACACACCATCCTTATCCCCATGTGCCCCAGATGAGTAATGTGCTTGGCTCATCTGTGTCCTCCATCCCCATCCACCGAAGGCAAGCACTCCACCCCGGGTGTCTACCTCCTGCGCCCCCACAACGAGGAGCTAAGGAGCAAAGGAGACTCCGTCAGCCTCACCTGCCTGGTGCGGGGCTTCTTCCCCGAGGACATCTCGGTGCAGTGGATGAAGAACCATGAAGGTGAAAAGGAGACTGACAACATCACCACTCCGCCCATGAAGGAAAAAGATGGCGACTCGAACTTCTTCCTCTACAGCAAGCTGAAAGTCAGCAAGGACAGCTGGAACAGCGGGGACACCTACACCTGCATGGTCATCCACGAAGCCCTGCAGATGAAGTTCACCCAGCGCAGTGTCAGCAAAGTCTCTGGTAAATGAAGACGTCTCCTCCCAGCCCCACTGGTAGCATTGTCCAGTACAGCTTCCTGTAAATAATCTCTGTGCCCTCAGTGATGACAAGTGAATAAACGGAACGAGTCTGAGCTCACCCCCAGGTCTCCTTGTTGTGGTGTCACTGGGTGAAATCTGCAGGTCGCCCAAGGTGGACAAGGTCCCAAGTTGCAGGCTGGGAGAAACCCAGATGCTATAAGGCTGGGGGTGCTAATACCCAGATCCTGTATGGGTGGATACATATACACCATGGATGGATACATAGATACATGGGTAGATTCCATGAAAGGAAAGATGAGTAGATGCCATGGAAGGAAGGATAGGTAGATATGTGGGTCCATGCCATGTAAGGAAGGATGAATGCATGCATGAGTACAGACACAGCATGGAAACAGTGATGGAGAAGGGGGGTAGATGCACAGTTACACATATACGCACGTACATACTGCGGAGGAGCAGACACATTCAAGCCAATCTCAGTTGGAAGGCCAGGTGTTCAAAGAGATGATTAGATGGATACATACTTCAGGGGGCAGGAGATATCACCAAGAGATATCACAAGGAGGAGGAGAGAAATAGAAAGATCATTATTTGGATTAAATTAACTCCTATACCCCCAACTGAGACCAGGACCCTGTTGGGATGGGCACAGCACAGACAGTGGGAGACAGTCCTTCTCACAACCTAAATACAGCAAGAGGAGGAGGAGAAACAGAGGTACCAAAAGTGGAAGGGACCTGCCCAAAATCACCGAGCATGTCAATGACAGAGCTAGAAACAGAATCCAGGTGTCCTGAATGTCCCACCCAGTGTGCCTGCAACTAGACTGCACTGCACTCAGGGAACGATGGTTGGATGGCTCAAAGAGGGTGGATGCCAAAGGATAAACAGATGCCAAGGGATAGAAAAAATGTATGGGGATCCGCAGATGGGTGGACGGATGGAGAGAAGGGTGCGTATGGGGGTATAGATGGATGGATGGTGAATGTTGGATGGGTACACTTTCTGAAGGATTGATGGATGGATAAATAGATGGACTGTCATAGATGGACAGGAGGAGATGGGGATGAATGGATGTATAAATGAATGTCAATGGATTGGTAGTTACATATGGCACTGGACTGGTACCGATGGGGATGGGCAGGTGGATGGATGAATGGGTTGTTACCCATAGTGAGTGAGTGATAGATGGAGATGAAAGGATGGGTAAATATGATAATGGCTGACTACATATATTTGGGAAAGGATGGATGGTAATGAATGGATTAGTGTCAATGGGTACCAATGGTGATGGAGGGACAGGGGGGGATGAATACTGAAAGGGATAGACAGATAAGTGGATGGGGTTGCATGGATGGATGGTGAGGGATGAGGATGGATGGACAGACAGACAGGACATTGGATGGCTGGATGGTTAGGAACAAGAATGGATGGATGGGTACAGATCCGTGTGGGTGGATGGAAGATACAGATGAGGGTGGATGGATGGTTAGGGATGAGCAAGGATGGATGGATGGTACAGATCAGGAGGGATGGGTAGATGATGGTTATGGATGAAGAAGGATGGATGGATGGCTAAGCAATCCCTAGGATCCCACTGAGGCAAGGTCCTCTAGGCTAGAACCTGTGCATGCCCAGAGGGGCATTGTGTCAAGGTCAGCATTTACCCCACATCCCATCCCACCCCAGAGAGGAGCAGGGAGAGTTTCCAGACAGAATCAGTGGAGGGAGGGCAATTCAAATTCCCTGACCCCTAAACACACCTCCCCTGCTGGCTAGGAGGCTAAGGGGTCTCCCTCCACCCCCGACCCCCTGTGGCAGCTGGGGAGGGGGTGATAGAACAACATACAGTAAACACCCTGCACCAGGGATCAGCTCCTGGCACCCAGTGCTCGCAAAGCAGCAGCAGTAGTAGGGCTGTTATCTGAAGCAGACACTCAGCAGGGCTCAGCTAAAGTCTCACTAGCTCTGGTGACATAGGGGGCCCAGGCAGTGGGGTGGGACAAAGGATGCAGACTCCTCTATGGCCCCACACATGAGCCCTGTCTCCTACCTAGCCCCAACAGGGCACCCACACACATACACGCACATGTGTGTGTGTGTGTGTGTGTGTGTGTGTCAGCCCCAGGGCTGGATGGGCGAGTGCAGGGCTCGAACACACCAGTGCCAAGCACAGAGCTTCACGCATGGTGCTAAAGGGTGCGTAGCCAGCAGCAGCAGTGTTAGGGCTGTTATCCTGGGGGCCGTGCAGTTGCTAGCAGGGAGGGGCGCACAAAGTAGGAGACTGCAGTGGTTGCTGAGAGAGAGAGAGAGAGAGAGCTCAATCTGGTACAGATGGACACACATGTAACATGGCATGAGCCAGAGACCCTCCCGCCTGGGCGGTGATGTTTGTACACACACAGAGACGCACAACACAGAGAGACACAACCATGCACCCAGAAGCAGCCACACAGCCTCGTCTCCCTCCACTCTCAGCCAGCTCTAAGATGCAGCCGTCTCTGGGACAGGTGTTACAGGAATCCCTCACCCCGTGCTGAGTTGCTTCCCCTCTGGGGTGGAACATGGGGGCTGTTTGTACACGGACCCCTCACCGAGCACTGAGACATGTCTGACTCTTGGGTGGGGTATGCGGGGGTCAGTTTATATGGGGATATCTCACCCATCTCTAAGAAGCAGCTACCAACTCCAACCAAGTCCTTGGATCCCCCTCACGTAGGGAATGAGACCTGCGTCATCCAGAAGCCATGCACACCTACAGGGAGCATGGCAGTGGGCTCAGTATGAAGGGTTCTCCCCCCACAGTCAGAGCTGACCTCAATGCCCCCACTGCTGTGCTAGGGGGCGCCATCCTGCAGGGGGCACCATCTTTCCTCGGAGAGATCCTGAGCCTCCCCATCATTAAATTACTCATGGCTCTGTTCCTCAAAGCGACACTGTTCCGCAGCCCCCATGTCAGCTACAGCTTGGCATTTGGACAAGGGGTCCCTATCTAAACAGCCCCTGTGTCCCACACCAAAGGGGGCCACATCTCTGTGCCGGCCGTGAGAGCCCCCTATAAACAGCCACCAGATGCCACCATCCCAGTGCCACCCAAGGGAGCCCTAAATAAACAGCCCCAGAGGCGACTGTGTTCCATCTGAAGCAACTCCTGAGTGTTAGGTACATTGGGATCAGCGTCATAGAGGAAAACACATGAAATCCATCCATCCTGGTCTTTAGGAGGCACCCCCGTCGCTGCTGCATCCCAGCACCTCACACACACTCTAAGGGATCCTGAGCCACCTCGCTTGTGGGAATGGAGGGATGGAGAACGTGTGCAAATGGAGAGAGTGAGTGAAGATGTGTGGAATGGATGGTTGGATGAATGGACAGTTGTGTATAAGGATGGATGGGTGGAGGCATGTGTGGTCATGGATGGATGGGTGGAGGGGTGTGTGGGGATGCCTGGATGGTTGTATCTAGAGATGGATGGGTGGAGGGGTGTGTGGGGATGGATGGATGGTTCCATCTAAAGATGGATGGATGGTTGTATCTGGAGATGGATGGGTGGAGGGGTGGGTGGGGATGGATGGATGGATGGATGGTTGTTTCTAGAGATGGATGGGTGGAGGGGTGTGTGGTCATGCATGGATGGTTGCATCTAGAGATGGACGGATGGTTGTATCTAGAGATGGATAGGTAGGGGGTGGGTGGGGATGGATGGATGGTTGTATCTGGAGATGGATGGGTGGAGGGGTGGGTGGGGATGGATGGATGGATGGATGGATGGTTGTTTCTAGAGATGGATGGGTGGAGGGGTGTGTGGTCATGGATGGATGGTTGCATCTAGAGATGGACGGATAGTTGTATCTAGAGATGGATAGGTAGGGGGTGGGTGGGGATGGATGGATGGTTGTTTCTAGAGATGGATGGGTGGAGGGGTGAGTGGTCATGGATGGATGGTTGCATCCAGAGATGGACGGATAGTTGTATCTAGAGATGGATAGGTAGGGGGTGGGTGGGGATGGATGGATGGTTGTATCTAGAGATGGATAGGGGGAGGGGTGTGTGGTCATGGATGGATGGTTCTTTCTAAAGATGGATGGGTGGAGGGATGTGTGGTCATGGATGGGTCGGGTGAGGGCTGTGTGGGAGTGTATGGAGGGATGGATGGATGGTTGTATCTCGACACAGATAGGTGGGCAGGACGTCGCTAGGGATGGATGGATGGATGGATGGATGGATGGATGGCGGGGTCGGTCTAGAGATGGATGAGTGGAGGGGTGTGTGGTTTAGGATGGCTGGATATGTCTAGAGAGGGAATGGTGGAGGGATGGAAGGATGAGAAGGGGATAGGCGGGTTGGTGTTGGATGCACAGTCCGAGCTCTCTCTGTCACAGTGGCTGAGTCGGGGTTGATGTCTCTTTCTCTCCCCCCAGCAGAGATGATCGTGTCGGGTGAGTTTTGCAGCGATGACGGAGATGAAGAGCTTGATGGCCTCTGGTCCAGCCTCTCAGTCTTTATAACCCTCTTCCTCTTGAGCGTCTGCTACAGCGCCACCGTGACCCTGTTCAAGGTGAGAGAGAACGAACGTAGGAACGAAGGAGTGAACGAGTTTAGCTCAGTAGGGGGCAGCTTGGAAGGGAAAGAAAGAACAGAAGAAGGAAAGAGAAAGAAGAATAGGTGAATAAGACAGAGATTGAGTGAATGAGACACAGACATAAAAGCAGGAAGGGATGACACAGACAGACAGACCGAGCAGCTCCCCCAGCCCTGACCCCTCTCACCCCTGCTCTCTCTGCCCCCCTGCAGGTGAAGTGGCTGTTCTCCACCGTGGTGCAGCTGAGGCGTGCGAGGGGCCCCGAGCACAAGAACGTTCTCCACCGCGTGGTGTAGGGGCCGCTGCCCCCGTCCGCCCGGAGACAAGGGGCCGGGACTCCCGGCTCTATTGGTGACACCACCCTGAGTCCCACAGCTGCCCCCCACCACTGCTGTGCCTCTGGGAGACCCCCCTGGGGGGAGCGAGGAGCTCACCCCACATGGCCTAATCCGCCCTCAGCCACTGGGGACGCTGCCCTGCTGGGAGCTGGGCGGAGACCGGACAACTCGTACCATGCGGGGAACCAGCGCCCCTAGCGAGGAAACAACCCGAGTCCCACTTCCCACCCTCCTGAGCCCAACAGCCCCCTGCTCTGGGACTGGATCAGAGCCAGCGCCCCCTAGAGCGGAAAGGCCCCATATCCCCTTCCCCACCCCCTGCGCCAGCCAGCCCCCCGCCCTGGGGCAGGACCATAGCCAGAGTTGTGTCTGTCGTGCTGTATATTGCATATTTAGCTCTTCATTGGGATTTTTGTATGTGGTGTGTGTGTGTGTGTGTGACTTTTGTTGTGTGCACTGAGTGACAATAAATAAATAAATAAATATACAAATCAGGCTCCATCTCATTCATAACCTCCATCCCCGACTTTCAGGGACCCCTGACAGCCGCCAGAGGGTCATGTCGTGTCTGTAGGGGGCGCCTCTGGGCATGGAGAATAAAAGGAAGGATGCCCGCTGCACTGGCCCCAATGGGAGATGGGGGCCTAGTTACAAACCCAGAGAGCTGGGACTGAGGGGCACTAAGGGGAGATGTCTGGGGCAGGGAATACCACTGATCAGGAAAGAAAGAAAGAAAGAAAGAAAGAAAGAAAGAAAGAAAGAAAGAAAGAAAGAAAGAAAGAGATATGTGCGTGTCTGAGAATGGATGGATGCGTAGAGAGACACCGGGGGACTGGGACATACAGTGGGTACCGTTCTCCTTGGTTAAATCCCCCCAAACCACCCTGAAATGCAGCTACCAATTCTTAACTCCTTTTATTTTGGATCAAACACACAATTCCCGTGTAAGTTGCAAGTTAAACGATGGAGCAAATGAGACTCTTCTCCCTCCCCACAGTCCACGTTGACCAGACCTCAGGACACTACAGCCCTGCACACACAGACACACAAGGAAATCCAGTCCCTGCCGTGGGATGGGGGTGGAGGACTGAGGGCACGGGGCTGAGCTCAAGCTCCAGCATGGGCTGCCCCACGGGGACGTCCGGGGAAGGACTCTGCCCTCCCTGCTCTGGGTTCTGCGGAGCTCAGACCCTTCAGCGGCCGTTGTCGCGCCCTCCGCGCTGCCGTGGAACATGGTCCCTCCTGGTGTCCGGAGAGGGGGCAGGAGCCCGGCAGGGCTGAAGATGGAGGGAGGGAATGAAGAGGACGAAGCAGTGCTGTCCCCTCCTAGGAGCCCGGAGCCGGGCACTCACCGCACCTGTGGGACACAGAGAGCAGAAGGGTTCAGCCGGTGCCGCTCACGGGCAGCATCCTCAGCTGGGAGAGCAAGGCTAGAAGGGACCCTTGGCACCATCTAGCCTCGCCCAGCCACGCCTGCGTCCTGCCAGGATGTCTGGCTTGAGCTGGAGCTCATCTTCCAGACAGAGACACCAGCCTTGTCAAACCGCCTCAGGGAACGGCCACTGCCCAGTGGGTGCCGCACACCAAGTCCCTGGGGAGCCGCAGCTGCCTCCGCCGATTCTCCCTGCTTCTGGGACCAGCCCCATTGCACCGCGGCCCGGCACAGAACCGGCTTCACGGGCACCTCTGGCCCTTTGTGCTTCTGGGCCCGACGACTGATCCTTAGCGATCACAGCTGAGTGCTTATTGATTGACGCTCATTGAGCCTTGCTCTTGGAACACGTCCTCTTGCTTCAAAAAAATTAGGGATCATTCATTTTTGGTCATTGATCATTAATGCCTGATTATTGACAAGTGATTCTTATCAATTGATAATTATTAGCAGCTTATTGATGCTTGATCCTCGATTGTTTAACATTAATTACTGATCTGGGAGTGTTGATTATTGATAATTCATTGCAGATTAATGGCTATTCAGCATTAAGTACAGATCACTAGGTACTGACCAGGGACAGCCAATCCGTGATTATTGATTTCTCAGTGATAAATGATTGGAATTGATAATAGACTGTTGATTCTCATATATTGATCACTGCCGCATTAACCTGGATGGCAGCTCGTTAATTAGTGATGACAGGGGGTGGATTATTAATAAGTAATCGTTCCTGATTCTCTCTCATTGATCGTTGGTCACTGTCAGGAATCAGGGCTGGCAGCAGAGCCAGTCCCAGGCAACCTGACGTGCGCACCTGGCCTGGAGCCGGCTGCCTGATTGGCTCCACCCTGATTGCTTGGCAGAGTCAACAGCCCGGTTCATGAGCCCAGCAGAAGTTAAGCAGCTGCCCAAAGAATTTCCCCAGGGCTGCGATAGCAGCTGTGACTGCTTGTTCCAGCCCGGCTCCTGCCTTCTTCCCATCTGGGTCCAGCCCAGCTCCTGCCTTCTTCCCGTCTGGGTCCAGCCCGGCTCCTCCCCTCTTCCCATCTGGGTCCAGCCCTGCTCCTGCCTCCTTCCCGTCTGGGTCCAGCCCGGCTCCTCCCCTCTTCCCGTCTGGGTCCAGCCAGGCACCTAACCCTGGGCTCCAACTCCTGACTGTGGCTCTAGCCCTTGGCTCTGGCCTCTGACAATCACTGACTATGGGTGGTGATGGTGATGGCGGCTGGCTGCATGCTGACGGCGTGGGATCGATTCCTGAGCACGGGTTGTTGCTCTGAGCAGTGACGCGGGACCATGAAGGTCGCTGTTGCTCTTACCTTAAGCAGCGTGACGCCGGCGCTGTACAACAGGCTGAGCAGGAAGAGAGCAATGAAGGCAACAGGTGTCCAGAGACCGTCAGATTCCTCCTCTCCTCCTTCAACACAGACGCCTTGGTCCTCCACGAGGCAGAGAGGAGCTGGGGATGAGACACATGTGCCGGTTAGAGAGGCCTCTTCGTTAACCCAGGGAGCTGAGCGGGCACAGCGGGGAGCTCCGATCTGTGCTCTTGGCAGGAGATCCCCGTCCAGGGCCAGAGACAGAGGGTCCCTGCCAGCGGAGACCGGGCAGGCTGCAGGTGGAGACCCCCCGTCACAGGCTGCAATTCTCACAGCAGCCTCAGGGATTTCAGCCCCAACTTCCATTAAATTTCACGCCCTTTGGCTCCTTTACACACCCCAGCCACCCCGAGCATGCGATTCCCCTCCCCAGGCCAGTAACAGAGCTGGGCTGAGACCTGCCAATGCATAGCTCAATGGGGCCATGCACCCCCATCCAACAGCGGCATCTTCCCAGCCAATGCCAGTTCATTCCAATGCTGCCCTTCCAGATTTTGTGCCGGTGGCAGGGTGTGCATACCCGCACCAGCCAGGAAAGGGTTAATCACACCCTAGGGGTGGAGGAAGTCCTTCACCTCACACCATGCTGAGCAAGCTCCAAATGCTGTGCTGGTAGGAAGAAGAGCAGCCAGCTCACTCTGCACTGACCACCAAGGAGGAAGGACACTTGGTCGACGCTCCAACCCAGGAGCCATTACAGCCCTTGCCTGTGGAAGGTGGACATCTCAAGACACAGACCTGGGACCTGTTGCCTTCAGCTGACCAGCTGCAGTCGCAGTCCCAGGGAATTACCTGCTCCGAGGAGCTCGCAGACCCCAACGTGATATGGACTGCAGCTTCAGGAAGCCCGGTAGGAAGTGACCCAGGGAGGTGGAGGGAGTGGTATCTCCCACCCATCTAAGGTCAGCAAGTTGCAATGAGGTGAGGAAAGCAATAACAGATAATGCGGAAATGGCAGAGGTGCTTAATGACATCTGTGTTTCCGTTTTCACCAACAAGGTTGGTGGTGATTGGACGTCTAACGTAGTGAATGCCAGTGAAAATGAGGTAGGATCAGAGGCTAAAATAGGGAAAGAACAAGTTAAAAATTACTTAGTCATGTTAGATGTCTTCAAGTCACCAGGGCCTGATGAAACACATCCCAGAATACTTGAGGAACTGACTGAGGAGATATCTGAGCCATTAGCGATTATCTTTCAAAAGTCATGGAAGTTGGAGGAGATTGCAGAAGACTGGAAAAGGGCAAATCTAGTGCCCATCTATAAAAATGGAAATAAGGACAACCTGGGGAATTACAGACCAATCAGCTTAACTTCTGTACCCGGAAAGATAATGGAGCAAATAATTAAGCAATCAATTTGCAAACATGTAGAAGAAAATAAGGTGATAAGTAACAGCGTGGATTTGTCAAGAACAAATCGTGTCAAACCAACCAGATAGCTTTTTTTGACAGGGGAACAAGCCTTGTGGATAGGGCGGAAGCGATAGACATGGTATATCTTGACTTTAGGAAGGCTTTTGATACAGTCTTGTGTGACCTTCTCATAAACAAACTAGGTCAATGCAGACTAGATGGAACTACTATGAGGTGGGTGTATAACTGGTTGGAAAACCGTTCCCAGAGAGTAGTTATCAGTGGTTCACAGTCATGATGGAAGGGAATAATGAGTGGGGTCCCGCAGGGATCAGTTCTGGGACCAGTTCTGTTCAATATCTTCATCAATGATTTAGATAATGGCATAGAGAACACACTTATAAAGTTTGTGGACGATACCAAGCTGGGAGGGGTTGCAAGTGCTTTGGAGGTTAGGATTAAAATTCAAAATGATCTGGACAAAGTAGAGAAATGGTCTGAAGTAAAAAGGATGAAATTCAATAAGGACAAAAGCAAAGGACTCCACTTGGGAAGGAACAATCTTCCGCTCTACTCCGTGCTGATTAGGCCTCAACTGGAGTATTGTGTCCGGTTCTGGGTGCCACATTTCAGGAAAGATGTGGACAAATTGGAGAAAGTCAGAGAAGAGCAACAAAAATGATTAGAAGTCTAGAAAACGTGAGCTTTCAGGGAGGATTAAAAATTGGGATTGTTTAGGCTGGAAAAGAGAAGGTTGAGAGGGGACATGATAACAGCTTTCAAGAACATAAAAGGTTCTGACAAGGAGGAGGGAGAAAAATTGCTCTCCTTAACCTCATAGGGTAGGACAATGAGCAATGGGCTTAAATTGCAGCAAGAGAGGTGTCGGTTGGACACTAGAAAAAACTTCCTGTCAGGGTGGGTAAGCACTGGCATAAATTGACTAGGGCGGTTGTGGAATCTCCATCATTGGAGATTTTTAAGAGCAGGTGAGACAAACACCTGTCATGGGTGGTCTAGATAATACTTAGTCCTGCCATGAGTGCAGGGGACTGGCCTAGATGAGCGCTCAGGTGAGCCCGTGTCCCACCGCCCTTGCCTCATCCCCTCCGGTGACAGCCCCTGGGTGTGGCCATTACCACACTGCCCTGCATTTGAGGTCCTCTCTATTCACTCTGGCCACTAGGCCACACTCCCCTACACTCAAGGGCTGCTAGATTGACTCTAGCCCCAAGAAAACAAAGTCCTGCACTTCAGGGCTGATATACTGACCATGGGCACTAGGCCACACCGCTCTGTGCTCCTGGGTGCCCTTTAACAGACTTATCCTCCAGGAACTTATCTAATTTCCTTTTTGAACCCACTTATATTTTGGGCCATCACAACATCCCCTGACAACTACTTCCACACGTTGACTCTGTTGTGTGAAGAAGTTCTTCCTTGTGTTTGTTTTAAACAAGCTGCCATTTAATTTCATTGGGTGACCCCAGGTTCTTGTATTATGTGAAGGGGAAAATAACACTTCCTGATTTACTTTCTTCACACCCGCCATGATTTTATAGACCTCTGTCATATCCCCCTTAGTCATTTCTTTTCTAAGATGAAAAGTCCCAGCCTGTCTAATCTCTCCTCAGTCGGAAGCTGTTCCATCCCCATGATCAATGTTGTCCCATTTCTCTGTACCTTCTCCATTTCTAATACATCTTTCTTGAGATGGGACAACCAGGATTGCAAGCAGTATGCAAGCTGTGGGCATACCATGGATTTATACAGTGGCATTATGAGATTTACTGTTTTAATATCTGTCCCTTTCCTAATGGTTCCTACCATTGTTACCTTTTCTGACTGTCACTCTGTGTTGACTCAGGAACTGAATGCTGTATTCCAGTATTGGTCTCCCTAACCCTGTACACAGAGGTGAAATCACTTCCCCTGCACACCAACCCCATGTTTATACATCCAGGGACAGAGCTGGGAGGAATGAAGGCTCCTAACTCAGTCTCACCCTCCTGCCTATCTCCCTGAAGACATAACACCAAATTCCAGGGCGCTCTGCCTCTAACCTTATGTGGTCAAGCGAGGACGCGTCTCCTAAGGGTTCCTACGACAGTGTGGCTAGGGCTGCATTGCTGGACAGGTGCAATAGTTAAGAAACAAGTCTTGGAGATGGGGGATCAGGGCTCTATTCCCACCTCTCTCACTGACCTGCAGTGTGACCAGAGACAAACCACTTCGGCTGGGGACTTTAAAGGACTCTTAGGAAATTAGGTGCCAGTGAAATAAACTCACAATTGAATGGGAGTTGGGTGTCTCGTTCCCTTTTAGCTTCCCAATTTTAATCCCTTTGTGCCAAAATATCAGCTCCTTGGTTCCAGGACATTTGCTCTGCGTGTGTTCGTACAGGGCCCATGCAATGGGGCGCTGACATCAGTCAGGAGATCTAGGAGCTGCAATATCATGAATAATAATGGATGGATCGCAACTCACTGCAGAGGGATGGTCAGGTAGAAACATGACACTCCATGAGGATGGATGGATGGATGCAGAGAGGAGATTGCATAATTTTGCATGCATGGATGGACGGAGATTGTGCAATCAAGGAAACAGGTACTGCAGAGGGTAGGATGGATGGATAGATCCTGTGGAAGGGTGAATTGATGTAGACAATCCATAAGGAAAGAAAGAAAGAAAGGTGGGGGGATACATCTAGATATTGTGGGAGGAAGCGTGGGTGGGTGGATGAGACACAGAGACAGTCTCCGCCAGAAGACACACCCTTCATCACAAACTCTAGCATGCTGCATTTTTATTTGGGCATATTCCACACACAGCCACGCTCTGTACACCAGAGCTCCCACAGCTTTACACACAGGCTAAGAGGAATCCCAGACCCCACAAGGTTCCCTGGCCATCTCAGATACGCCGTGAGGAGCCCACGCGGCTCTGCTCCTCAGTAGCAGGTGACGTCGGTATCGGACAAGATCACAGAGACATTGACGGCGGTGGGTTTACCGGAGGCTTTGTCCACACTCCGGTGGATGAAGGTCATGGGCAGACCCTCATGCCCCACCACGCAGGCGTACGTGTTCCCCCGTTCCCATTCAGATGCCAAGACATTGAGCTTGCTGTAGATGAAGTAGCGCTCCTCCTTCCCGGCCTCCCGGACTGGGCCGATGTTGGTGTAGGCTTCCTGGGGCACAGGCCGGTCCTGCTGGGTCCATGTCACCAAGATGTCTCTGGGCCGGAAGCCGGAGGCCAGGCAGGTGATGGTGGCTGATTCCCGGAGAGCCAGCTCCTCAGCGTGAGGAGGGGAGATGTAGACAGAAGGGGCCCGGAGGGAAACCACTGCCATGAGACACAGCAAAGGGTTAATGCAAAGGATTGGGACCCAGGAATCCTGGCTACCAACCTCCACCCTCATCGCCCTGCTATATCCCACGAGACCCCCCACTCCCCACCCAGACCCATGGATACAATCCAGGAGTTCGGGCCACACTAATCCACCAGATCCAAATACCTTCCCTGAAAAGGGGCAAGAATTCAGGACTCATGGCTTCCAGTCTCCCTATTCTAACCCACGACATCCCACTCCCCTCCCAGAGACAGAAAAAGAACCCAGGAGTCCTGACTCTGTCCCCTTCTGTCTCATAAATTAGCCCATTACATCCCAACCACAAATTTGCGACTCCCAGTCCCAAAGACCTCAAGCCGGATCACAGCTAGAGCCCCCTAGAGACAGAAGGTCCCGTGTCCCATTCCCCACATCCTGAGCCAGCCACTCTGCCAAGCCTGCAGCTGGATGGGAGCTGGCGCCCCCTACAGGGGAAAGGCTGAGTTCTTACTGTGACTCTTGTGGATGCTCTTGACAATGGCCGACGGGATGTCTTGGTGCTTCACGGTGCAGGTGACCTCCTCCCCCGCCTGCCACTCCTCCACGCACACCCGCAGGAAGCTGGTTGCACTGTAGGTGCCATCTTCCTGCAGCACTGGCTCCCTGGAGACCACGGCCAACGGGCCTCCACTACCCCGCTTCCAGGAGACCTCCAGGCTGCCGGGGGTTTCCATGCCACTCACCAAACAACTGATGGTGGCGTTCTGCCCTATGTACAGGTCCTCCAGGGAAGGGGGAAGGAGAGAGACCTCCAGAGGGTGTCGATTACAGTTGCTGACACCTGGTTGGGGGCAGGAGGCAGCGTTGAGGGCTGGGCTGAGCAAATATTTCAACAGGCACAAGGTGGTAACTGAGTGCCTCTCTCTCAGGGGCGCAAAGCCCAGGGGCTGTTTGGGAAAGGGGCTGAGGGTCATTGGAGGTGGAAATAGGGCACTGGGTTCCCTGGTAGAAGGGGCGGGACCCTCATCTTATGGAGCAGTGGGGAAAATAGCTGAGATTTTCCAACCACCCGAGAGATTGGGATTCCTGGGTCCAATTATTGTTATTTGGGTCTCTGGGTCCCAAGAGCAAATCTGAAGGTCTCCGGCTTTGTCGGGAGAAAGCTCCATTGTGGAAAACATGGCCAGGGACAGACCTGCCGTGGTTGCTCAACTCAGGGTCCTTCCAGCCAGAAATTCATGAGCTTGATGACCACCTGAGCTCAGTGCAGTTATCCCCATTTCCCAGGGCAGCTGGAACACAGGACAAATGACCTGCCCATGGTCATGACTGGCACCCAGATCCTCCTGCTCTAACCACTAGACCCCACACTGCACCCACGGCTCAGGACGGATCTTGTGTTCCCTAAACCCTACCCTCTGCACAGGGAGAAGGGCCATTTATATTTCACACCTATGCTCTGCTGAGGTCCCTCAGGACATGAGTCCCCCAACTCCCACTGCAAGCCGATGGAGGAGGGGAGACCTCGAATCACTTTAGAAATCTCAGCAGGGAAGCCCAGACTGACGGGAGTCCTGGCACCCAGGGACAATATACTCTATTGAATGTTGTGTGAAGGATATGCATGGTGTCGCTCATGAGATTAGTTTCTAAAGTGGATGTTGCTGGAGCTGGGAGTCCAGATTCATATGGACGCCCAAGCCCCACTGTGGGGCAATGGAGCTGAGGGGTTTCTCTCCTTTGTTTGAATGAATTCGTCAGCTTCTGAATCCGATATGGAATCTGCCCCACCCCAGCTCATCTTTTCCTTGACAACAGATTTTAATTGGGTGCCTGTCATGGCTGCAGATCCATGAAGACATTCCTAATGTGCCAGCAACAAATGTGAGGAATAAAAAGGGACAATAAGGACAAAATTGTGAATCAGCCACCTTGGGAATCCACATCCAAGTGTGGAGCAAACAACTCCCAGGGGGATCCATGGTTAAGAAGGAAAGAAATTTTTCAGTGAACCACCTCCCTGCCATGAAAGTCCTCTGTGAACTTTCCCCAAGAGCAAGAGTGTCCATCCCAATGTCTTGGCCAAATCACAGCCCAATGAGATTACATTCTGCACCCTCCCTTAAATTCCCTCTTGCACTTAGGACAGTTTTCCTGCATTTCCGTTAGCGGTGATGGGGTCTATGAAGCTGCAGAATCATCTCCTCCAGGAGTGGGGTGGGATCCCCATTACTTGGGGCATTTCGGACTGGATAATGCCTTGGGAATACAGGGAACTCTCCTGCACTGGAGTGGAGGGGAGGTTCCCACCCAGCTCAGGTTGCAATAAATCTTGGTTTCACCAAAGACGACATCATAATGGAGAAAGAAATCCTTCATTGCCACGCCCTCTCCCCCCACCAGGGCTCACATGGGGTCATGCGGTTGTTTATGCCATTGGCTGGACAGGATAAGAACACATGTGGACATCCCCAAATTAATACCTGCCTCTGAGAACCCACTTACCGAGGGACACCTTTTCCACAACGCTCTTGGGCTCTTCCATGGCCGGGTGATGCACCACGCAGGTGTAATTTCCTTCTCCTTGACTTTGCTCAACCTTCAGGATGCTGTAGGCAGAGAAAGTGCCACTTCCTGACACAGGGCCATGGTTGTAACTGGACTTGAGTTCCGGGGAGTTATTCTTCAACCATGACATGCTGATCTCTTCAGGGTAGAAGCCACTAGCTTCGCAGATGAGAGTCAAGGAGACTCTGTTCCCGGAGATGTCTTCGTGGTAGGCTTGGGAGACAGTGACTGAGGGCTCCTTCTTACTGATGCCTAAATGAAAAGGAAGAGGGGCAAGAGAAGAATAAGACTTGGTTTGCCTGTCTAAGTTACGGACTTATATCCAGCAGCTATCACTGTGTGAAGGGGCCAGGGAGGGCAGTTGTTCAGGGTACGTGTGAAGCTAAACCAGGCAAAATAAAAACCCAACCCTTGAGCATCATCTCCCTTGAAGCTCAAAGAGTCTGGATCTTCACCCAAAGATTCAACTGAAATCCAAAGCCTTCCCCACAGAATGCACAGTGAACTTCCAGATCCTCAACCTTCAACGGCAACAACTTAACATCATCATATTCATCTTCTTCACCTCCCTTGTTTTTGTAATCACTTCCTTCCTCCTTATCTTCATCTTCTCCAGCATTCTAATGTTCTTTCTTTTTTTCTCCTTCAGCATCTTCATTTCCTTCTTCATTGTCATCATCATCATCTTCATCCCCTTCGAGATCATCATCCTAATCGTTATCCTCAGCTTAGTTTTACAGTAACGCAGATGGGCAGGGGGCTTTGAGCTAGTCCTGTGTCCCAAACCTGAATCCTCACCCCAAACCTTGAACCACATTATCTCCTCTTCACCCCAAGTCTCCACCATGCATCATCATGACATTGGGTCACCAACCCATTTGCTCACTCAGATGGAGCCTCTTCCCTCCTTCAAACACTTACAGCAAAATTCAACACAACTGAGATTTTTCAAAGGCTGGCTAAGGGACTTGGACACCTTGGGTATTTCAATGGGATTTGGGCACCTAACTCCACTGGAGACTTAGAGATTCTCATCAGAAATATCCCTGAAAGACCAGATGCCAGCGACAAGCACCAGCCAGATTTCCAGAGGTAAGAAGTACATATGCACATCAGACCAGAGTCCCTAACAGGCCACATCGCTGGATCCCAGGGAGCGGAGGGAGTGAAATTCTTGGAGAACCTGGAAATTAATGATAAAGCAGGGAATACTGGGGAAACTGTGCAAGTGGAAATTACTGAGAGATAGAGAATGATTCATAGGAGAAATAATAATTATACCTGCAATGCACCCCTGTGCTGAGGGCCTAGGCTCCGCTAAAGTCCTACTTGTCGGGGGGTTAACTGGGACTTAGAGGCTGCCTAGGATTTGTGCGGGGTGAGTTTCACCCTCTAATCCCAATTAACAATGACTGGAGTTTGCCTTTCCCTTTGACATGCCAAGGCTACTCACCTGTATTGCTCATGCTTATGTCCTGGGTTAGTTCTCCAGAACAGGGTGTGGTCACTTTGCAGGTAAATATGGTGCCTTGTCCCCATTGGGCCAGTGACACAGGGTGAGAACTGACAAGGCTGGTGGTCCCGTTGCTGTTCTTCTTGAGAGTTTCTGTCTTCGCCGCAGAGCTGACTTGCCCATCCACTTTCCATGCGATTCTGCTGGCTGCTAAGTCATAACCCAAAACTAAACAGGTAACATGACCAGAATTTTTGATGACGTCTTCATAGGAGGGTTTGGTTAAGTAGATGGTTGGGTCAAGTGAACTTCTGAGGCAGGCTGAGAAATTCAAAGAGATCTCATTGACCAGCATAAATAATGTGGAAAGGCAGAAAAAGACTATCGAAATCTAATCTAATCTATCCATCCATCCATCCCCAACAGAACACTGGTAGTATCCATCCCATCCATCCATCCCCCCATTATATCTCTTTCTCTTCCCATCCACCTACAGTATCAATTTCTCTATGGTACTCCTCTGTCTCCCATCACACTGGGGTCTAGGTGCAGTCCCACCTACCCTTAGGCAGGGCTGGTTTCTGAGTAACTCTCCACCCCACCTCCCCACCATGCACGGGCGTAGCCCCTCACCCAAGCACTTGCTGGCGTTGTGCATGGAGAGCTCTGTTCCCACTGCTGGGTGGGTCACCTGACAGGTGTAGACGTCCCCCGTCTCCCAGCTCTGCCTGGTGACAGTCATGCGACTCTGCCCCATGTAGGAGCCATCTGTGCCCATTGCAGAGGAAAAGGCTGGGGTGGGGGGGGCTCCTCTCCTTTCCATTCACCAGCCATTTCACGTCGGCTTTCCCGGGTCCGAAGCTCAGGAGGAGGCAAACCAGCTCCAGCTGGCTCTCTGTGGTGCTGTCCTCGCAGGTGGGGACCAGGAGGTGAACCTGGGGTGGCATTGTCGAACCACACGCTGAGAGCAGAGAGAGGGGAAAACACAGTCCAGTGTCATTCTCCGTAGATCTCCACTCCCCTTCCTGAGAGAGTGCTAACTCTACAGTCCTCCCACCACTGGCAAAAAACCCACCTTGTTGTGCTGTGTTTAAACTGCGTACTTTATTCAGCCTCTAAGGATTAACTTCACAGCCATGTAAGGGATTAAAACAAATGGCAACAGGGCCCTTAAATCATTTAGGCAAATATTGAATGCCTCTGTGCATTCTTTCTGCACATGCTGCATGGAGTGTGTTCTCCCTGGTAAACAGCAGGGACAAAGCTGGAACTTGAGCTGTGTTTCTTTGAACTTCTTTTCCTCAATTAATGTCCCCTGTTTAAGGGGAACTATGGAGCTGTAGAGCATGACATGGCATCAGAAGAAAACCTGGGAGAGGACTGACTGTGTCTGACTATGGAAAAAGGGTCAAATCCTCAGCTGATGTAAGTCGGCACAAGGCCACTGCCTTCCGTGGAGATCAGTCGATTTACACCCGTTCAAGTTCTGACCCCAGAAGGCCTAGGTTTGCTGCTCTGGGGTTGTATCCATTTCAAAAGATGCCCGAGAACAGCCGGAGTGCAAGAAACACACACAGCTCCATGACAAAGAGGTGTAAGCGAGTGCTAGCTTGTAAGGGGGTGTAGCCCCGTTAGGGCCAGCGGTTGCTGGGAATTGGAATTTCATGGGGCTGCTTGCTGCAGTCTATAGAAGGGAAAGCTTCTGGCTCAGTGCTGGGGAAAGCACCCAAGAGGGAAATCTCTAGATGCGGACCAGGCAGGAGGGCTAGGGACCATGCAGGAAAGGGGACCTAGTGGGAAAGGGGGGGTGTGCTCCCCATCCAGCCGGCTGAACGCTGGGGGGGCCCCGGGTGGCTGGGAGCCTGTGCTCTGAGTTGCACTGGTTTTGCTTTGAGTCCTTGTGTGTGAACAAATCTGGCCTTTGGACTGAAGCAGCGAATGGGCTTTGTTCTACCCCCCCGGTGGGAGGAGTTTGGGTTTGGGTGAGGGTGAGGGAGTAAGGCAGTGAGCCGAAGATTTCCCCTGTACAGAAGGGCAGCATGCGGCTTAGGTGCCATTTCAGACCAGATGCGTGTCTAAGATTTTCCAAGGTGCCTCAGGGATTTACGTGCCAAGTGCCCAGGGGAACCGGGGGCCTAAATATTTTAGGCAGGGCTGAAAAATCTCCCCTTTAGTGGAACATAGGTCTCTGCCCAGGGTGCGTTTCACCCTGAGGTTTGCCTCATTCAGGGGTCCATGGAGAGGGGCGCTGGGGGCGGGAGTTCTGCAATGACAAAGCACCAGGGCTCAGTGTGTTCCAACACGGGGCCAAACTTTCCCCACTCTTTCAGGGTGAGATTTTTCCAAAGGCACCTACAGGATGTGGATTAAGATTAACTGGCTCCCAGACCCTCTAGACGCTTTGAAAATCTCAGCCTGGCTGCCCCCTCCTCCCCCCGCCGCATGTCTTACATTCCTGAGGGAACTTCCCGGACACTGTCTTTGCTGAGCCTTGATGCGTCACGTCGCACTGGTAGGGGTCGCCCTGCCGGGAACTGTCAGAGGGGATCAGCAGGCTGCTCTGGGTGTGGAGCCCATTGCTCATCGTCACCTCTGGGAAAGTTTTGACCCCCTTGGTCACTTGGCCAGAATTCCACTTGATGTCCACTGGTGATGGCAAATAGCCAGTTACGAGGCAGGCCAAGCTGGTGTCCGGGGGCGCATTGCCGGTCTTGCTGCAGCAGGGAACCAGGGGGAAGACGGAGGGGGTTGTGGCGGTCGCTGGAAAAAGAAAGAGAATATGAGAGAAACCATCAAAAGGGGGGAAACTCTGAAAACCAGGCCACTGATCTACCTACATCCGTCCATCCACCTCCCTCTGTGGCCTGATGGCTGCCTGGCCCAGTGGCCAATTCACTGGGAAAGGAGTCAGGACTCTTAGGTTCTATTCCCAGCTGCTGTGGGAACGTGGGCCTGTCGCAGACCTTCTCTCGCCCTTTAACTTTCCATTGTGAAGTGGTGTCCGAGCGATGGACGAAGAACACGAGAAATGGGATTCTGACCTCGGCTGCTCCAGTGTAAACCTGGAGCAACTCCAGAGGACTCGCTCTGGTTTTGTGCAAGTGATGCTGAAAGGAGACTCTGGTCCTTTAGAAGGCAGAAATATTCCCCACGCGCCTCACAATGTGAGTCCAGCCCTCCTCAGCTCTCCAGTGTGAAGTGAGCATCAGTACTGTTGTTGAACAGATGGGGAAACTGAGGCCTGGAGAGATGACGTGGCTTCCCCAAGGTGACAGGGGGAGTCTGTGGGAGATCTGGGAACCGAAGCCAGCTCCCTAAGTCCCTTCCTCTGTTTGATGACAAGACCGTTTCTTAAAGCTAGGGAAGAGCCCTCCAGGAGTCATGGATGGATGAGATAACTCAACACGCGTGCTTTCTCCTCCGGTCCCTGCCCTTCTTTGCAAACAGATCTTTCAAACCATACACCTCGGATTCTGGGCTCTTCAATCTGCCTCTCCGGGACACTGACAGGTCCAGGGGAAATTCACTGAGGATGAAATATTCACTCCCAGCTGGCTTTCCCAATTTTACAGTATTTTGGGGGTTGCAGTCCTTATTTCTGGATTCTGGTGGACTCTCCATGACACGGAGTCCTTAAAGCCAGCTTTGGCCTCTCTTTCTAACTGCTCTGCTCGACCAGAAGGTGGGGGCTTGGGTCAGGGATCACCGGGGGACGTGCCGATCCTGGTAATCCCTTCTTCTGCCCTGAAACTCCACGAATTGATGAGCTCTAAACAGGTCAAATTGCAGTGGACATTCCACCACCAGTCATGGTGCGAGGAACCACCCAACTACTTCTCACCACCTTCACAGGAGCAAGGACCAGAAGAGACCCTTTGTATAATAAAGACAAACTGCCAGGAGACCTTAAAAGAAGGAATAATGGCTAGAGGAGACATGATACTTGTGTGCACCTAGGTACAGGACATCTATCTATCCCCGAACAAGCCCACTATCAATCTATCCTTCCTGGGTGGTTGAGAGTCAGGACTCCTGGGTTCTTTCTCTGGTCTTTAAAAGGTTAGTACAGATGGGGCTGAAATGTCACCTCCTAGGATCTGTCCCCAGTTCTGGGAGTGGTCACGGATCTCCTACGTTAGAGTGGGGGGCTGGGAGTCAGGACTCCTCGGTTCTATCCCCAGTTCCAGGGCAGCCATAAAGTCTCCTTCTTCACCCTCCCACATGGCAGGTTCTCAAAAAGAGCCCCCAGGAGGCCTCAATCTTTTCTGAGCTTTGGGTCCTTCCTGGCTGAATCTCTGGGGAAAACCGACCAACAAACAAACAAACAACATGGGCTGAAAAGGGGAAGTTTCCACAAGTGAAAGTCACACTGAGGTTGTTTTTTCACCCCGGTTTTAGCCCCTGGGCTCACCCACCTGTCCAATTTTCACACCTTCTCACCAGCTGTAACAGTAAAAGCTCCCCAGTGGGTATCATCTCTTGTTTTCAATCTATAATTATCTTGACTACCCTCTGCGGGGGAGGAGAGGGGATGTCTGACAGGCAAAGATACCTCAGAAGAGCTACGCGACAGACACAGAGCAGAGCTGGACTCCCGGACAGAACCCCCCGGTCTACAGTGCCGGACCACGACCCAACATGGTGAGTGAATTACAGGAAAGTGACTGCTGTTGGCTTGTCACATGAGTGCAGAGGGTGTTTTAACCCTATCAGAGATAAATGGGGATAAGATGGGGAGGCCAGACTGTGCCCCCCGGCCCCGCAGAGACAGGGGAACAGAGGTGCTTATCTCACACTCCACCTATAAGCTGGGATAACAGCTTTGAAAGAACTGTAGGGAGCGAAACCAGGACTGGGCCAGCAGGGGCTGCAGGTTACGATTGAGGGGCACCAGGAGAGCTGGGGGGGGGCAGGGCTGAGCTAGCAGGGGCTGTGGGTCGGGAGTGAGGGGCATCAGCAGAACTGGGGACAGCCGAGGGCTGAGCTAGCAGGGGGCTGCGGGTCGGGAGTGAGGAGCACAGGCAGAGCTGGGTGGGGGAGCCCCGAGCTGGGCTAGAAGGGGCTGCTGGTCAGGTGCGAGGGGCACCCGCAGAGATGGGTGGGAGCCAGGGCTGGGCGGGAGCCAGGGCTGGGCTAGCAGGGGGCTGCAGGTCAGGAGTGAGGGGCACATGCACGGCTGGGGGTAGGGCTGGGCTAGCCGGGGGCTCCAGGTCAGGAGTGAGGGGAACCAGCAGAGCTGGGTGGGGGGCAGGGCTGGGCTAGCAGGGGCTGCAGGTTGGGAGTGAGGGGCACTGGAAGAGTTGGGGGGAGGCCAGGGCTGGTCTAGCAGGTGCTGCGAGTCAGGAGTGAGGGGCATCAGCAGAGCTGGGGGCAGCCCAGGGCCAGGCTAATAGGGGCTACAGGTTGGGAGATAGGGGCACCAGCAGAGCTGGGGGGAGCCAGGGCTGCAATAGCAGGCAGCTGTGGGATGGGAGTGAGGGGCACAGGCAGGGCTGGGGGGAGCCCACGGCTGGGCTAGCAGGGGGCTGCGGGTAGGGAGTGAGGAGCACCGGCAGGGTAGTGGGGCAGAGCGGGGCTAGCAGGGGCTATGGGTTGGGAGTGAGAGGCACTGGCAGGTCTGGGGGGAGCCCAGGGCTGGGCTAGCAGGCAGGTGAGGGTCAGGACTCAGGGACATAAGCAGACATGCGGTGCTCAGGGTTGGGGGGCTGAAACTAGAGGTTTGGGGGAACAGCTGAGTTGTTTCTAAGGGACTTTTGTTGTCTCCTCTCTTTAGCCCAGTCCCAAATATTTGCAACCAAACCTTTCTAAACTGAGGCATAAATTTCCCTTTAGCATGTCCCTTGTCAGAGGTAAAACCCTCAGCTCACCGAGTGCGGGAACACGTCTCTCTGAGCCGTCCCAGCCTCCCTCCACCAGCTCTGTGCTCATGCTCCATGCTGAGGGCCGAGCGTGGGGAGTTCCCAGCACAGCTAGATGTCAGCTTGGCTGCCTGGGGCTGGACGTAACTGGCAGCCCCTCTTCGGGCAACAGCTCAGAGTTCAGGCTCCTAATTTGGCCTCTGAGTTGAGCTGGCTCCGTTTTTGCTGCGCACTCAGCTGGAGACGCGTTGGGCTTCCTTTCCAGGGGGGACGAGCTCTGACATCTCCGGCTAAAGCCCACTGGAGATGCAGACCCCAGTAACTGCTCCCCAATGCGCCTCAAGTTTGGGCATCTAGAAAGTGAGGCCGCTGGAATTCTTGGGAGATTTCTCCTGTAGAGTTTAGGAAAGTGTCCAGCAAAATCTTCATCCAAATTGGTTAGAATATGAGTGTTTCTTGAGTGGGAATCTGGCTAGAAAGGTCGTGAGCGAGGGGGCGTGATAACCAGTCGACTTCTGAGTTTGGGGGAGGGAAGGTTTTTTACTCTAACCCCAGAACTCTGACCCTAAACCAAACCTTAAACCCAACTACTTAGACCCCCAACTCTGTCCTAACTCCCTAACCAGGATCCTAACTCCAGTGGACAGATGCACCAACTCCTTAACCCCAACACCCTAATCCTCGCCCTTTCCCTATAGTCCTATCCTCATCCTGAACCCCGGCTCTCTAGCCCCTACTCCCCAACTCTGATCCCCTCGTCAAACCCAACCCCTAACCCTAACGTCCCAACCTGATCCCCCCAAACCTGACTTTAGATTGCTTAGGCTGCAATGGTCCTGGGATCAGGAAAGTCCTCGTCCTTATGTCTCTGTGAAGCTCCTGGCGCGATGGGTCCCTGATCCTAGATTAGGTTTTCTAGTATGACACTGTGATACAAGTACTAATGACCAATTATACCCCTAACCGTAACCCCAGCTCTAACCCTAACCTCCCCACCTTCACCCTCTGAGCACTAGGGTTTCCATGTCTCCAGTCATCATGGCAAACTGGCCCCTTGGGATAGGACCCAAGAGGGATAGGACCCAAGAGTCTCACTAACTCCCTCTGGGATAGGACCCAAGAGGGATAGGACCCAAGAGTCTCACTAACTCCCTCTGGGAAATGGCAGCAGAACCGGTAGGAATCTGATGGATCAATGGCTGCAAAATTGGCTAGAAATCCAATCACAACATGTCAAAAACTGAACTTGAGAGTGGAAATATATTTGACCCACCATTAAACCATCACCCTTAATTCTACCACAGCAACCTCTAGCCCATAACCCCAGCACCTAACCCTAACCCTTAATCCTCCTCCCCTATGTATAATGATAACCCAAACTCTAACCCAAAGGGCCCAAATGTCCCGGGTTGATTTGGACAGTCCCAGTCTTTCCTATCAGTGTCTCAAGTGAGTTCCCAGGACTCTAATAACGTGTGTTTGAGCGACAGAATTGCTAATTGGCCACTAGGGACTGATGATGTTAGCAATGAACCTAGGAGCCTAGTGAGAATATAACATTTAATATTCGTACCCAAGCTAAAATTGCTGGTCTAACATCTGCATGTCTTCAGCTGGAGACCGGAAGACCCAAACGTTTCTGGTACCACACTTCTTCCAAGAGCCCAGAAGTGTCCCCCAATTTCAGTTCCTTGGTAGAAAACTTGGTTGTTTTCTAGCTGCAGACGCTGTGATTTCTCCAAGGAGAATTTCTCTGCCACTTGAGCACTTTGGCACCTAATTCCTGGGGTAGGGACTGTCTGTCATTGTGTCTCTCTGCAGCAGCCGTGTAATGGGGCCCCCGATCACAGACAGGGTCTGTTTAGCACTAAATGATTTGGGGGCCCTGATCCTGGTCACTCTGTGACACAACCTGGAAGACGGGGGGCAGCCTCTCTCAGGCACCCACATACACACAGACATTACAAAGACCTTGCAACAGTCTCACCACAAGCTGTCTGCTGTGCTGAATGGAGCAGAGTGGGGCTCCGTTAGGGGACGCTTTCCCCCAGCATTGAATGCTGGGCCCAGTGCCACGCTAGGGCCCCCATGCTGCATGGAGCGGGGTAGGGGCTGCGTCTCATGGCCTTGCTCTCTCTCCCTTTGCAGTTAGCCCCATGGCCCCGTCTGTCTTCCCCCTGACCTCCTGCATCGGCGAAGGCACCACCCCCCAGGTCACCTTCGGCTGCCTGGCCAAAGGATACTTCCCCGAGCCGGTCACCGTGACGTGGAGCCCAAACGTCACCCCCTCGGGCGTGAAGACCTATCCCTCCCTGCTGCAACCTTCCAGCGGCCTCTACACGCTCAGCAGCCAGGTCACCGTCCCGTCCAGCAGCTGGGAGTCTAACACCTATAGCTGCAACGTACAACACCAGCCCACCAGCTCCAGCATCTCCAAGGAAATCCCAAGTAGGGACGGCGCGGCGCAGCCCGGGGGGGGAACGGGAGGGGTTGGGGGTCTCTCAGGTCCCTGATCTGGTGACTGCGGCAGGGAGAGAGGATGGGAGCCTGCAGCGCTGTGAGCCGAGGGAGCCGCTGTGGTGGGTGGATGGACGGAGAGAGAGAGACACCATGCCGAGAGAAGTGATGGGTGCTGCAGTGCAGGGAAAGGGGCAGAGGGCTCCATTGGGGGCGCCGTGCTGCGGGGAGCAGGGGGCTCCATCGGGGGCGCCGTGCTGCGGGGAGCAAGGCGGGGGGGCTCAGCAGGGGTCTGTACAAAAACTAACCCCTGCCACCCTTCTGCCAGAAGGCCAGTACTCTGAACCCAAGGTGGAAGTCCTCCACTCCTGTACCGCCAAGCCAGGCACCGTGCAGCTGGTGTGCCTCATCTCCGGCTTCTCCCCCGAGCCTTTCACGGTGGAATGGCTGGTGGACGGCAAGCGTGGGGTACTTCATGGTGACACCGACTCTGCCAAGAAGGACGCCGACGGCCGCACCTTCAGCACCCGCAGCAACGCCAGTGTCTCCCAGGACGAGTGGCTGGAGGGCAAGACGTACACCTGCCACGTGCACCAGCCGGACACCAAGACCACAAGCCAGGACCATGCCCGCAAGTGCGAAGGTGACGGTCACTCCCGCTAGGCTGCCTCGGAAGAGACGGGGCAGTGGCGGATGTAGAGTGAGTGGGGCCCTGTGTTCAGCGTCATTTTTGGGGCCCCCCCTCGGGACCCAGCCAACGAAAAGATCATTCTCTCTTCTCCGCTCCGCCCGCATTTCTAATTCTTGTTTTCTCCCTCCTCCTCCTGTAAGTAATAGGAAGTAAATGAAAATAAAGGGAGGTACCTTGACTGTTGTTGTCGTCAAACTTATTTTTCCACAGACCACTTGAAAATCCCTGGGGGTCTTGGCGGACACATAATGATCTTTCCAAATTTTGCGTGTACCGTTCGCTAATGATTGTAAAGCACTTCGGATAAGAGCCCTTTGTAAAAAAATGTAAGAAAAGGTGGGGTGAGGGGTGTGGCCAGGAGTTAGGGTGCGGGAGGGGCTCAGGCAGGGGGTGCGGGGTCTGGGAGGGAGTTAGGGTGCGGGGGGGCTCAGGGTTGGGAGTGCAGGGTCAGGGAGAGAGTTAGGGTGTGGGAGGGGGCTCAGGCAGGGGGTGCAGGGTCTGGGAGGGAGATGGGGTGCGGGAGGGGGCTCAGGGTTGGGGGTTCAGGGTCTCGGAGGGAGCTAGGGTGCACGAGCAGGCTGGGGGTTGGGGTGCACGGTCTGGCCAGGAGTTAGGGTGCAGGAGGGGGCTCAGGGCTCGGGCAGGGGATTGGGGTGTGGAGCACTTCCCTGGGGCAGCTCCTTTATGGTGTGAGGGGTGCAGGTGGGGTGTGAGGAGGTGCTGGCGTCAGGGGGAGCAGGGGGCTTTAGGTGTGGGGGGAGCAGGAGTCAGCACTGGGGGTGCGGGGTCTGGGGGGAGTTAGGGTGCGGGAGGGGGCTCAGGGTTGGGGGTGCGGGGTCTGGGGGGGAGTTAGGGTGCAGGAGGGGGCTCAGGGTTGGGGGTGCGGGGTCTGGGGGGGAGTTAGGGTGTGGGAGGGGGCTCAGGGCTGGGGCAGGAGGTTGGGGTGCAGAGCGCTTACCTGGGGCAGCTCCATTTGGTGCAAGGGGTGCAGGGGGATTGTGGGGGGTGCAAGAGCTCCTGTCTGGTGCTCAGGGTGGCGGTGAGGATGGGGGGGTGCAGGAGTCAGGGCAGGGGTCTTAGGGGTGCTCCCAGCCCCCTGCCCTAAGTCACCCCAGCCCCCTGCCCTGAGCGGCTCATGGCAAGGGGCTGGGGGGCAGGGGTATGTGTAGGGGGAGTGTGGGGACCCCTGTGTTTTACTGTAAATCTGCGTCTGCTCCTGCTGGCTCCAGGGGCTCCTGCTGCAGGCTCCGCCCCCATCGGCAGCCAAGCTCCCCCTCCCCCACCTGTTCCCTGCCCCTCCCTCGCCGCCGAACAGCTGTTGGCCTGCGCTCCTGAAGGGAGGGGGAGGAGTGGGGCTGCGCTCCTGAAGGGAGGGGGAGCAGTGGGGCCGCAGGGCGCCGGGGAAGAGGGACAGAGCAAAGGCAGGGCCCAGGCCCTCCCCCTACAGACGCCACCCCCTCCGCCCCTTGTTGTGAGCTGCTTGGGGCAGGGGGCTGGGAGCACCCCACAACCCCAGCCCCCTGCCCTGACTCCTGCACCCCCTCACACGCACCCCCAGCCCCCCACCCCCTGACGTGACACCTGCACTGCCCCGGATCCCCCCGATCACCAAACAAGACCTCCTGCCCCCCCCCACATCCCCACCTGCACCCCTCACACCAAACGGAGCTGGCCCAGGTAAGCGCTCTGTGCCCTGACCTCCCGCCCCAGCCCTGAGCCCCCTCCCGTGCCCTAAGTACCTCCCAGACCCTGCACCCCCAGCCCTGACCCCTTCACTCCCCCACACACTCCCAGCCCCCTGCCTTCCCTGACTCCTGCACTCCCCCACACACACCCCCAGCCCTCCCACCCCAGGCCCTGACTCCTGCACTCCCCCACACCCCCAGCCCTGAACTGAGCATGAAACAGGAACTCCCGCACCCCCCGCCCCACATTCCCACCTGCACCCCTCGCACCAAACGGGAGCTGCCCCCGGGTAAGTGCTCCACACCCCAACCTCCTGCCCCAAGCCCCAGCCCACTCCTGCACCCTAACTCCCTCCCAGACCCTGCACCCCCAGCCCTGACTCCTGCGCCCCCTCACACCCCTCAAACCCCCCGCCCTCCCTGATTCCTGCACCCCCCCACATCCCCACCTGCACCCCTCGCACCAAACAGAGCTGCCCCAGCTAAGCGCTCCACACCTCAACCTCCTGCCCCAGCCCTGAGCCCCCTCCCAGACCCTGCACCCCCTGCCTGAGCCCCCTCCCACACCCTAACTCCTGGCCACACCCCTCACCCCACCTTTTCATACAATTTTTTACAAAGGGCTCTTATCCGAAGCGCTTTACAATCATTAGCGAACGGTACACGCAATATTTGGAAAGATCATTACGTGTCCGCCGAGACCCCCAGGGATTTTCAAGTGGTCTGTGGAAAAATAAGTTTGACGACAACAACAGTCAAGGTACCTCCCTTTATTTTCATTTACTTGCTGTTACTTACAGGAGGAGGATGAAGAAAACAAGAGAGAGAAATGGGGGTGGGGGGGGATAAGAGAGAATGATCTTTTTCTTGGCTGGGTCCCAAGGAGGGGCCCCAAAAATGAAACTGAGCCAAGGGCCCCACTAACTCTAAATCTCCCACTGGGCAGGACCAAGCTTCTGCCCTCTCAGCTGCCCTGCCCTGGGGCCCTCTGTTGTTGGGGGGCCCTGTGCCAGGGCACTCTGTGTTTTACTGGAAATCCGCCTCTGGGGAGGTGGATGCCGGGCTGGGCTCGAGGGGGGAGAGCAGTGCAGGGGAGACTGGGATGGGCTTGGGCAGGGGAACCCAGGGCTACCTGCTGACCTGGGCTCTCCCATCCCCAGAAGAAACAACATCTCCCAGCAACATCCAGGTCTTCCTGGTGCCCCCGTCTCCCGCCGCCCTGTATGTGGCCCAGAGCCCCATGCTCACCTGCCTGGTGGTCAACCTGCCTAGCAACTCCAGCCTCCGGGTGGTCTGGTCCCGGGAGAAGCCAGAGCCCATTAGCCCTGATCGCCTGGACCTCGGTGAGCAGTTCAACGGCACCTTCACCGCCTCCAGCTCCATGCCCATCCTCACCCGCGACTGGGATGCCGGAGAGACCTTCACCTGCAGAGTGGAGCACTCAGAGCTGCCCTCGCCCCTCAACAAATCCATCTCCAGGAAGCCAGGTAGGAGGAGAGCAGGGTCCCTAAGGGGAGAGACTCCCCTATCCCCACCCCCAGCAGGGAGGGATGCTCCTTAAGGGGAAGCCCCAACGCCCAACAACCTGGGATCCAGGCCTTGGGTCCCTTTGCATCCCTACGTGAGATGGAGACCATCCTATCCTCCATCCTGCTCTCCAGGACTACCAGCTCCCAGTCCCTCCATCCTGGAGGAGAGAGGGGATGTTCCTACCCCCACACCCACACACACACACATTCCTTCTCCCCGCGTGGCCCAGCTGAGTGATGTGCATGGCTCCCCTGTGTCCTCCGTCCCCACGCACCGAAGGCAGGCGCTCTGGCCCAGGCATCTACCTCCTGCACCCCCACAACGATGAGCTGAGCAGCTCCGAAGACTCCATCAGCCTCACCTGCCTGGTGCAGGGCTTCTTCCCCGAGGACATCTCGGTGCAGTGGATGAAGAACCACAAAGCCAACGAGAGCATGGAATACTTCACCACCCAGCCCATCAAGGACGGAGCCGGCCACTCGAACTTCTTCCTCTACAGCAAGCTGAAAGTCAGCAAGGCCAGCTGGAACAGCGGGGACACCTACACCTGCATGGTCATCCACGAAGCCCTGCAGATGAAGTTCATCCAACGCAGCATCAGCAAAGTCTCCGGTAAATGAAGACGTCTCCTCCCAGCCCCACTGCTAGTATTGTCCAGTACAGCTTCCTGTAAATAATCTCTGTGCCCGCAATGACAACAAGTGAATAAACGGAACGAGTCTGAGCTCTCCCCCAGGTCTCCTTGTTGTGGTGTCACTGGGTGAAATCTGCAGGTCGCCCAAGGTGGACGAGGTCCCAGGTTGCAGGCTGGGAGAAGCCGAGATGCTACAAGTCTGGGGATGCCAATTCCCAGATCCTGAATGGGTGGATACATATACACCATGGATGGATGGGTAGATCCATGGGTAAAGGCCATGGAACGAAGGATGGAATGGTGCTATAGGGAAGGAAGGATGGGTAGCTACATGGATACAAAAACAACACAGAACAACACAGAGGAGGGTAGATGGACAGTTACACACACACATACTACAGAGCCCATATCCAAGCCCAGGTCAGTTGGAAGGCCCGGTGTTCAGAGAGATGGTTAGATGGATACATACGTACTTCAGAGGGAAGGACTAATAGACCAACAGATATCACAGAGAGAAGGAGAGAGAGAGAGATTATTATTTGGATTAAAGTAGCACTTCCACCCCCAACTCAGAGAGGGCCCTGTTGGACTGGGTATGGCACAGACACAGTGGGAGACAGTCCCTCTGTCAAAGGGCTCACACCTAAATAGAGAAGGAGGGAGAAGAGACAGAGACACCAAGAGGGGAAGCGACCTGCCCAAGGTCACGTCTGTTACTGAGCTCGAAACAGAACCCAGGTGTTCTCAGAGTCTCACCCAATCCCACTAGACTGTGCTGCACTGCGGGAATGATGGGTGGATGGTTCACAGGTGGGGTGCCAATGGATAAGTGGATGGGGATAGATGGATAAATCTATGGTGAAGGTAGGAGGGGTACCCCTTCTGAAGGATGAAGGGATGGATAAATGGATGGCCGTAGATGGACTGCGATAGATGGAAGGCTAGAGATGGGGATAGGTGGGGATGGATGGATGTATTAATGAATGGGTAGGTGGGTGCATATGGTAATGGATCAGTACCGATGCAGATGGATGGTGATGGACAGACGGATGGATGGGCTGGTACAGATGGTGAGTGACAGATAGACGAGGATGAATGGATGGGTGAATGTGGCAATGGATGGATGGACGACTGAGTGTGTTAATAGAGACATATGGTGATAGATGGTTGGAGATGGATAATATATAAAGGGATGATAGAGAAGTGGATGGGGTTGCGTGGATGGATGGAAGACATGGGTGAGGATGAATGGATAGATGGGTAGGGATGATGATGGAGATGGTTGGATGTGGAGGTAGGAGAATGGATGGGTATAGATCTATATGGATGGGCGGAAGATATAGAAAATGGTTAGAGATAAGGATGGATGGAGTGTGGGATGGCTGAGTCAGTAGGTGTATCGGTGGATGGCCAAGCATCTCACTGAGGCAAGATCCCCTCTAGGCTATAACCCATGTGTACCCAGAGGGGCACCGTATCAGGATCAGAATTTACCCTACACCCCCATCCACTTCAGAGAGGAGCAGATGCCCCATGGGGATTTTCCAGACAGTCAGTGGTGGGAAGGTAATTAAAATACCGTGACCCCCACACCCAGGCAGTGGGGTGGGACAGATGATGCAGATACCCCTATGGCCCCCCACATGAGCCCCGTCTCCTACCCAGCCCCTCACTCACACACCTTCCCCCCATGTGTGTATCAGCCCCAAGGCTGGAGGGGCGAGCGCAGGGCTCAAACCCACCAGTGCAGCACACACAGCTCGCACCTGGCATTAAAGAGTGGGTAGCCTGCAGCGGCAGTGGTAGGGCTGTTATCCTGGGGGCCGTGCAGGGGACACAGAGAAAGAGAGTGTGCGGGCTGGCTGAGAGAGAGCTCAGTCCACTGCAGATGGACACACCTGTCACATGGCATGACCCAGGGACCCTCCCACCTGGGCTGTTTCTACACACAGAGACACACACAACACAGAGAGAGACAAACATGCACCCACACAGATCCATGCACCTGTTCTCCAGACATCTCTAGGGCAGGGGGCTCTGTAGGGGGCACCGTGCTTCAGGGAGCAGCATCTATTATGTATCAGAGAGAAACATTAGATCCCATCCTTAAGATTCTTGTGGCTCTGTTCTTAAAAACGACAGTGTTCAAAATCCCCACAGCCGAGGCAACTCCAGGTTGGCAAGAGAGCCCTGTATAAACAGGCCCAGAGGTGGCTGCGTTCCATCTGATGTGGCTTCTGGGTGTATAGTTACATTGGGATCAGGGTCATAGAGGCACAAGTGTGAAATCCATCCATCCTGGTCTTTAGGGAGCTCCTGCACCATGGCAGCATCCCGGCACCTCGCCCACCTCAGAGGGATCCTGAGCCTCCTTTCACAGGCAGAGAAACTGAGGCACAGAGAAATTCAACAAGCTTCAGTGCCAGGGTGTAGGGCCACGGCCATATGGGACAAGTGAGAGGAGACCTGGGAGGCTCTGCATCCTTCATTTCATCACAGCGGGCAGGGGTGGGTGGATGGATAGAGGGGTGCGTCTTAGGGATGGACTGCTGGGTGGATGGGGGAGTTGCTATCATGGATGGATGGATGGATAGATAGAGGGGTGTGTCTAGGGATGATGAGTTTTGGTCATGGATGGATGGATGTACCTAAAAGTGGATGGCTGGAGGGGTGTATCTAGGAATAGTTGGATGGATGGAGGTATCTAAGGATGGACTGATGGATCGATGGGCGGTTTGTGGTCATGGATGGACGGATCGATGGGTGGTTTGTGGTCATGGATGGATGGAGGAGTGAATGGGGATGGGCAGATGGATGGATACATCTAGAGATGGATGAATGGAAGGAGGCGTGTCTCTAGGGATGCAATGATGGATGCTTTGTGGTCAGGCATCGGTGGATGTATCCAGAGATAGATGAGTGGAGGGATGGAAGGATGGAGAGAGAAGGGGATAGGCGGGTTGGTGTTGGACTCACAGTCTGAGCTCTCTCTGTCACAGTGGCTGAGTTGGAGTTGATGTCTCTTTCTCTCCCCCAACAGAGGTGATCGTGTCAGGTGAGTTTTGCAGTGAGGATGGAGACAAGGAGATAGACGGCCTCTGGTCCACCATCTCGGTCTTCATCACCCTCTTCCTCTTGAGCGTGTGCTACAGTGCCACCATGACCCTGTTCAAGGTGAGAGAGAGAGAGAGAACGAATATAGGAACGAAAGAATGAATGAGTCTAGCACAGAAGAGAGTGTAACGATGTTGCCTCTTGTAACGATGCTGCCTTTGGTGGAACACTTCTGAGAGTATCAATTAAAGCCAAATTGCTTAGAGAAGGGCAGTTACAGCCCAAGCCTGGGATTTCTCCACTTCTAAGGCACACCAAACCAGCCAGACACAGAGGACTTTGGTTTTACCTCACTGGCTAACCACAAGTTACACAAGCAATTCCCTTAGACACTCCAGTTTCCCAGTATCACCACTAGTGCCCCTCGTTATGGGGACGAATGGTTATGAAAACCAATACCCCGGTAAAAGAGAAAAAGTTCTCACAGTCCCAAAGGACCAAGCCCCAGACCCAGGTCAATCTACAAATCAGATCTTACCCACAAATCCCGCGGTTGCCGATCCTTTAGAATCTAAAATCTAAAGGTTTATTCATAAAAAGAAAAAGATAGAGATGAGAGCTGGAATTGGTTACGTGGAATCAATGACACACAGCAATGGCAAAGTTCTTGGTTCAGGCTTGCAGCAGGGATGGAATAAACTGCAGGTTCAAATCCAGTCTCTGGAGAACATCCCCAGCTGGGATGGCTCCTTCAGTCCTTTGTTCAGCGCTTCAGTGTGTGGCAAGGTTCCTCCAGAGCTATGAAGACAAAATGGGGGGTTTTCAGGGCCTTTTATAGTCTCTGCCGGTGGAAGAGCAGCCTTTTGTTCTTACTGTGGAAAATCACAGCAGCAAGACGGAGCCTGGAGTCACATGGGCAAGTCACATGTCCATGCCTGGCTCAGTTTGCAGGCCGACACCATTGTTTACATGTTAGTTTGAAGGTTCATTGTCAATTAAGTGTTTCTTGACTGGGCACTTACTGAGAACTGTCCTTTCTCAAGAAGCTGAGCAAATGCTTCACTGAGGCTACTTAGAATCAAAACACATTGAGATACAAGTCCACAGCCAATATCCATAACTTCAACTACAAACATCATACACACACACAGACAGGATCATCACAACCAGCAAATCATAACCTCGTCATAGACCCTCACTCCACAACCTTTGTATAATATTTGCTGCAAATATAGAACAGTGGTTGCAACAATGATCTATACGGTGATAGCTTATGGCAACAATGTCACATCCCCAACGCAAAATTGATACAGTAAGGAATGAATCAAACATCACTGACTGCATCCCAAGAGCTCCCCAGTCCCTGGTTCTGTCTTACTACAGCTAATATTGGGTGAGAAGCTGTACCAGTGTGTAACAGAAACGGTTTATGGAAGTCATGTTCAATGACCTGACTGAATCTCTTTACAAACTCAAGGGAAAACGTGGTTTGAACAACAGTGGGTTGGCTCTGCTCTTGCAGCACGGTTCCAGTATGTCTGACGTGATTTTGCCAAGAGCTAAAGAAAACAGCTACTTTATTTATCCAAACTCTGGCAAATGTTTGGAACCCAATTAATATCCAGTGAATGTAGATATTAATGTTGTCCATACGATATGAATCGTGGCATTTAGCCGTGAAAGCAATAGGGTAGTGTGCCTCGGTTTCCCTTTTCATACAGCACATTCGGTCTGGAATGTCTTTTCCCCTGTGAAAAGTTCGAATACCGTTTCCAGGCATTAACGGTGAACCGTCGGCATCACAAGGCCTTTTCACATAAAGTGTGTTCTCAGGTATTTCTTTTAACAGGTTCAAGGGCTCTTCCAAAAGATTCGGCACATTGGACATTTTTACAGTTCTTGGTACTAGCAACACATTCGTTACAAAAATTACCAGTAGCAAGAACAACAAATTCATTGCAAGTGCCCATCTACCATCATTTTTGTCATGCCCCACCTTTGGCTCAATACCACTGGGGTTTGGGCCTTTCAGGGTTACCCTTTGCAAAATCAAGTTCTCTTTTTCCTCCTTGTCCTGAAGGATCAAACCCTGATTTCTCTTGCTTAACAGAATTCACTGGCTGATTGGCCATAAAATTGTTCGGCTCTAAAACATTAGTAGCCAAATCTGTCCTCAGACCCTGAAGCACAGACGGCTCCCTTACAGAATCAGCGCGGAGACATTCCTCTCTCAACAACCTCGTCTCCCCAGCAAACTGGTCAAGCACAGCCACTTGGTGTTATAGGGCTGCTCGACTTTCTTAACAGCTTTCCCTCCATCTGAGACCTTCTCAAAGCTATCCACACGGGATCTTTCAAAGGGAAAGTCAGTGGATCCATTCACAACAGAAAATTTCTGGCTGTTAGGACCTGAAACTTTCTTGATTCAATCGCTTCCACGCCCTTCAGCTACAGCAAACTGCTTGCACAGATTACCCTGAGGATTCCTTTCCCGAGGAGCTTCTCTAAGCAACAATTCACCCCTCACAGAAATTCTGCCCTTACCCGGACTCTTCACCTAGGGCTGGCTCTAGAGGACTCTAGGACTTTCTTTGCTCTTCCATTCCTCGGAGCTGAAGTTGGTGAACCTTCTCCTCGGCAGCCAGCAGCTCCCTGCGCCCCCTACGAGCCCTTTCCTCGCTCTCATCCTCCTCCTTCTTTCTTTCATCAGCTTCCCTTTCTCGCTCAGCATTCCTTTCCTTGGCTTCTCTCTCTCCCTCAGCAGCTTCTTTCTCTACTTCAGCCGTTCTGCTGCTTTTCCAGCCATCGACTGTCTGCTCGTTTCTCTTCGTGCTCAAGCTGCAGTTGATTTCCTGCCTTTTGCATTCCAATTGCTTCTGTAGCCTCAGGTAAGGGCTGTGCTCCTGCCTGCTGATCACTGCCCATGAACAGATCTCCCAGTCCTCCATTTGTAGCTTTCTTTTTAAAGCTTTTCCCCTTTTCTGAACACAAATCTTCCAGGGCTTTTCTCTCACAGCCCTCATACGCTCGTTGCTCACCCATTGCAACTGCTCTTTAGCCAGCCAAACTCTCAACACCAAAATTCAGCTTTGGATAGTGTGGGGTTCGGATCCAAAGCGTAACAGATCTGGTTCTGTGGATCCCAGCCCGACTACACGACTGTAACGACGCTGCCTCTGGCGGGACACTTCTGAGAGTCTCAATTCAGGGCAAATTGCTCAGAGCAGGGCCGTCACAGCCCAAGGCTGGGCTTTCTCCACTTCTAAAGCACCAAACCAGCCAGCCAGAGTCTCAGGGTTCCCTCCCCACTCTAGACTCTGGGGTACAGCTGTGGGGACCCGCATGAAAGACCCTCGAAGATTATATTCCACCAGCTTAGGTTAAAAACTTCCAAAAGGCACAAATTCCTTTCCTTGTCCTTGGACGGTATCGCTGCCACCACCAAGTGATTTAAACAAACATTCAGGGAGGGGCCACTTGGAGCCCTATCCCCCCCTCCCAAAATATCCACCCAAGCCCCTTCACCCCCTTTCTTGGTGGGGGGGGCTTGAGAATAATATACCAACCAATAGGTTACCAAAGTGAGCACAGACCAAATCCCTGGTTTTTAGGGGAGTGAAAATCAATCCGGTTCTTAAAAGAAGAATTTTATTTAAAAAAAAGTGAAAGAATCACACCTGCAAAATTGGGATGGAAGATAACTTTACAGGGTAAATAAAAAGATTTAAAACACAGAGGATTCCCCTCTGACTCTGCTTCTCAGACACAAAACAGGAATAAAATTACCGCTTAGCATAGGGAAAATTTACAAGCTAAAACAAAAAATAATCCAACGCATTTCCTTCCTATTACTTACAATTCCTGTAATTTTAGACATATTATTTCAGGATCTTTTTAGGAGCTGGGTTACCTGCTCCATCTCTCTCTTTGTTCTGAGAGGGAACAACAAAGAGAGCACAAACAATCTGAAAGTGTTTTCTTTCCCCATTGGCCCTTCTGCTCAGGTGTCAACTAGGTTAATTGCACTGATTAATCCCTCACAGGTAAGCGATTCTGTACCTCTGGCCAGGAGGGATTTTATGTTACTGCACACAGAGGGGTTGGAACCCTTCCCTTTCTATTTATGACACAGAGAGTAATGGCAAAGTTCTTGGTGCAGGCTTGTAGCAGTGATGCAGGTTCAAATCCAGTCTCTGGAGAACATCCACAGCTGGGAGGGGTCATTCAGTCCTTTGTTCAGAGCTTCAGTTTGTAGCAAGGTTCCTCCAGAGGTCTGAAGCAGGATCAAGACAAAATGGAGGGGTTTTCCGGGCCTTTTATATTCTCTGCCCATGGAAGGACACCCCTTTCTTCTTACTGTGGAAAATCAGAGCAGCAAGATGGAGTCTGGAGTCACATGGGCAAGTCACATATCCATGCATGGCTCAGTTCGCAGGCCGATGCCATTGTTTACATGTTAGTATGAACGTTCCCAGGAAAGCTCAGATGTGGATTGGCATCTCCCAAATTGATTGTCAGTTAAGTGTTTCTTGATTGGGCACTTACTGAGAACTGTCCTTTCTCAAGAAGCTGAGCAAATGCTTGACTGAGGCTACTTAGAATCAAAACACTTTGAGATACAAGTCCATAGCCAGTATCCATAACTTCAACTACAAAAATGATACACACACACACACACAGGATCATCACAACCAGCAAATCATAACCTTGTCATAGACACCTCACTCCACAACCTTTGTACAACATTTCCTGCAAATATATAACAGTGGTTGCAACAATGATCCATGCGGTCACAGTTCACGTCAATAACGTCACAGAGGGCAGCATGGAAGGGAAAGAAAGAACGGAAGAAGGAAAGAGAAAGAAGAATAGGTGAATAAGACAGAGACTGAGTGAATGAGACACAGACATAAAAGCAGGAAGGGATGACACAGACAGACAGACGGACCGAGCAGCTCCCCCAGTGCTGACCCCTCTCACCCTTGCTCTCTCTGCCCCCCTGCAGGTGAAGTGGCTGTTCTCCGCCATGGTGCAGCTGAAGCAGGCGAGTGGCCCCGAGTACAAGAACGTTGTCCAGCGCGTGGTGTAGGGGCCGCTGCCCCCGTCCGCCTGGAGACAAGGGGCCGGGACTCCCGGCTCTATTGGTGACACCACCCTGAGTCCCACAGCTGCCCCCCGCTAGCGCTGTGCCCCTGGGAGACCCCCTGGGGGGAGTGAGGAGCTCACCCCACATGGCCTAATCCACCCTCAGCCACTGGGGACGCTGCCCTGCTGGGAGCTGGGCTGAGACCGGACAACTCGTACCATGCAGGGAACCAGTGCCCCTAGCGAGGAAACAACCCGAGTCCCACTTCCCACCCTCCTGAGACCAACAGCCCCCTCCTCTGGGACTGGATCAGAGCCAGCGCCCCCTAGAGGGGAAAGGCCCCATATCCCCTTCCCCACCCCCTGCGCCAGCCAGCCCCCCGCCCTGGGGCAGGACCATAGCCAGAGTTGTGTCTGTCGTGCTGTATGTTGCATATTTAGCTCTTCATTGGGATTTTTATGGGTGGTGTGTGGGTGTGACTTTTGTTGTGTGCACTGAGTGACAGTAAATAAATAAATATACAAATCAGGCTCCATCTCATTCATAACCTCCATCCCCGACTTTCAGGGACCCCTGACAGCCGCCAGAGGGTCATTTCGTGTCTGTAGGGGGCGCCTCTGGGCATGGAGAATAAAATGAAGGATGCCCGCTGCACTGGCCCCAATGGGAGATGGGGGCCTAGCTACGAACCCAGAGAGCTGGGACCGAGGGGCACTAAGGGGAGATCTCTGGGGCAGGGAATACCACTGATGGATGGATGGATGGATGGATGGAAGGAAGGAAGGAGTGTATATCTGAGAATGGATGGATGCGTAGATAGACACCAGGGGGCTGGGACATACAGTGGGTACCGTTCTCCTTGGTTAAATCCCCCAAACCACCCTGAAATGCAGCTACCAATTCTTAACTCCTTTTATTTTCGATCAAACACACAATTCCCATGTAAGTTGCAAGTTAAACGATGGAGCAAATGAGACTCTTCTTCCTCGCCACAGTCCACGTTGACCAGGCCTCAGGACACTACAGCCCTGCACACACAGACACACAAGGAAATCCAGTCCCTGCCGTGGGATGGGGGTGGAGGACTGAGGGCACGGGGCTGAGCTCAAGCTCCAGCGTGGGCTGCCCCACGGGGACGTCCAGGGAAGGACTCTGCCCTCCCTGCTCTGGGTTCTGCGGAGCTCAGACCCTTCAGCGGCCGTTGTCGCGCCCTCCGCGCTGCCGTGGAACATGGTCCCTCCCGGTGTCCGGAGAGGGGGCCGGAGCCCGGCAGGGCTGAAGATGGAGGGAGGGAATGAAGAGGACGAAGCAGTGCTGTCCCCTCCTAGGAGCCCGGAGCCGGGCACTCACCGCACCTGTGGGACACAGAGAGCAGAGGGGTTCAGCCGGTGCCGCTCACGGGCAGCATCCTCGGCTGGGAGAGCAAGGCCAGAAGGGACCCTTGGGACCATCTAGCCTCGCCCAGCCACGCCTGCGTCCTGCCAGGATGTCTGGCTTGAGCTGGAGCTCATCTTCCAGACAGAGACACCGGCCTTGTCAAACCGCCTCAGGGAACGGCCACTGCCCAGCGGGTGCCGCACACCAAGTCCCTGGGGAGCCGCAGCTGCCTCCGCCGATTCTCCCTGCTTCTGGGACCAGCCCCATTGCACCGCGGCCCGGCACAGAACCGGCTTCACGGGCACCTCTGGCCCTTTGTGCTTCTGGGCCCGACGACTGATCCTTAGCGATCACGGCTGAGTGCTCATTGATTGACGCTCATGGAGCCTTGCTCTTGGAACACTTCCTCTTGCGTCTTAATTAGGGATCATTCAGTTTTGGTCATTGATCATTAATGCCTGATTATTGACAAGTGATTCTTATCAATTGATAATTATTAGCAGCTTATTGATGCTTGATCCTCGATTCTTTAACATTAATTACTGATCTGTGAGTGTTGATTATTGATAATTCATTGCAGATTAATGGCTATTCAGCATTAAGTACAGATCACTAGGTACTGACCAGGGACAGCCAATCCGTGATTATTGATTTCTCAGTGATAAACGATTGGAATTGATAATAGATTGTTGACTCTCATGTATTGATCACTGCCGCATTAACCTGGATGGCAGCTCGTTAATTAGTGATGACGGGGGGTGGATTATTAATAAGTAATCGTTCCTGATTCTCTCTCATTGATCGTTCACTGTCAGGAATCAGGGCTGGCAGCAGAGCCAGTCCCAGGCAACCTGACGTGCGCACCTGGCCTGGAGCCGGCTGCCTGATTGGCTCCGCCCTGATTGCTTGGCAGAGTCAGCAGCCCGGTTCATGAGCCCAGCAGAAGTTAAGCAGCTGCCCAAAGAATTTCCCCAGGGCTGCCATAGCAGCTGTGACTGCTTGTTCCAGCCCGGCTCCTGCCTTCTTCCCGTCTGGGTCCAGCCCGGCTCCTGCCTTCTTCCCGTCTGGGTCCAGCCCGGCTCCTGCCTTCTTCCCGTCTGGGTCCAGCCTGGCTCCTCCCCTCTTCCCGTCTGGATCCAGCCCGGCTGCTGTCCTGCACCCAGGCTTTAGTCTCTCCAGGTAACCTGTTCCTAAACCTGGGCTCTAACTCCTGACTTTGGTGTTAGCCTCTGACAACCGTAACATCATAGAGCTGTGGGACAGGGAGAGACCTCGACAGCTCACCTAGTCCCCTCTCCTGCCCTGAGGCAGGACTAAGTCATAACTAGTCCATCCCTGACAGGTATTTCTCTAACGTGCTCCTAAAAACCTCCAACAATGGAGGATCCACAACCTCCTTGGGCAATTTGTTCCAGTATTTACCCAGCCTGACAGTTAGGAAGGTTTTTCCAATGTCCAACCTAAACCGCCCTTGCTGCAATTATCGCCCATTGCTTCTTGTCCTGGCCTCCGAGGTTAACGAGAACAATTTTTCACCCTCCTTTTTAGAACAACCTTTTATAGATTTGTAAAATGTTCTAATCTCATTCCCCCACCCAGGCCACCCCAGTCTTCTCTTCTCCAGTTCTTTCAATCTTCCCTCACAGCTCATGTTTTCTAGCCCTTGAATGATTTTTGTTGCTCTCCTATGGCCTTTCTCCAAATTTTCCACATCTTTCCTGAAATATGGTCCCCAGAACTGGACACAAGACTCCAGCAGAGGCCGTATCGGTACGGAGTAGAGCAGAAGAATTGCTTCTCGTATCTTCCTTACAACATTCCTGCTAATACATCCCAGAATTGGTTTTTTTCCCAGTAGTATTACATTGTTGACTCATATTTAGCTTGTGATCCCCTAGGACCCCCAGGTCCCTTTCGGCAGTACTCCTCCCTAGGCCGTCATTTCCCATTTGTGTGTGTGCAACTCATTGCTCCTTCCTAAGTGGAGTACCTGGCGTTGTCCTTATTGAATTTCATCACTGAGTGTGGGTGACTAAGCAGTTCCCGTGGCTGGCGGCTGGCGGCTGGCGGCTGGCTGCATGCTGATGGCGTGGGATCGATTCCTGAGCACGGGTTGTTGCTCTCAGCAGTGACACGGGACCATGAAGGTCGCTGTTGCTCTTACCTTAAGCAGCGTGACGCCGGCGCTGTACAACAGGCTGAGCAGGAAGAGAGCAATGAAGGCAACAGGTGTCCAGAGACCGTCAGATTCCTCCTCTCCTCCTTCAACAGAGACGCCTTGGTCCTCCACGAGGCAGAGAGGAGCTGGGATGAGACACACGTGCCGGTTAGAGAGGCCTCTTCGTTAACCCAGGGAGCTGAGCGGGCACAGCGGGGAGCTCCAATCTGTGCTCTTGGCAGGAGATCCCCGTCCAGGGCCAGAGACAGAGGGTCCCTGCCAGGGGAGACCGGGCAGGCTGCAGGTGGAGACCCCCCGTCACAGGCTGCAATTCTCACAGCAGCCTCAGGGATTTCAGCCCCAACTTCCATTAAATTTCACGCCCTTTGGCTCCTTTACACACCCCAGCCACTCCGAGCATGCGATTCCCCTCCCCAGGCCAGCAACAGAGCTGGGCTGAGACCTGCCAATGCATAGCTCAATGGGGCCATGCACCCCATCCAACAGCGGCATCTTCCCAGCCAATGCCAGCTTGAGCCGTGCTGGGAACAGTTCCCGGGCAGCAGAGGCACCAATTCCCCCCGATCCCTATTCTGGGGACCTGGGGAATTTACCCACAGAGCTGTTCTGAGACCTCCCTCAACTTGTATCATCCCACAGGCAGTGAGGTCCAACGAACAGGGCACTAGGATGGGACTCAGGACCCCCATGGGTCTATTTCCAGCTCTGTCATTGACTTTGCAGGACCTCAGGCAATTCACCTCCCCTCTCTGTGCCTCAGTTTCCCTTCACATCCTTTCTCTGTTTGGACATTTAGCTCTCCTGGGCAGAGACTATCTCTTACTCTATGTGTGTGCGGCTCCTAGCGCATTGGGGTCCCAAACTCAGTGGAGACCTCTACACACGACTGTAATACACCTAATAACGGGGCCATCTGATGGGAACAACTTTTAAGCCACTACCCGCTTGGACTCCATTTCAACCCATTCTCCTAGAAGGGGAAAGATCTGTAGCTCATCACCACATTTGGGCAACACCTGACCAGCCCACCCGCAAGCCCTACAAAAAGGGGGGAAAGGCACGGCCACCCCATCAGCAACACCCTGAGCTGCCCCATATTGTCAGACACTGGAAACAGAAGTGATGGCCCCCAACTGACTTTTCCCTTGGGGCGACTCTGCCACCATCACACAGCGTGACCTCTCTCCCTGTAGGCAGACGTCTCCATGGCCCATTTCTAATTCCTTCAGCCGTTTATGTGGTTGTGTCATGGGGACTGAGTCAAGACCTCTCCCAACTCATCCCACATGGGATACCATTCAGTCAGAGCCCCTTTCACCCACCACCAGCCTGGGCTCCATTGGGAACCCGTTCCCAAGAGCTGGAAGGACTCACAGCCCAGCATTCCCTGAGCCTGTCCATGTGTCTTGTCAATGGCATGAACATCGCCTGGGAAATGGCCTGGAGCCTCCTTAATTTTGTACACACCTGGGCACTCAAAGGGACATCAGGATTACAGTCCCTCTCCGCTTTATCTGGGAAACTACAGTTATTGAAACATCGTGGCCCAGAGACAATGATTCGCTCTGGGTTTGGTTTACAGCCACAGTGGAAGACCACAGCTCTCCAGATGTACAGGCTGAAAACTTAATTCTCCCACCAACGCACTCTATGACCTGGGCCATAGAGTTCGGTGGTGGATAATTGACATGACCTTCCTAGCTCTGAAACCTTGACTGGTGCATTTGTAGATCTTAAGGCCAGAAGGAACCATTACAGCATCAAGTCTGACCTCCTGTATGCCACAGGCCAGAGAATCTCAGCCAGCTAGCCCACTACGGAGCCCAATGACTCGTCTTTGATGGGCGCATATCTTCCAGAAGGGACCCCAGGCTGGATGTACAAATCTCAAGAGATGGAGACTTCACCACTTCCACTGGAAGTTAGTTCCAAAGGTTTCCTTCCATATGTTGTGCCTTATTATTAATTTGTTCTCTCTGCATTTAACTTCCAGCCATTGGCACCTCTTAAGCCTTTCTATACTAAGTTAGACACCTTTAGTGCCTAGTGTTTTCTCGCTGTGACACAGGGCCAGAAAGGGTTACACAACTAGTAGGCTACTTAACCCAGATTCAAGCTTCAGAGACATAGTTAGTTAGTTCCCATTACGCCTCTGACATTTAGGGCAGTGATGAAGCTCCTCCACTCCTGTCTGTTTCTGGCAAGTCTTTCAGTGGTTCCCCAGATTTCTCTTTAGAGACATAGTAGTAGATAATGTTTGTGATGTTGTCATCGGCACCGACTTCCCCTCTGCCCGGTGGGTGCTCTGCCCCTGGCCCCACCCCTGCCCCGCCTCTTCCCGCCCCTGCACTGCCCTTGCCCCACCCCCATTCCACCCCTTGACCAAAGTCCCAGCCCCATCCTGCCTTTTCTCACCCCAGCCCCGCCCTCTTCCCACCCCATTCCACCCCCTTCCCCCAAGTCCCCACCCCTGCCCTGCCTCTTCTCCGCTTCCTCCCCCGAGCGCACGGCGTCCCCACTCCTCCCCCTCCTCCCGGAAAGTCCTAAGCGCCGCCAAACAGCTGTTAGGCAGCAGGGGGGAGCAGGAAGCTGGGAGGGAGGGGGAGGAGCGGGGACATGGCACGCTCGGGGGAGTGGGAAAAGGAGACGAGGAGGGGGGAGCTTGGCTGCTGCTTGGTGCAGAGCACCCGCTAATTTTTCCCTGTGGGTGCTCCAGCCCCGGAGCACCCACGGAGTCGGCGCCTTTGGGTGTTGTGTGTTTACATATATATTGTTAGAGGTTGACAATGTAACCAAACAGTTCCTGTCTATCACTGTACTCTGCTGATTCAGAAATCAAAAGGAGATATTGACATTTAAATGAACTGTGAATGTAGTGATATCACTGTCTTAAATTCTCTTTGAAGTATATAGAATCATAGAAGATACAGTAAAGTACCTGCAAATGGTGGGAGGTAGGCAATTGCTTTATGTTAATCCATGTAGCTAATTACTGGTGATGCTTAGGAAATAGGAAGGTTTCAGAGTAACAGCCGTGTTAGTCTGTATTCGTAAAAAGAAAAGGAGTACTTGTGGCACCTTAGAGACTAACCAGTTTATTTGAGCATGAGCTTTCGTGAGCTACAGCTCACTTCATCGGATGCATAGCATATCGTGGAAACTGCAGAAGACCTTCTTCTTCTTCGTCTTCTGCAGTTTCCACGATATGCTATGCATCCGATGAAGTGAGCTGTAGCTCATGAAAGCTCATGCTCAAATAAACTGGTTAGTCTCTAAGGTGCCACAAGTACTCCTTTTCTTTTTAGGAAATAGGAAGTTACTTCAAAGACACTATCCTTCACCCAAGGAATACCTGCTGTCAAGAGGCTGACAGTAGCCTGCCAGGGGTCTATAAAAATTCTTGGGCCCTGATCCTTTCATCTCAGATCTGCTTAAGCTTCGTCAGGGGAAGTTTGAGTCATAAGACAGAGGCCTCCAGTTCTATTCTGCATCACCCTGATATTGGCCATGGACATTGGACTATAACCTGATAAACTGATTCTAGAAGGGACTCGTTGCAACTCTGAAGCTAACCATCTCTGCTATGAAACTGACCTAAGAACTCTATTCCTACCTGTACTTTTTAACCAGAAGTCTCTCTCTCTCTCTTTTCTTTTTTAATAAATTATAGTTTAGTTAATAAGAATTGGCTGTAAGCATCTATTTGGGTAAGATCTGAAATATTCCTTGACCTGATGGGCAATGTCTCCGATCCCTTGGGATTGGCAGAACTTTTATATGATTAACAAGATTTTCAGTAATCCTCATCATATTTGACTTGGCTGTCTGGGTGGGAGCTCAAGGCTGGGTTGCTTTAAGGGAACTGTATTTCTGGATTCTGGGTAATCAGTAAGGTATTGTAGAAGCTGTTTTGTTGTTAGTTTGGTGAATCTATCAGAATAACCACCAGTTTGGGGGATTGTCTGCCCTATTCTTTGCAATATGCCCTACTTGGGCGATCTCAGCATGGCCCACCAGGGACCCCGGTCACTCTCCATGGAGGTACTTATACATATCAATGAAGCCATCTCTTGAATGTCTCTTTCATAAGCTCAACCGATTCGGCTCCTCCCATCTCTCACTGGAAGGTATTTTCTCCAGCCCTCTAATCATTTTTCTGGTTCTCTTTTGCACTCTCTCCAATTTTTCAAACTTCTTTTTGAATATGCTGACATAACAATGGCGGTACTGCATCGGACCAGTCATCTATCTACCCCAGTAGCCTGTCTTCCAACAGTGGCTGATACCAGATGCATCAGATGGAATGGCCAGAATGAGGCAATTATCGAGTGATTAATCCACTTTCATACAGTCCCAGCATCTGACCGTAAGAGGCTTAGGGACACCAAGAACATAGGGTTGCATCACTGACCATCTTGGCTAATAGCCACTGATGGACCTATTCTCCATGAATTTATCTAATTCTTTTCTGAACCCAGTTATGCTTTTGGACTTCACAACATCCACAGGTTGACTCTGTGTTGTGTGAAGAAGTACTTCCTTGTGTTTGCTTAAAACCTGTGGCCGTTTAATTTCATTGAGTGACCCCTGGCTCTTGTGTTATGTGAAGGAGTAAATAACACATCCTGATTCACTTTCTCGCCACCCGCCATGATTGTATAGACCTCTCTCAAATCCCCCCTAGCTGTCTCCTTAGATGAACAGTGCCAGCCTTTTTAATCTCTCCTCATGGAAGCTGCTCCGTAGCCCTGTTGCTCTTCTCTGTACCTTTTCCATTTCTATTATATCTCTTTGGCGATGGGGCGACCAGAACTGCACGCAGTATTCAAGCTGTGGGCATACCGTGGATTTATACAGAGGCAATATGGTACTTACTGTCTTATTATCTGTCCCTTTCCTAATGGAGCCTAACATTCTGTTACCGCTTCTGACCATTCCTGCACATTGACCCCAGAACTGGATGCTGTATTCCAGTGTCGGTCTCCCCAGTGCCGTACTCAGAAGTGAAATAACTTCCCCTGATCACCACCCACCTGTTCACACATCCAGGGACAATGGGGACAGAGCTGGTGGGAATGAAGGCTCCTAACTCAGTCTCACCCTGCCGCCTAGCTCCCTGCAGACATAACACCAGGTTCCTGGAGGCTCTGCCTCCACCTTATGTGGTCAGGTGAGGAAGCATCTCCTAGGGATTCTGACACCAGAGTGGCTAGGGCTACATTGCTGGACAGGTGCAATGGTTAAGACACAAGTCTTGGAGATGGGGGACCAGGGCTCTATTCCCACCTCTCCCACTGACCTGCAGCGTGACCAGAGACTAGCCACTTGGGCTGGGGTCTTTAAAGGACTCTTAGGCAATTAGTTGCCACTGCAATAAACTCATAATTCCAGGGGGAGATTGGTGTCTCACCCCTTCGAGCATCCCAGATATAATCCTTTTGTGCCTCCCAGCCTCTTTGTGCTGAGACTGTGAGCACCTTGCATTAAGGATGTTTCCTCTGTGTGTTCATGCAGCACCCATCACAATGGGGCCCTAACCTTGGTCAGGACATCTAGGAGCTGCAATATCATGAACAATAGCAAGTCACTGCTGAGGGATGGGCAGCCAGACTCATGACATTGCATGAGGATGGATGGATGCATAGAGGATATTGCATAATTTCGGACGGATGGATGGATGTTGTAGAAGCAAAGGTAGACAGATGACACTGCAGATGTTGGACGGATGGACAGGGATTGCAAAAGGGAGAACAGACAAAGTCAAATATTGCCAAGGGAAAGATGGATAAACAGACATAGTGCAGAGAGAGAGACTGCAGGTGGGCAGGAAAATGGACAGCTAGTAAAGAGGGAAAAACAGACAAAGGTATGGCAGAGGATAGGATGGGTGGATAGATCCTGCAGAAGGAAACTTTGATGAATAGATCTAGATAATGCATCAAATAATGCATAAGGAGACTGGATGGATAGTAAGAGATACTTCAGAAAGAAGGGTGGTGAATGGATATAGATGATGTAGGAGGGAGGCTGGGCTGGTGGATAAGACATCGAGATGGCCCCTGCTAGAAGAAGATATCCCATTGAACACAAACTCTGGCATGCTGCATTTTTATTTGGGCATATTCCACACACAGCCACGCTCTGTACACCAGAGCTCCCACAGCTTTACACACAGGCTAAGAGGAATCCCAGACCCCACGAGGTTCCCTGGCCATCTCAGATACGCCATGAGGAGCCCACACGGCTCTGCTCCTCAGTAGCAGGTGACGTCGGTATCGGACAAGATCACAGAGACATTGACAGCGCTGGGTTTACCGGAGGCTTTGTCCACGCTCCGCTGGACGAAGGTCATGGGCAGACCCTTGTGCCCCACCATGCAGGCGTACGTGTCCCCCCATCCCCATTCAGATGCCAAGACATTGAGCTTGCTGTAGATGAAGTAGCGCTCCTCCTTCCCGGCCTCCCGGACGGGACCGATGTTGGTGTAGGCCTCCTGGGGCCCGGGCCGGTCCTGCTGGGTCCATGTCACCAAGATGTCTCTGGGCCGGAAGCCGGAGGCCAGGCAGGTGATGGTGGCCAATTCCCGGAGCGCCAGCTCCTCAGCGTGAGGAGGGAAGATGTAGACAGAAGGGTTACGGGGAGAGACCACTGCAACAAGGAAACACCAAAGGGTTAATGGTGAGGGATGAGAACCAGGAGTCCTGGCTGCCATCCCCCACACAACCCCCCTGCTACAACCCACTGGACCCCACCCCTCACTCTGCTCCCAGAGCTGGAAAAAGAAACCAGGAGTCCTGACTCTCCGTCCCCTTCTGTCTCATAAATTTGCACATTTGATCCCACCCACAAATGTGTAATGCCTAGTCTCACTGACCTGACGCCAGATCAGAGCTAGCACCCCCTAGAGACAAAAGGACCTGTGTCCCATTCCCCACACCCTGAGCCAGCCAGATTGGAGCTAGCACCCCCTACGGGGGAAAGGAGGGTTCTTACCATGAATCTTGTGGATGGTCTTGACAATGGCTGATGGGATGTCTTGGTGCTTCACTGTGCAGGTGAACTCCTCCCCTGCCTGCCACTCCTCCACGCACACCCGCAGGATGCTGGTTGCACTGTAGGTGCCATTTTCCTGCAGCACCGGCTCCCTGGAGACCACGGCCAATGGGCCCCCGCTACCCCGGTTCCAGGAGACCTCCAGGCTTCCGGGGGTCTCCATGCTGCTCACCAAACAACTGATGGTGGCGTTCTGCCCTATGTAGAGATCCTCCAGGGAAGGGGGAAGGAGAAAGACCTCCAGAGGATGTTGATTACAGTTTCCGCCACCTGGTTGGGGGCAGGAGGCAGCGTTGAGGCCTGAGATGAGTGAATACTCAAGAGGCACCAGCTGATAACTAAGTGCCTCTGTCTCAGGGGTGCAAAGCCCAGGGGCTGTTTTGGGAAGGGGCCAAGGGTCATTGGGGTGGGAAATAGGGCACTGGGTTCCCTGATGGAAGGGGAAGGACCCTCATCTCATGTGGTGTCGGGAACAACGGCTGAGCTTTTCCAACACACCCAGGGATTGGGATTCCTGGGTTCCATTATTATTATTTGGGTCTCTGGGTCCCATGAGCAGATCTAAAGGTCTCTGGCTCCGATGGGAGAAAGCCCCATTGTGGAAAACATGGCAGGGGACAGACCTGCCATGTTTGCTCAACTCAGGGTCCTTCCAGCCTGAAATTCATGAGCTCAATGAAGATGACAGAGATGGCAACTGGGACACAGAGAGGAGAAATGACCTGCCCATGGTAATTCCTGACTCCTTTCCCCCACGCTGTAATCACTAGACACTACTCCCCTCCCAGAGCTGGGGATAGAACCCAGGAGTCCTGGCTCTCGGCCCCCTGCTGGAAGTACTAGATCCCACATCCAGAGCTCAGGATACAACTAGCATCCCCGAAACCCCTCCCCACTACACAGGCAGAAGATGCTGTTTATATTTTACCCCAGTGATATTCTGGCTGCTGGTCTCCCAAGGTCCCTCAGGACTTGAGACCACAACTCTCACTGCAAGCCGATGTGGGAGTTGAGAGCGTGAATCCCTTTGGAAACCCCAGCATTGAAGCCTGAACTGGTGCTAGCTCCCTCACTAGCCCCTGGAGGTAATGGGGGCCTTGACCATATTGGGATGAACAACCCTCTCATCACCCTTTGGAAGTTTCAACTCACAATTCCCTGGCTTCACCTTGACCTTCAAGGTTTCATTCAGCGTCATGTGCCACACCAGGCAGAAATACTGGGGCCCCGCTTCTCCTTCCCCCTTGGGCCTGGGGACTCTCAAGATGCTCTGAGCGGAGTAGGCCCGGCCAGATCTGACGATGGGGCCACTGCTGTACTGGGAGGCAGGAACTATGGAGCCATTGTGCTCCCAGCGGAAACTGATGTCTGCTGGGAAGAATCCAGTGACGTCACAGAGGAACCTGTGGGAATCTCTCTTCCCTGGAGTTTCCTCTGGGTCCGGGCAGGAGACAGTGGCTGAGACAGTAGGCTCATGGGCAGGGTAGGCTGGAAGGGACAGAGATGTGATGTGAAGCTAATTTCTCTTCCGGAGATGGAATATGTCTCCACTGAGTCCCTGAGTCGAACATGAGAGGGGTGACCAACCTTGGCCATATTTATTATGGTATTTGCTGTTTTTCCTTAAATCCACAGCTCATGCGATGGCCAGGGAATCTCAGCTTTCATTTAATCAAAAAAGGAAGGGTCTGTCCCCACTGACTGCAAAGAAAAGTTTGAAAACATGATCCCCACCCACTCCCTTTAGCTTCCCGGCTCACCAACCAGAAAGCAAAGAAAAGCAACCCAACATTTATTAAAATCTCTAGATTTCTTTCCACCCATTTCACAACTTTGTGGTTTGAAAAATTGAAAAGGGCTCAAAGAAGAGCCTCAATGAGGATTCAACAGATGTAAATGAGAGATTTAAGGAGTTATATTAGTTCAGTTCAGGGCAAACTGAAGAAGTGACTTGATTAGTGTATGAATACCTTCCCAGAGAGAAAATGTCGGGTACTAAAAAGTTCTTTAATCTAGCAGAAAAGGCAGAACAGGAACCAATGGCCGGAAAGTGAAACCAGTCACATTCAAATTTGTTGTAAGGCAACAATATTGGAAGAAAACCATCAGAACAAACTATCAAGGGAAGTGGTGAATTCTCCATCCTTTGAGGGGTTCCAATCAAAACGGGATGTGTCTCTAGATGAAGCTTTAGTCAAAGACATGTTACTGGACTTGATAAAGGGGTAAATAGGTGAAATACTCTGGCCAGGGAAACATGAGGTCGGACTAGATGACCTAATGATCCTTCTGGCCTCAGACTCAATGAATCTAACTTTTATGGACCATCTTAACCCTACTTTATATCTTCTGTCCCTCATCACCTCTTGTGAAGGTTCTGGCTGAATCGTCACTTTGAAAGACCCAGGAAATATCCACCAGATCCTCCTCTGTTTCCTCACCACCCTAATGGATTCTAGTGAATTGCAAGGGCTTCATTTTCCATGGCCAAAGCTGGTCTGAAAACATTCACCATTACTATTATTGTGGTGGGGTCTACTGGCCCAAACCGAGACTGCAACCCCCTCCCGCTAGGTGATGTACGGACGGGAAAGAGAGCTCCGTTCCAGAAACGGACACTGGCTGAAAGAAACCAAGGAGCCTTATCCCCACTTTGCAGGCTCAGGCACAGAGCAAGAGTAAAGTGATTTTGGCTGAGTTTGCAAAGGGAGTCAGGACTTAAACACAGACATACTCACTCGTGTCCATGAGTGGCATATCCTGGGTGACTTCTAGCTGTTGCCAGCGGGGGAGTGAGGTGGGAGGAAGTTTTGTTTCATGGTCTCTGTGTGTATATAATGTCTTCTGCAGTTTCCACGATATGCTATGCATCCGATGAAGTGAGCTGTAGCTCACGAAAGCTCATGCTCAAATAAACTGGTTAGTCTCTAAGGTGCCACAAGTACTCCTTTTCTTTTTACGAATACAGACTAACACGGCTGTTACTCTGAAACTTCTCCAAAACCAGGAAGTTTCACTTTGCAAGTGAAGTTGGTCCTGCTCTTCCATTGCTCCAAGGTTATTTTGTGGGTGCTGGTGATGCTCTGAGTCCCATTGGCTTGTTCCGGGGCTCCTGTCTCCACCTCAGAGCTGGCTTTCCCATCCACTTCCCAAGCCACCTGAACATCTACCAAGATATAGCCCAGCACCAAGCACGTCACACGGGCTGTCTCCCCAATCAGGTCATCGTAGGACGGCTCGGTGACATAGACAGATGGAGCCACTGAGTTACTGAGACAGGCTGAGGAAATACAAAGGACTCATCTCAATAGGGAAAGAAGAGCAGAAGACTCCATGAATTCCCTGGGCCATGAAGGATACTACAGTGATGGGTGTTACAGAAGATTAGAGAGATACTGTCATTAGAATCATAGAATCATAGAATATCAGGGTTGGAAGGGACCTCAGGAGGTCATCTAGTCCAACCCCCTGCTCAAAGCAGGACCAATCCCCAATCAAATCATCCCAGCCAAGGCTTTGTCAAGCCTGACCTTAAAAACTTCCAAGGAAGGAGATTCTACCACCTCCCTAGGTAACGTATTCCAGTGTTTCACCACCCTCCTAGTGAAAAAGTTTTTCCTAATATCCAACCTAAACCTCCCCCACTGCAACTTGAGACCATTACTCCTTGTCCTGTCCTCTTCTACCACTGAGAATAGTCTAGAACCATCCTCTCTGGAACCACCTCTCAGGTAGTTGAAAGTAGCTATCAAATCCCCCCTCATTCTTCTCTTCCGCAGACTAAACAATCCCAGTTCCCTCAGCCTCTCCTCATAAGTCATGTGTTCCAGACCCCTAATCATTTTTGTTGCCCTTCGCTGGACTCTCTCCAATTTATCCACATCCTTCTTGTAGTGTGGGGCCCAAAACTGGACACAGTACTCCAGATGAGGCCTCACCAATGTCGAATAGAGGGGAACGATCATGTCCCTCGATCTGTTCGCTATGCCCCTACTTATACATCCCAAAATGCCATTGGCCTTCTTGGCAACAAGGGCACACTGCTGACTCATATCCAGCTTCTCGTCCACTGTAACCCCTAGGTCCTTTTCTGCAGAACTGCTGCCTAGCCATTCGGTCCCTAGTCTGTAGCGGTGCTTTGGGTTCTTCCGTCCTAAGTGCAGGACCCTGCACTTATCCTTATTGAACCGCATCAGGTTTCTTTTGGCCCAATCCTCCAATTTGTCTAGGTCCCTCTGTATCCTATCCCTGCCCTCCAGTGTAGCTACCACTCCTCCCAGTTTAGTATCATCTGCAAATTTGCTGAGAGTGCAATCCACACCATCCTCCAGATCATTTATGAAGATATTGAACAACACCGGCCCCAGGACCGACCCCTGGGGCACTCCGCTTGACACCGGCTGCCAACTAGACATGGAGCCATTGATCACTACCCGTTGAGCCCGACAATCTAGCCAACTTTCTACCCACCTTATAGTGCATTCATCCATACTTCTTTAACTTGCTGACAAGAATACTGTGGGAGACCGTGTCAAAAGCTTTGCTAAAGTCAAGAAACAATACATCCACTGCTTTCCCTTCATCCACAAAATCAGTAATCTCATCATAGAAGGCGATTAGATTAGTCAGGCATGACCTTCCCTTGGTGAATCCATGCTGACTGTTCCTGATCACTTTCCTCTCATGTAAGTGCTTCAGGATTGATTCCTTGAGGACCTGCTCCATGATTTTTCCGGGGACTGAGGTGAGGCTGACTGGCCTGTAGTTCCCGGGATCCTCCTTCTTTCCTTTTTTAAAGATTGGCACTACATTAGCCTTTTTCCAGTCATCTGGGACTTCCCCCGTTCGCCACGAGTTTTCAAAGATAATGGCCAATGGCTCTGCAATCACATCCGCCAATTCCTTTAGCACTCTCGGATGCAACTCGTCCTGCCCCATGGACTTCTGCATGTCCAGCTTTTCTAAATAGTCCCTAACCACCTCTTTCTCCACAGAGGGCTGGCCATCTACTCCCCATGTTGCGATGCCCAGCGCAGCAGTCTGGGAGCTGTCCTTGTTAGTGAAGACAGAGGCAAAAAAAGCATTGAGCACATTAGCTTTTTCCACATCATTCCCCTAATTTTGTGATCCCTCAATTTCATGGGATGTTAGAAGGAAGGAAGAGAGAAACTATTGGGAAAAAAAGCCTCTTTCTAGCTATCTAACAATCCCTTTCTGCCTCTCCATCTACACTTTCCTGTGCAACATCTATGGCTCCATCTATTTATTAATAATTATTCACATATATACATCCCCTTTCTCACTCCATCCATCCATCAGACCTATCTTTCTATCCAACCATCATATCCATCTTTGCTTCCAGTCATTCATCCTTCTAGCCACAGTATCTATCTCTCTATCCATCCAACCACCATATCTATCACTGCATCCACCCATCCCTCTCCCCACCCACTCCCAGTATCCATCTCACTATTGTATTTCTATGTCACCCATCACCCTGGGATCTGGGCACAGTCCCACCTACCCTTAGGCGAGGCTGGTTTCTGAGTAACCCTTCATCCCACCCCACCGTGCATGGCCATAGCCCCTCACCCAAGCACTTCCTGGTGTTGTGCATGAAGTGCTCCGTTCCCCTCGCTGGGTGGTTCACTTTACAGGTGTAGACCTCCTCCTTCTCCCAGCTCTCCTTGGTGACGTTCACTCGGCTCTGGCCCATATAGAAGCCTTCTGTGCCCTTCCAAATGGAGAAGCCCGTGGTGGGAAGGTTCCCCTTCTCGCCATTCACCAGCCATTCCACTTTGGCTGCACCGGGGCTGAATCTCAGGAGGAGGCAAACCACCTCCAGCTGCTTCTCCAAGGCGTTGCGCTCACAGGAGGGGCCTAGGAGGCGAATCTCAGGATGAATGAGAGCCTCACATACTGGGAGCAAAGACAGAAAATGGATACCAGGTCAGAGGCATGAATCAATTGCATTTGTACAGCTCTGAGGACAATGTGCTCAAGTCCTGAATGACAACTGAGAGAGGAAAGTTTTACCTTTCCCTCCTTCCTTCCCTCTGCACCATTTCATCGATCTATCACTCTGTCTAGGTCATTGCTCCAGCCGTCCCTCCGTGTATCCATCCATACTTCTGTATCTCCATCAGTCCACCCACCTAGCCCACTCTCCATACCATCCATCCCTCTCTCTTTCACTCCCTACACCTTTCCCTCTTCACTGTCCATCCATACATCCATCCCTTTTCTTCTCTATCCTCCCTCCCATGGACGCTGTCATTGTATTGCCCCACTCCCTCTGACACTTTATTGCACACTTCTGCCTCAGTCTTTTCTTCATTCTCTGGCATCCCAATGTAGCTCACCATTCGTGATCTCCACATCTATCTTTTTATGGGAGGGAGTGTGCTCCACACTGCACTGGTAGGTGTTGTTCACCAGGTCCCAGGCAGGGACGGTGAGCTGGCTGACGAGGGTGAAGGCCCTGCCACTGCTCTGTGCCGCGGCTGGGAAGGTCTTGATCCCATTGGTCACCGTGCCAGAATTCCACTTGATGTCCACGGGCTCCGGGAAATAGCCAGTCACGAGGCAGGCTACAGTCACCTCACAAGTGGAGCTCCCAGCAATGTCGTCACAACAGGGGAACAAAGGGAACACAGAGGGGGGTTGTGGGAGCTCTGTCAGAGAGAAAGGCAAGTCAGGACGTTAAGAACTGAGAATCCTAAACCCAAAGAATGGTGGGACTCCAACCTCATAGGGGGCTCTACAGAGCCAGGAGCCCTGGCTGTGAGCCTGCTCACCTCTCTATTCCACCAGACCCCACTCCTTCCCAGACTCCTAGAGAGAACCCAGGAGCCCTGGCTCCCAACCCCATACACACACAAACCCACTAGATCACTCACTCCTTGAAGAGCTTGTGATGCATACAGAGAGATGCGCTGCAAGGAAACATTTGAATAGCTATTATCTCACTATCCTTCCCTTTCCAGGATCAGTCTATCCCCAGACCTACGAGAGGAATGGGGTCTTGTGGCTTTGAATGCGGGGGCTGGGAGCCAGAACTCCTGGGTTCTATCCCCAGCTCCAGGACAGCAGTAAAGTCTGTTTTTTCACACACACGCCCCCCATGGCAGGTTCTCTAAAAGACACCCCCCCACACACACACCAGAGACTTCAATCTTTTCTGCGCTCTGCAGGTTTCATGACTGAATCTCTGGTGAAAACCAACAAACAACCAATATGGGCCAAAAAGGGGAAGTTGAGACAAGTGAAAGCTGTTTTTTCACGCCAGCACTCGCCCCATTCAATCCAATTTTCACACCTTCTCACCAGCTTCAACACTAAAAGCTCCTGAGTGGGCGTCACTGATAGATAACAACCTATAATTATCTTTGATGACCATTGTGGGGGAAGAAGAGGGGATGTCCGACAGGCAAAGAAACCTCAGATGAACAATCCAAATGACACAGACCACAGTGGGACACATGGACAGAACCCTCCAGTCTCCAGGGCCGGGCTGCAACCCACCATGGCTGATAATTTGGTGAGTAAATTAGAGGAAAGCGGCTGCTATTGGGGTGAGGACAGGGGGTGTTTTAATCCTATCAGAGTGAGCACCTTTAGGGAAGAAAACTTTGTAGAGAGGGGAGCAGGACTCCTGGGTTCTCTCCCCAACTCTGGGAGGGCAGTGGGGTCTGGTGGTTAGAATGGGAGTGGTGCTGGAAGCCAGGACTCCTGGGTTCTATCCCCAGCTCTGGGAGGGGAGCTGGGACAAGTGGGTAGAGCAGTGGGGGCTGGAAGCCAGGACTCCTGGGTTCTCTCCTCAGCTCTGGGAGGGCTGTGGGGTCTAGTGACTTAGAGCAGGGGGACTGGGAGCCAGGAGTGTTGTGCTCTGTTCTCACCTATGAAGGCAGTGGGGTACATCCCCCTGTGTGGACCCAAAAGCAGGGCAGGGTGCAGAACATGGCTCCCCTGCAGAGCCTGGATATGCTGGGGAGGTCGGGATGGGTAACATAGGCAGCGCTGTGCCCCCCGCCCCCCACAGAGACAGGGGAACAGAGGTGCTTATCTCACACTCTAGCTATAAGCTGGGATAACAGCTTTGAAAGGGGTCCAGAGCTGGGCTAGCAGGGGCTGCACATCAGGAGTGAGGGGCACCGGCAGGGCTGTGGGGGAGCCCAGGGCTGTGCTGGCAGGGGCTGTGGGTCGGGAGTGAGGGGCACAGGCAAGGCCAGGGGCGGCAGGGCTGGGATAGCAGGGGCTACAGGTCAGGAATGAGGGGCACTGGCAGAGCTGTGGGGAACCCAGGGCTGGAGTAGCATGGGCTGTGGGTAAAAAGTGAGGGGTACCAGCAGAGCTGGGGGCAGCCCAGGGCTGGGATAACAGGGGGCTGCAGGTCAGGAGTGAGGGGAACCAGCAGAGCTGTAGAGGGAGCCCAGAGCTGGGCTAGCCGGGGCTGCAGGTCAGGAGTGAGGGGCACCGGCAGGGCTCAGGGGGGCAGGGCTGGGCTAGCAGGGGCTGCAGGTTGGGAGTGAGGGGCACCGGAAGAATTGGGGGGAGGCCAGGGCTGGTCTAGCAGATGCTGCGGGTTGGGAGTTAGGGGCACCAGCAGAGCTGGGGGGAGCCAGGGCTGCGATAGCAGGCGGCTGTGGGATGGGAGTGAGGGGCACAGACAGGGCTGGGGGGAGCCCAGGGCTGGGCTAGCAGGGGCTGCAGGTCAGGAGTGAGAGGCACTGACAGAGTTGTGGGGAGCAGGGCTGGGCTAGCAGGAGGCTGGGGGTCAGGACTCAGGGACATAAGCACACATGGGGTGCTCCGGGTTGGGGGGCTGAAACTAGAGGTTTGGGGGAACAGCTGAATTGTTTCTAAGGGGCTTTTGTTGTCTCCTCTCTTTAGCCCAGTCGCAAAGATCTGCAACCAAAAACTTTCTAAACTGAGGCATAAATTTCCCTTTAGCATGGCCCTTGTCAGAGGTAAAACCCTCAACTCACCGAGCGTGGGAACATGTCTCTCTGAGCCGTCCCAGCCTCCCTCCACCAGCTCTGTGCTCATGCTCCATGCTGAGAGCCGAGCGTGGGGAGTTCCAGCACAGCTAGATGTCAGCTTGGCTGCCTGGGGCTGGACGTAACTGGCAGCCCCTCTTCGGGCAACTGCTCAGAGTTCAGGTTCCTAATTTGGCCTCTGAGTTGAGCTGGCTCCGTTTTTGCGGCGCACTCAGCTGGAGACGCGTTGGGCTTCCTTTCCAAGGGGGACGAGCTATGAGGTCTCCGGCTAAAGCCCACTGGAGACACAGACCCCGGTAACTGCTCCCCAAGGCGCCTCAAGTTTGGGCTTCTAGAAAGTGAGGCTGCTGGAATTCTTGGGAGATTTCTCCTGTAGAGTTTAGGAAAGTGTCCAGCAAAATCTTCATCCAAATTGGTTAGAATATGAGTGTTTCTTGAGTGGGAATCTGGCTAGAAAGGTCATGAGCGAGGGGGCATGAAAACCAGTCGACTACTGAGTTTGGGGGAGGGAAGGTTTTTTACTCTAACCCCAGAACTCTGACCCTAAACCAAACCTTAAACCCAACTACTTAGACACCCAACTCTGTCCTAACTCCCTAACCAGGACCCTAACCCCAGTGGACCGATGCACCAACTCCTTAACCCCAACACCTTAATCCTCGCCCTTTCCCTATAGTCCTATCCTCATCCTGAACCCCTGCTCTCTAGCCCCTACTCCCTAACTCTGACCCTCAACTCTGACCCTCTCGTCAAACCCAACCCCTAACCCTAATGTCCCAACCTTATCCCCCCAACCCTGACTTTAGATCGCTTAGGCTGCAATGGTCCTGGGATCAGTAGAGTCCTAATTCTTATTTCTCTGTAAAGCTCCCGGTGCAATGGGTCCCTGATCCTAGATTGGGTTTTCTAGACCACTGTGATACAAGTACTAACGACCAATTATACCCCTAACCATAACCCCAGCTCTAACCCTAACCTCCCCACCTTGACCCTCTAAGCACCAGAGCTTTGATGTCTCCAGTCTAGTTTCAAGCATCCTAAAACAAGAACTATCAGAACTTGCAAATTAGTCCCTCAGGTTAGGAACCAAGAGTTTCACTAACTCCCTCTGAGAAATGGCATCAGACCCGGTAGGAATCTGATGGTTGAATGACTACAAAATTGGCTAGAAATCCAATCATAACACATCAAATATTGAACTTGAGAGTGGAAAGGTATTTGACCCAAACCATTAAACCATCACCCTTAATTCTACCCCAGCAACCTCTAGCCCTTAACCCCAGCACCTAACCCTAACCCTTAATCCTCCTCCCCTATGTATAATGATAACCCGAACTCTAACCCAAAGGGCCCATATGTCCTGGGTTGACTTGAACAGCCCCGGTCTTTTCTGCAATGTCCTGGGAACTCATTGGGGATATCTAACAATGTGTGTTTGAGCCATAGAAATGCTTACAAGCCAGTAGGGGCCAAAGATGTTACCGCCTAGGAACCTAATGAGAATATAACATTTACCCAAGCTAAAATCACTAGTACAACAGGGTCTATGCAGCACAAGTTAAATTGGGGGCCCTGCTCCTGGTCACTCTGTGACTCAACCAGGAAGATGGGGGGTTCCAATCTCAGGCACACACTTAAACACAGACATTAACAAGACCTTTCAATTGTCAACAGTCTCACCACAAGCTGTCTGCTGTGCTGAATGGAGCAGAGTGGGGCTCCGTTAGGGGACGCTCTCCCCCGGCATTGAGTGCTGGGCCCAGTGCCACGCTAGGGCCCCCATGCTGCATGGAGCGGGGTAGGGGCTGCGTCTCATGGCCTCGCTCTCTCTCCCTTTGCAGTCAGCCCCACGGCCCCATCTGTCTTCCCCCTGACCTCCTGCCCTGGTGACGACACCCCTCAGGTCACCTTCGGCTGCCTGGCCAAAGGATACTTCCCCGAGCCGGTCACCGTGACGTGGAGCCCAAACGTCAACTCCTCGGGCGTGAAGACCTATCCCTCCCTGCTGCAGCCTTCCAGCGGCCTCTACACGCTCAGCAGCCAGGTCACCGTCCCGTCCAGCAGCTGGGAGTCTAACACCTATAGCTGCAACGTACAACACCAGCCCACCAGCTCCAGCATCTCCAAGGAAATCCCAAGTAGGGACAGCGCGGCGCAGCCCGGGGGGGAAGGGCAGGGGTTGGGAGTCTCTCAGGTCCCTGATCTGGTGACTGCTGCAGGGAGAGAGGATGGGAGCCTGCCAGTGCTGTGAGCCGAGAGAGTCACCACTGTGGGAGGAGAGATGGAGAGAGAGAAACACCACAGAGAGATGGGAGTGAATGAGGACAGGTAGATAGTGTTGGGTATGCAAAGAGAGGCCACGCACCAAAGGGTGGAGGGACGAAAAGAAAGACCATGCAAAGAGAAGCGATGGGTGCTGCAATGCAGGGAAAGGGGCAGAGGGCTCAGTAGGGAGCCCAGTGCTGCAGGGAGTGGGGGGCTCAGTAAGGGGTGCCATGCTGTGGACAACAGGGTGCTGGGGCTCAGTAGAGGGCACTGTGCTGCAGGGAGTGAGGGGGGCCCAGGAGGGGTCTGTACAACAACTAATCCCTGCCACCCTTCTCCCAGAGCCCATCCCCACTGAACCCAAGGTGCACGTCCTCCACTCCTCCTGCACCAGCAAGCCAGGTGCCATCCAACTGGTGTGCTTCATCTCCGGCTTCTACCCCAAGAATTTGACGGTGGAATGGCTGGTGGACGGCAAGCCCGGGCAACTTTCTGGTGACACCGACTCTGCCAAGAAGGACGCCGACGGCCACACCTTCACGACCCGCAGCAATGCCAGTGTCTCCCAGGACAAGTGGCTGGAGGGCAAGATGTACACCTGCCAGGTGTACCACCCGGGCACCGGAAGCAAAAAGCAGGACCACGCCCACAAGTGCAGAGGTGACACTGAGCGGGGCCAGGCTGCCTAGGAAGGGGAGCGGGCACCGGGCTGGGCTCGAGGCGGGAGAGGAGTGGTGGGGGGAGACTGGGATGGGCTTTTTAGGGGACAGGGCGTGAGAGGAGACCGGGATGGGCTTGGGCAGGGGAGACCCAGCGTAGTGGCTGACCCAGGCTCTCCCATCCCCAGAAGAAACAACATCTCCCAGCGACATCGAAGTCTTCCTGGTGCCCCCATCCCCCACCGCCCTGTACGTGACCCAGAGACCCATGCTCACCTGCCTGGTGGTCAACCTGCCGAGCGACTCCGGCCTCCGGGTGGTCTGGTCCCGGGAGAAGCCAGAGTCCATTAGCCCTGATGAGCCGGACATCGGTGAGCACTTCAACGGCACCTTCACCGCCTCCAGGTCCATGCCCATCCTCACCCGCGACTGGGAGGATGGAGAGACCTTCACCTGCAAAGTGGAGCACTCAGACCTACCCTCGCCCCTTGTGAAATCCATCTCCAAGAAGCCAGGTAAGAGGAGCTCAGGGTCCCTAAGGGGAGAGACTCCCCTATCCCCACCCCCAGCAGGGGGGATGCTCCTTAAGAGGAAGCCCCAACCCCCAACAACCTGAGATCCTGGCCCCTGAGTCCCTTTCCATCCCCAAATCCACACCCTCAAATTGTGCTCCAGAGATACCAGCTCCCAGTCCCCAGCCCCTCCATCCTGAAGGAGAGAGGGGATGTTCCTACCATCCTACACACACACACACACACCATCCTTATCCCCATGTGCCCCAGATGAGTAATGTGCTTGGCTCATCTGTGTCCTCCATCCCCATCCACCGAAGGCAAGCACTCCACCCCGGGTGTCTACCTCCTGCGCCCCCACAACGAGGAGCTAAGGAGCAAAGGAGACTCCGTCAGCCTCACCTGCCTGGTGCGGGGCTTCTTCCCCGAGGACATCTCGGTGCAGTGGATGAAGAACCATGAAGGTGAAAAGGAGACTGACAACATCACCACTCCGCCCATGAAGGAAAAAGATGGCGACTCGAACTTCTTCATCTACAGCAAGTTGAAAGTCAGCAAGGACAGCTGGAACAGCGGAGACACCTACACCTGCATGGTCATCCACGAAGCCCTGCAGATGAAGTTCACCCAACGCAGCGTCAGCAAAGTCTCTGGTAAATGAAGACGTCTCCTCCCAGCCCCACTGGTAGCATTGTCCAGTACAGCTTCCTGTAAATAATCTCTGTGCCCTCAGTGATGACAAGTGAATAAACGGAACGAGTCTGAGCTCACCCCCAGGTCTCCTTGTTGTGGTGTCACTGGGTGAAATCTGCAGGTCGCCCAAGGTGGACAAGGTCCCAAGTTGCAGGCTGGGAGAAACCCAGATGCTATAAGGCTGGGGGTGCTAATACCCAGATCCTGTATGGGTGGATACATATACACCATGGATGGATACATAGATACATGGGTAGATTCCATGAAAGGAAAGACAAGTAGATGCCATGGAAGGAAGGATAGGTAGATATGTGGGTCCATGCCATGTAAGGAAGGATGAATGCATGCATGAGTACAGACACAGCATGGAAACAGTGATGGAGAGGGGGGTAGATGCACAGTTACACATATACGCACGTACATACTGCGGAGGAGCAGACACATTCAAGCCAATCTCAGTTGGAAGGTCAGGTGTTCAAAGAGATGATTAGATGGATACATACTTCAGGGGGCAGGAGATATCACCAAGAGATATCCCAAAGAGGAGGAGAGAAATAGAAAGATCATTATTTGGATTAAATTAACTCCTATACCCCCAACTGACAGCAGGACCCTGTTGGGATGGGCACAGCACAGACAGTGGGAGACAGTCCTTCTCACAACCTAAATACAGAAAGAGGAGGAGGAGAAACAGAGGTACCAAGAGTGGAAGGGACCTGCCCAAAATCACCGAGCATGTCAATGACAGAGCTAGAAACAGAATCCAGGTGTCCTGAATGTCCCACCCAGTGTGCCTGCAACTAGACTGCACTGCACTCAGGGAACGATGGTTGGATGGCTCAAAGAGGGTGGATGCCAATGGATAAACAGGTGCCGAGGGATAGAAAAAATGTATGGGGATCCGCAGATGGGTGGACGGATGGAGAGAGGGGTGCGTATGGGGGTATAGATGGATGGATGGTGAATGTTGGATGGGTACACTTTCTGAAGGATTGATGGATGGATAAATAGATGGACTGTCATAGATGGACAGGAGGAGATGGGGATGAATGGATGTATAAATGAATGTCAATGGATTGGTAGTTACATATGGCACTGGACTGGTACCGATGGGGATGGGCAGGTGGATGGATGAATGGGTTGTTACCCATAGTGAGTGAGTGATAGATGGAGATGAAAGGATGGGTAAATATGATAATGGCTGACTACATATATTTGGGAAAGGATGGATGGCAATGAATGGATTAGTGTCAATGGGTACCAATGGTGAGGGAAGGATAGGGGTGGATGAATACTGAAAGGGATAGACAGATAAGTGGATGGGGTTGCATGGATGGATGGTGAGAGATGAGGATGGATGGACAGACAGACAGGACATTGGATGGCTGGATGGTTAGGAACAAGAATGGATGGATGGGTACAGATCTGTGTGGGTGGATGGAAGATACAGATGAGGGTGGATGGATGGTTAGGGATGAGCAAGGGTGGATGGATGGTACAGATCAGGAGGGATGGGTAGATGATGGTTATGGATGAAGAAGGATGGATGGATGGCTAAGCAATCCCTGGGATCCCACTGAGGCAAGGTCCTCTAGGCTAGAACCTGTGCGTGCCCAGGGGGGCATTGTGTCAGGGTCAGCATTTACCCCACATCCCATCCCACCCCAGAGAGGAGCAGGAAGAGTTTCCAGACAGAATCAGTGGAGGGAGGGCAATTCAAATTCCCTGACCCCTAAACACACCTCCCTGCTGGCTAGGAGGCTAAGGGGTCTCCCTCCACCCCCGACCCTCTGTGGCAGCTGGGGAGGGGGTGATAGAACAACATACAGCAAACACCCCACACCAGGGATCAGCTCCTGGCACCCAGTGCTCGCAAAGCAGCAGCAGTAGTAGGGCTGTTATCTGAAGCAAACACTCAGCAGGGCTCAGCTAAAGTCTCACTAGCTCTGGTGACATAGGGGGCCCAGGCAGTGGGGTGGGACAGAGGATGCAGACTCCTCTATGGCCCCACACATGAGCCCTGTCTCCTACCTAGCCCCAACAGGGCACCCACACACATACACGCACATGTGTGTGTGTGTGTGTGTCAGCCCCAGGGCTGGATGGGCGAGCGCAGGGCTCGAACACACCAGTGCCAAGCACAGAGCTTCACGCATGGTGCTAAAGGGTGCGTAGCCAGCAGCAGCAGTGTTAGGGCTGTTATCCTGGGGGCCGTGCAGTTGCTAGCAGGGAGGGTCGCACAAAGTAGGAGACTGCAGTGGTTGCTGAGAGAGAGAGAGAGAGAGAGAGCTCAATCTGGTACAGATGGACACACATGTAACATGGCATGACCCAGAGACCCTCCCGCCTGGGCGGTGATGTTTGTACACACACAGAGACGCACAACACAGAGAGACACAAACATGCACCCAGAAGCAGCCACACAGCCTGGTCTCCCTCCACTCTCAGCCAGCTCTAAGATGCAGCCGTCTCTGGGACAGGTGTTACAGGAATCCCTCACCCCGTGCTGAGTTGCTTCCCCTCTGGGGTGGAACATGGGGGCTGTTTGTACACGGACCCCTCACCGAGCACTGAGACATGTCTGACTCTTGGGTGGGGTATGCGGCGGTCAGTTTATATGGGGATATCTCACCCATCTCTAAGAAGCAGCTACCAACTCCAACCAAGTCCTTGGATCCCCCTCACGTAGGGAATGAGACCTGCGTCATCCAGAAGCCATGCACACCTGCAGGGACCATGGCAGTGGGCTCAGTATGAAGGGTTCTCCCCCCACAGTCAGAGCTGACCTCAATGCCCCCACTGCTGTGCTAGGGGGCGCCATCCTGCAGGGGGCACCATCTTTCCTCGGAGAGATCCTGAGCCTCCCCATCATTAAATTACTCATGGCTCTGTTCCTCAAAGCGACACTGTTCCGCAGCCCCCATGTCAGCTACGGCTTGGCATTTGGACAAGGGGTCCCTATCTAAACAGCCCCTGTGTCCCACACCAAAGGGGGCCACATCTCTGTGCCGGCCGTGAGAGCCCCCTATAAACAGCCACCAGATGCCACCATCCCAGTGCCACCCAAGGGAGCCCTAAATAAACAGCCCCAGAGGCGACTGTGTTCCATCTGAAGCGACTCCTGAGTGTTAGGTACATTGGGATCAGCGTCATAGAGGAAAACACATGAAATCCATCCATCCTGGTCTTTAGGAGGCACCCCCGTCGCTGCTGCATCCCACCACCTCACACACACTCTAAGGGATCCTGAGCCACCTCGCTTGTGGGAATGGAGGGATGGAGAACGTGTGCAAATGGAGAGAGTGAGTGAAGATGTGTGGAATGGATGGTTGGATGAATGGACAGTTGTGTATAGGGATGGATGGGTGGAGGCGTGTGTGGTCATGGATGGATGGGTGGAGGGGTGTGTGGGGATGGCTGGATGGTTGTATCTAGAGATGGATGGGTGGAGGGGTGTGTGGGGATGGATGGATGGTTGCATCTAGAGATGGACGGATGGTTGTATCTAGAGATAGATAGGTAGGTGGTGGGTGGGGATGGATGGATGGTTGTATCTAGAGATGGATAGGTGGAGGGGTGAGTGGTCATAGATGGATGGTTGCATCTAAAGATGGATGGATGGTTGTTTCTAGAGATGGATGGGTGGAGGGGTGTGTGGTCATGGATGGATGGTTGCATCTAGAGATGGACGGATAGTTGTATCTAGAGATGGATAGGTAGGGGGTGGGTGGGGATGGATGGATGGTTGTATCTAGAGATGGATGGGTGGAGGGATGTGTGGTCATGGATGGGTCGGGTGAGGGCTGTGTGGGAGTGTATGGAGGGATGGATGGATGGTTGTATCTCGACACAGATAGGTGGGCAGGACGTCGCTAGGGATGGATGGATGGATGGCAGGGTCGGTCTAGAGATGGATGAGTGGAGGGGTGTGTGGTTTAGGATGGCTGGATATGTCTAGAGAGGGAATGGTGGAGGGATGGAAGGATGAGAAGGGGATAGGCGGGTTGGTGTTGGATGCACAGTCCGAGCTCTCTCTGTCACAGTGGCTGAGTCGGGGTTGATGTCTCTTTCTCTCCCCCCAACAGAGATGATCATGTCGGGTGAGTTTTGCAGCGATGACGGAGATGAAGAGCTTGATGGCCTCTGGTCCAGCCTCTCAGTCTTTATAACCCTCTTCCTCTTGAGCGTCTGCTACAGCGCCACCGTGACCCTGTTCAAGGTGAGAGAGAACGAACGTAGGAACGAAGGAATGAACGAGTTTAGCTCAGTAGAGGGCAGCTTGGAAAGGAAAGAAAGAGCAGAAGAAGGAAAGAGAAAGAAGAATAGGTGAATAAGACAGAGATTGAGCGAATGAGACACAGACATAAAAGCAGCAAGGGATGACACAGACAGACAGACCGAGCAGCTCCCCCAGCCCTGACCCCTCTCACCCCTGCTCTCTCTCCCCCCTGCAGGTGAAGTGGCTGTTCTCCACCGTGGTGCAGCTGAGGCGTGCGAGGGGCCCCGAGCACAAGAACGATCTCCAGCACATGGTGTAGGGGATGCTGCCCCCATCTGCCCGGAGACAAGGGGCCGGGACTCCGGCTCTATTGGTGACACCACCCTGAGTCCCACAGCTGCCCCCCACCACTGCTGTGCCTCTGGGAGACCCCCTGGGGGAAGCGAGGAGCTCACCGCACATGGCCTAATCCGCCCTCAGCCACTGGGGACGCTGCCCTCCTGGGAGCTGGGCTGAGACTGGACAACTTGTACCATGCAGGGAACCAGTGTCCCTAGCGAGGAAACAACCCGAGTCCCACTTCCCACCCTCCTGAGACCAACAGCCCCCTGCTCTGGGACTGGATCAGAGACAGCGCCCCCTAGAGCGGAAAGGCCCCATATCCCCTTCCCCACCCCCTGCGCCAGCCAGCCCCCCGGCCTGGGACAGGACCATAGCCAGAGTTGTGTCTGTCATGCTGTATGTTGCATATTTAGCTCTTCATTGGAATTTTTGTGTGTGGTGTGTGTGTGTGTGTGTGACTTTTGTTGTGTGCACTGAGTGACAATAAATAAATAAATAAATAAATATACAAATCAGACTCCATCTCATTCATAACCTCCATCCCCGACTTTCAGGGACCCCTGACACCCGCCAGAGGGTCATGTCGTGTCTGTAGGGGGCGCCTCCCAGCATGGAGAATAAAAGGAAGGATGCCCGCTGCACTGGCCCCAATGGGAGATGGGGGCCTAGTTACAAACCCAGAGAGCTGGGACTGAGGGGCACTAAGGGGAGATCTCTGGGGCAGGGAAAACCACTGATCAGGAAGGAAGGAAGGAAGGAAGGAAAGAAAGAGATATGTGCGTGTCTGAGAATGGATGGATGCGTAGAGAGACACCGGGGGACTGGGACATACAGTGGGTACCGTTCTCCTTGGTTAAATCCCCCCAAACCACCCTGAAATGCAGCTACCAATTCTTAACTCCTATTATTTTCGATCGAACACACAATTCCCATGTAAGTTGCAAGTTAAACGATGGAGCAAATGAGACTCTTCTCCCTCGCCACAGTCCACGTTGACCAGACCTCAGGACACTACAGCCCTGCACACACAGACACACAAGGAAATCCAGTCCCTGCCGTGGGATGGGGGTGGAGGACTGAGGGCACGGGGCTGAGCTCAAGCTCCAGCGTGGGCTGCCCCACGGGGACGTCCGGGGAAGGACTCTGCCCTCCCTGCTCTGGGTTCTGCGGAGCTCAGACCCTTCAGCGGCCGTTGTCGCGCCCTCTGCGCTGCCGTGGAAGATGGTCCCTCCCGGTGTCCGGAGAGGGGGCCGGAGCCCGGCAGGGCTGAAGATGGAGGGAGGGAATGAAGAGGACGAAGCAGTGCTGTCCCCTCCTAGGAGCCCGGAGCCGGGCACTCACCGCACCTGTGGGACACAGAGAGCAGAGGGGTTCAGCCGGTGCCACTCACGGGCAGCATCCTCGGCTGGGAGAGCAAGGCCAGAAGGGACCCTTGGCACCATCTAGCCTCGCCCAGCCACGCCTGCATCCTGCCAGGATGTCTGGCTTGAGCTGGAGCTCATCTTCCAGACAGAGACACCAGCCTTGTCAAACCGCCTCAGGGAACGGCCACTGCCCAGCGGGTGCCGCACACCAAGTCCCTGGGGAGCCGCAGCTGCCTCCGCCGATTCTCCCTGCTTCTCGTACCAGCCCCATTGCACCGCGGCCCGACACAGAACCGGCTTCACGGCACCTCTGGCCCTTTGTGCTTCTGGGCCCGACGACTGATCCTTAGCGATCACGGCTGAGTGTTCATTGATTGACGCTCATGGAGCCTTGCTCTTGGAACATTTCCTCTTGCGTCTTAATTAGGGATCATTCAGTTTTGGTCATTGATCATTAATTCCTCATTATTGACAAGTGATTCTTATCAATTGATAATTATTAGCAGCTTATTGATGCTTGATCCTCGATTCTTTAACATTAATTACTGATCTGGGAGTGTTGATTATTGATAATTCATTGCAGATTAATGGCTATTCAGCATTAAGTACAGATCACTAGGTACTGACCAGGGACAGCCAATCCGTGATTATTGATTTCTCAGTGATAAACGATTGGAATTGATAATAGACTGTTGACTCTCATGTATTGATCACTGCCGCATTAACCTTGATGGCAGCTCGTTAATTAGTGATGACGGGTGGTGGATTATTAATAAGTAATCGTTCCTGATTCTCTCTCATTGATCGTTGGTCACTGTCAGGAATCAGGGCTGGCAGCAGAGCCAGTCCCAGGCAACCTGACGTGCGCACCTGGCCTGGAGCCGGCTGCCTGATTGGCTCCGCCCTGATTGCTTGGCAGAGTCAGCAGCCCGGTTCATGAGCCCAGCAGAAGTTAAGCAGCTGCCCAAAGAATTTCCCCAGGGCTGCGATAGCAGCTGTGACTGCTTGTTCCAGCCCGGCTCCTGCCTTCTTCCTGTCTGGGTCCAGCCCGGCTCCTCCCCTCTTCCCGTCTGGGTCCAGCCCGGCTCCTGCCTTCTTCCCGTCTGGGTCCAGCCCGGCTCCTGCCTTCTTCCCGTCTGGGTCCAGCCCGGCTCCTGCCTTCTTCCCGTCTGGGTCCAGCCCGGCTCCTCCCCTCTTCCCGTCTGGGTCCAGCCCGGCTCCTCCCCTCTTCCCGTCTGGGTCCAGCCAGGCACCTAACCCTGGGCTCCAACTCCTGACTGTGGCTCTAGCCCTTGGCTCTGGCCTCTGACAATCACTGACTATGGGTGGTGATGGTGATGGCGGCTGGCTGCATACTGATGGCGTGGGATCGATTCCTGAGCACGGGTTGTTGCTCTGAGCAGTGACGCGGGACCATGAAGGTCGCTGTTGCTCTTACCTTAAGCAGCGTGACGCCGGCGCTGTACAACAGGCTGAGCAGGAAGAGAGCAATGAAGGCAACAGGTGTCCAGAGACCGTCAGATTCCTCCTCTCCTCCTTCAACAGAGACGCCTTGGTCCTCCACAAGGCACTGAGGAGCTGGGATGAGACACATGTGCCGGTTAGAGAGGCCTCTTCCTTAACCCAGGGAGCTGAGTGGGCACAGCGGGGAGCTCCGATCTGTGCTCTTGGCAGGAGATCCCCATCCAGGGCCAGAGACAGAGGGTCCCTGCCAGCAGAGACCGGGCAGGCTGCAGGTGGAGACCCCCCGTCACAGGCTGCAATTCTCACAGCAGCCTCAGGGATTTCAGCCCCAACTTCCATTAAATTTCACGCCCTTTGGCTCCTTTACACACCCCAGCCACCCCGAGCATGCGATTCCCCTCCCCAGGCCAGCAACAGAGCTGGGCTGAGACCTGCCAATGCATAGCTCAATGGGGCCATGCACCCCCATCCAACAGCGGCATCTTCCCAGCCAGTGCCAGCTTGAGCCATGCTGGGACCAGTTCTTGGGCAGCAGAGGCACCAATTCCCCCCGATCCCTATTCTGGGGACCTGGGGAATTTACCCACAGAGCTGTTCTGAGACCTCCCTCAACTCGTATCATCCCACAGGCAGTGAGGTCCAATGAACAGGGCACTAGGATGGGACTCAGGACCCCCATGGGTCTATTTCCAGCTCTGTCATTGACTTTGCAGGACCTCAGGCAATTCACCTCCCCTCTCTGTGCCTCAGTTTCCCTTCACATCCTTTCTCTGTTTGGACATTTAGCTCTCCTGGGCAGAGACTATCTCTTACTCTATGTGTGTGCAGCTCCTAGCGCATTGGGGTCCCAAACTCAGTGGAGACCTCTGCACACAACTGTAATACACCTAATAACGGGGCCATCTGATGGGAGCAACTTTTAAGCCACTACCCGCTTGGACTCCATTTCAACCCATGCTCCTAGAAGGGGAAAGATCTGTAGCTCATCACCACATTTGGGCAACACCTGACCAGCCCACCCGCAAGCCCTACAAAAAGGGGGGAAAGGCACGGCCACCCCATCAGCAACACCCTGAGCTGCCCCATATTGTCAGACACTGGAAACAGAAGTGATGGCCCCCAACTGACTTCTCCCTTGGGGCGACTCTGCCACCATCACACAGAAGTGACCTCTGTCCCTGTAGGCAGACGTCTCCATGGCCCATTTCTAATTCCTTCAACCGTTTATGTTGTTGTGTCATGGAGACTGAGTAAAGACCTCTCCCAACTCATCCCACATGGGATACCACTCAGTCAGAGCCCCTTTCACCCACCACCAGCCTGGGCTCCGCTGGGAACCCGTTCCCAAGAGTTGGAAGGACTCACAGCCCAGCATTCCCTGAGCCTGTCCATGTGTCTTGTCAATGGCATGAACATCGACTGGGAAATGGCCTGGAGCCTCCTCAAATTAGTACACACCTGGGCACTCAAAGGGCTGGCATGAGAGGCCTCAGCTGTCTGGATGTACCAGCTGAAATCTTAATTCACTCACCAGTGCACTCTATGGCCCAGGCAGTGGATGGATAATTGACGTGACCTTCCTAGCTCTGAAACCTTGACTGGTGCATTCGTAGATCTTAAGGCAAGAAGGGACCATTACAGTAACAAGCCTGACCTCCTGTATATCACAGGCCAGAGAATCTCACCCAGCTACCCCTCTATGCAGCCCAGTGACTTGTCTTTGCTGGGAGCATATTTTCCAGAATGGACCACAGGCTGGATGTACAAATCTCAAGATGGAGACTCCACCTCTACCACTGGAAGTTTGTTCCAATGGTTCCCTTCCAGATTTCGTGCCTGTGATGGGGTGTGCATACCTTCACTGTCCAGGAAAGGGTTAATCCCACCCTAGGGTTGGAGGAAGTCCTGCCCCTCAGGGCAGGCTAAGCGTGCTCCAAATCCTGTGCTGGTAGAAAGAATACCATCTCCTCCATAAATTTATCAAGCTTTGTCTTGAAGCCAGATATGACTTTTGCCCCCACTTGTGCCCCCTTGGAAGGCTGTTCCAGAACTTCACTCCTCTGATGCTTAGGAAGCTTCATATAATTTCAAGTCTAAACTTCCTGATGGCCAGTTTACATCCATTTGTTCTTGTGTCCACATGGGTACTGAGCTTAAATAATTCCTCTCCCTCCCTGGTATTTATCCCTCTGATATATTTATAGATACCAATCCTATCTCCTCTCAGCCTTCTTTTGGTTAGGCTAGACAAAACAAGTTCCTTGAGTCTCCTTTCATAAGACAGGTTTTCCATTCCTCCTTTCATCCTAGTAGCCCTTCTCTGTACCTGTTCCAGTTTGAATTCATCCTTCTTAAACATGGGAGACCAGAACTGCACACAGTATTCCAGGTGAGGTCTCACCAGTGCCTTGTAGAACGGTACTAAAACCTCCTTATCTCTACTGGAAATACCTCGCCTGATGCATCCCAAGACCGCATTAGCTTTTTTCACGGCCATGTCACATTGCCAGCTCATAGTCATCCTGTGATCAACCAATACTCCAAGGTCCTTCTCCTCCTCCATTACTTCCAAGTAATGTGTCCCCAGTTTATAACAGAAATTCTTGTTATTAATCCCTAAATGCATAACCTTGCACTTTTCACTATTAAATTTCATCCTATTACTATTACTCCAGTTTACAAGGTCATCCAGATCTTCCGGTATGATATCCCGGTCCTTCTTTGTATTGGCAATACCCCCCAGCTTTGTGTCATCCCCAAACTTTATTAGCACATTCCCGCTTTTTGTACCAAGGTCAGTAATAAAAAGATTAAACAAGATTGGTCCCAAAACCGATCCCTGAGGAACTCCACTAGTAACCTCCTTTCAGTCTGACAGTTCACCTTTCATTGTGACCCACTGTAGTCTCCCCTTTAACCAGTTACTTATCGACCTTTCAATTTTCATATTGACCTCCATCTTTTCCAATTTAGCTAATAATTCTCCATGTGGAACCGTATCAAATGCCTTACTGAAATCGAGGTAAATTAGATCCTCTATGTTCCCTTTGTCTAAAAAGTCTGTTACCTTCTCAAAGGAGGAGATCAGGTTGGTTTGCCACGATCTACCTTTTGTAAAGCCATGTTGTATTTTGTCCCATTTACCTTTGACCTCAATGTCCTTAACTACTTTCTCCTTCAACATTTTTTCCAAGACCTTGCATACTACAGATGTCAAACTAACAGATGTCAAACTGTAGTTACCCGGATCGCTCTTTTTCCCTTTCTTAAAAATAGGAACTATGTTAGCAATTCTCCAGTCATACGGTACAACCCCTGAGTTTACAGATTGATTAAAAATTCTTGCTAACGGGCTTGCAATTTCATGTGCCAGTTCCTTTAATATTCTTGGATGAAGATTATCTGGGCTCCCCGATTTAGTCCCATTAAGCTGTTCGAGTTTGGCTTCTACCTCGGATGTGATAATATCTACCTCCATATCCTTATTCTCATTTGTCGTCCTACCATTATCCCTAAGCTCCTCATTAGCCTCGTTAAAGACTGAGGCAAAATATTTGTTTAGATATTGGGCCATGCCTAGATTATCCTTAACCTCCCCTCCATCCTCAGTGTTAAGCGGTCCCACTTCTTCTTTCTTTGTTTTCTTCTTATTTATATGGCTTGAGACGGGGCAAGGCCAGGTGGCTATGGAAAAGTAGTGGGAGATAGATAGATTAGCTCCAGGCTAAACAAATCCCTGGTACCAGGATAAGTGAAATGGCAGCTGTTCCAGGTCAATTAAGACACCTGGGGCCAATTAAGAACTTTCCAGAAGGCAGGGAGAAGGCTAGGTTGATTGGGACACCTGAAGCCAATCAGGGGCTGGCTGAAACTAGTTCAAAGCCTCCCAGTCAGTCAGGTGGGGGTGCATGTCAGGAGCTGTGGGAGGAAGTTGCGCTGTTGGAGAGGCTGAGTAGTACACACCATATCAGGCACAAGGAAGGAGGCCCTGAGGTAAGGGTGAAGTGGAGCTTGAGGAAGTGAGGGCTGCTGTGGGGGAAGTAGCCCAGAGAATTGTACATGTCATGTTTCTAAAAGGTCAGCTACCACAGCTGATACTATTAGGGTCCTGGGCTGGAGCCCAGAGTAGACGGTGGGCCCGGGCTCCCCCCCCACCGTTGCCCCCTGATTAATCATTGAGACTGGGAGACAACAGAGACTGTGCAAGGAAGGATAACTTCTCCTCACCTCCCTCACTGGCTTATGATGAAAATGGCTCAGTAGACTGTGACCCTTGTCTCTAGAGAGAGAAGGGTTACGGGGAGGGTCACAGTGAGCCTCTGAGGCTAGCGAAATGCACCAGGGAAACACGGGACCCACGGAGGCAAGGACAGAGCTTTGTCACAGGCTATAGAACCTTTTACTATTGCTTTTAATTCCCTTTCCAAGGTCCAACTCTACATGGCTTTTGGCCTTTCTCACTTTATCCCTCCATGCTCTGACCTCAGTAAGGTAGCTTTCCTTGCTGATCCCTCCCATCTTCCACTCCCTGTAGGCTTTCTGCTTTTTCTTAATCACCTCTCTGAGATGCTTGCTCATCCAGCTTGGTCTACAACTCCTGCCTATGAATTTTTTCCCCTTTCTTGGGATGCAGGCTTCCGATAGCTTCTGCAGCTTTGACTTGAAGTAATTCCAGGCCTCCTCTGCCTTTAGAGCCACAAGTTTTTCAGTCCAATCCACTTCCCTAACTAATTTCCTTAATTTTTTAAAGTCAGCCTTTTGGAAATCAAAAACCCTAGTCACAGATCTATTTTTGTTTATCCTTCCATTTAGTTTGAACTGAATTAGCTCATGATCGCTCAAACCAAGCTTGTCCCCTACAATCATTTCTTCTATGAGGTCCTCACTGCTCACCAAAACCAAATCTAAAATGGCATCCTCTCTTCTCAGTTCAGCAACTACTTGGTGAAGGAATCCATCAGCTATCGTATCCAGGAAAATCTGAGCCCTATTATTATTACTAGCACTTGTCCTGCAGTCTATATCAGGAAAGATGTGGACAAATTGGAGAAAGTCAGAGAAGAGTAACAAAAATTATTAGAAGTCTAGAAAACATGAGCTTTCAGGGAGGATTAAAAATTGGGATTGTTGAGGCTGGAAAAGAGAAGGTTGAGAGGGGACATGATAACAGCTTTCAAGAACATAAAAGATTCTTACAAGGAGGAGGGAGAAAAATTGCTCTCCTTAACCTCATAGGGTAGGACAATTAGCAATGGGCTTAAATTGCAGCAAGAGAGGTGTCGGTTGAACACTAGAAAAAACTTCCTGTCAGAGTGGGTAAGCACTGGAATAAATTGACTAGGGGGGTTTGGAATCTCCATCATTGGAGATTTTTAAGAGCAGGTGAGACAAACACCTGTCATGGGTGGTCTAGATAATACTTAGTCCTGCCATGAGTGCAGGGGACTGGACTAGATGAGCGCTCAAGTGAGCCCGTGTCCCACCGCCCTTGCCATCATCCCCTCCGGTGACGGCCCCTGGGTGTGGCCATTACCACACTGCCCTGCATTTGAGGTCCTCTCTATTCACTCTGGCCACTAGGCCACACTCCCCTACACTCAAGGGCTCAAACAAAATCCTGCTCTTGAGGGCTGATATATTGACCATGGGCACTAGGCCACACCGCTCTGTGCTCATGGGTGCCCTTTAATAGACTTATCCTCCATGAATTTATCTAATTCTTTTTTGAACCCACTTATATTTTGGGCCATCACAACATCCCCTGACAACTACTTCCACACGTTGACTCTGTTGTGTGAAGAAGTTCTTCCTTGTGTTTGTTTTAAACCAGCTGCCATTTAATTTCATTGGGTGACCCCAGGTTCTTGTATTACGTGAAGGGGAAAATAACACTTCCTGATTTACTTTCTCCACACCCGCCATGATTTTATAGACCTCTGTCATATCCCCCTTAGTCATTTCTTTTCTAAGATGAAAAGGCCCAGCCTGTCTAATCTCTCCTCAGACGGAAGCTGTTCCATCCCCATGATCAATGTTGTCCCTTTTCTCTGTACCTTCTCCATTTCTAATACATCTTTCTTGAGATGGGGCGACCAGAATTGCATGCAATATTCAAGCTGTGGGCATACCATGGATTTATACAGTGGCATTAGGAGATTTACTGTCTTAATATCTGTCCCTTTCCTAATGGTTCCTACCATTCTTACCTTTTCTGACTGTCACTCCGTGTTGACTCCAGAACTGAATGCTGTATTCCAGTATCGGTCTCCATAACCCCGTACACAGAGGTAAAATCACTTCCCCTGCACACTACCTCCATGTTTATACATCTAGGGACAGAGCTGGGAGGAATGAAGGCTCCTAACTCAGTCTCACCCTCCCGCCTAGCTCCCTAAACACATAAAACCAGATTCCTGGGCGCTCTGCCTCTAACCTTATGTGGTCAAGTGAGGACGCATTTCCTAAGGGATCTCACGCCAGAGTGGCTAGGGGTACATTCCTGGACAGGTGCAATAGTTAAGAAACAAGTCTTGGAGATGGGGGATCAGGGCTCTATTCCCACCTCTCCCACTGACCTGCAGTGTGACCAGAGACAAGCCACCTGGGCTGGGGTCTTTAAAGGACTCTGAGGAAATTAAGTGCTAGTGAAGATAAACTCACAATTGCAGTGGGAGTTGGGTGTCTCGCTTCTTTATAGCATCCCTATTTTAATCCTTTTGTGCCAAAATATCCCATCCCAGCCTCTGTCTGCTTCGACTATCAGCTCCTTGGTTCCAGGACATTTGCTCTGTCTGTGTTCATACAGGGCCCATCCAACGGGGCTCTGACCTCAGTCAGGAGATCTAGGAGTTGCAATATCATGAATAATAATGGATGGATAGCAACTCACTGCAGAGGGATGGACAGGTAGAAACATGACAATGCATGAAGATGGATGGATGCAGAGAGGAGATTGCATAATTTTGCATGCATGGACATTGTAGAATCAAAGAGACAGGTATATAATCATAGGATATCAGGGTTCGAAGGGACCTCAGGAGGTCATCTAGTCCAACCCCCTGCTCAAAGCAGGACCAATCCCCTATTTTTGCCCCAGATCCCTAAGTGGCCCCCTCAAGGATTGAACTCACAACCCTGGGTTTAGCAAGCCAATGCTCAAAATACTGAGCTATCCCTCCCCCAGAGCCTAGGATGGGTAGATGGATCCTGTTTGGAAGAATGAATTGATGTAGTCTATACATAAGGAAAGGAGGAAGGCTGGAGAGAAAGAAAGAAAGAAAGAAAGGTGGGGGGATACATCTAGATATTGTGGGAGGAAGCATGGATGGGTGGATGAGACACAGAGACAGTCTCCGCCAGAAGACACACCCTTCATCACAAACTCTAGCATGCTGCATTTTTACTGGGGCATATTCCACACACAGCCACGCTCTGTACACCAGAGCTCCCACAGCTTTACACACAGGCTAAGAGGAATCCCAGACCCCACGAGGTTCCCTGGCCATCTCAGATACGCCGTGAGGAGCCCACGCGGCTCTGCTCCTCAGTAGCAGGTGACGTCGGTATGGGACAAGATCACAGAGACATTGACGGCAGTGGGTTTACCGGAGGCTTTGTCCACGCTCCGCTGGACGAAGGTCATGGGCAGACCCTCATGCCCCGCCACGCAGGCTTACGTGTCCCCGACATTGAGCTTGCTGTAGATGAAGTAGCGCTCCTCCTTCCCAGCCTCCTGGATGGGGCCGATGTTGGTGTAGGCTTCCTGGGGCACGGGCCAGTCCTCCTGGGTCCATGTCACCAAGATGGCTCTGGTCCGGAAGCCGGAGGCCAGGCAGGTGGTGGTGGCCAATTCCCAGAGAGCCAGCTCCTCAGCGTGAGGAGGGGAGATGTAGACAGAAGGGGCCCGGAGGGAAACCACTGCCATGAGAAACAGCAAAGGGTTGATGCGAAGGATTGGGACCCAGGAGTCCTGGCTACCATCCTCCACCCTCATCGCCCTGCTATATCCCACTAGACCCCCCACTTCCCACCCAGACCCATGGATACAATCCAGGAGTTCGGGCCACACTAACCCACCAGATCCAAATACCTTCCCTGAAAAGGGGCAAGAACTCAGGACTCATGGCTTCCAGTCTCCCTATTCTAACCCACGACATCCCACTCCCCTCCCAGAGACAGAAAAAGAACCCAGGAGTCCTGACTCTGTCCCCTTCTGTCTCATAAATTTGCCCATTTCATCCCAACCACAAATTTGTGACTCCCAGTCCCAAAGACCTCAAGCCGGATCAGAACTAGCGCCCCCTAGAGACAGAAGGTCCCGTGTCCCATTCCCCACATCCTGAGCCAGCCACTTTCCCAAGCCTGCAGCCAGATGGGAGCTGGCGCCCCCTACAGGGGAAAGGCTGAGTTCTTACTGTGACTCTTGCGGATGCTCTTGACAATGGCCAACGGGATGTCTTGGTGCTTCACAGTGCAGGTGAACTCCTCCCCCGCCTGCCACTCCTCCACGCACACCCGCAGGAAGCTGGTTGCACTGTAGGTGTCATCTTCCTGCAGCACTGGCTCCCTGGAGACCAAGGCCAACGGGCCCCCACTACCCCGGTTCCAGGAGACCTCCAGGCTGCCAGGGGTTTCCATGCCACTCACCAAACAACTGATGGTGGCGTTCTGCCCTATGTAGAGGTCCTCCAGGGAAGGGGGAAGGAGAGAGACCTCCAGAGGGTGTCGATTACAGTTGCTGACACCTGGTGGGGGGCAGGAGGCAGCGTTGAGGGCTGGGCTGAGCAAATATTTCAGCAGGCATGAGGTGGTAACTGAGTGCCTCTCTCTCAGGGGCACAAAGCCCAGGGGCTGTTTGGGAAAGGGGCTGAGGTCATTGGAGGTTTAAATGGGGCACTGGGTTCCCTGGTAGAAGGGGCGGGACCCTCATCTTATGGAGCAGTGGGGAAAATGGCTGAGATTTTCCAACCAACCGAGAGATTGGGATTCCTGGGTCCCATTATGGTTATTTGGGTCTCTGGGTCCCAGCAGCAAATCTGAAGGTCTCTGGTTTTGTTGGGAGAAAGTCCCATTGAGGAAAACATGGCTGGGAACAGACCAGCCGTGGTGACTCAAATCAGGGTCCTTCTGGCCTGAAATTCATGAGCTCGATGACCCGCCTGAGCTCAGTGCAGTTATCCCCATTTCCCAGAGATGGCAGCTGGAAAACAGGACAAATGACCTGCCCATGGTCATGACTGGCACCCAGATCCTCCTGCTCTAACCACTAGACCCCACACTGCACCCACAGCTCAGGACGGAACTTGTGTTCCCTAAACCCTACCCCCTGCACAGGCAGAAGGGCCATTTATATTGCACACCTATGCTCTGCCGAGGTCCCTCAGGGCATGAGTCCCTCAACTTCCACTGCAAGCCGATGGGGGAGGGGAGACCTCGAATCACTTTAGAAATCTCAGAAGGGAAGCCCAGACTGATGGGAGTCCTGGAACCCAGGGACAATGTCCTCTATTGAATGTTGTGTGAAGGATATGCATGGTGTCACTCATGAGATTAGTTTCTAAAGTGGATGCTGCTGGAGCTGGGATTCCAGATTCATATGGACTCCCAAGCCCCACTGTGGGGCAATGGAGCTGAGGGGTTTCTCTCCTTTGTTTGCATGAATTCGTCAACTTCTGAATCTGATATGGAATCTGCCCCACCCCAGCTCATCTTTTCCTTGAGAACAGATTTTAATTGGGTGCCTGTCATGGCTGCAGATCCATGAAGACATTCCTAATGTGCCAGCAACAAATTTGAAGAATAAGAAGGGACCAAAAGAGCAAAATTGTGAATCTGCCACCTTGGGAATCCGTGTCCAAGTGTGGAGCAAACAACACCCAGGGCGATCCATGGTTAAGAAGAAAAGAACATTTTCAGCGAACCACCTCCCAGCCATGAAAGACCTCTTTGAACTTTCCCCAAGAGCAAGAGTGTCCACCCCAATGTCTTGGCCAAATCACAGCCCAATGAGACTACATTCTGCACCCTCCCTTAAATTCTCTCTTGCAATTAGGACAGTTTTCCTGCACTTCCTTTAGTGGTGATGTGCTCTGTGAGGCTGTGGAATCATCTCCTCCAGGGGTGGGGTGGGATCCCCATTACTTGGGGCATTTCGGACTGGATAATGCCTTGGAAATACAGGGAACTCTCCTGCACTGGAGTGGAGGGGACATTCTCCACCCAGATCAGGTTGCAATAAGTCTTGGTTTCACCAAAGACAGCATCATAATGGAGATAGAAATCCTTCATTGCCACCCCTCCCACGAGGGCTCACATGGAGTCACGCAGTTGTTCATGCCATTGGCTGGACGGGATAAGAACACGTGTGAACATCCCCAAATTAATACCTGCCTCTGAGAATCCACTTACCGAGGGACACCTTTTCCACAACCCTCTTGGGCTCTTCCATGGCCGGGTGATGCACCACGCAGGCGTAATTTCCTTCTCTTTGACTTTGCTCAACCTTCAGGACGCTGTAGGCAGAGAAAGTGCCATTTCCTGACACAGGGCCACTGTTGTAACTGGACTTGAGTTCCGGGGAGTTATTCTTCAACAATGACATGCTGATCTCTTCAGGGTAAAAGACACTAGCTTCGCAGATGAGAGTAAAGGAGACACTGTTCCCGGAGATGTCTTCGTGGTAGGCTTGGGAGACGGTGACTGTGGGCTCCTTCTTACTGATGCCTAAATGAAAAGGAAGAGGGGCAAGAGAAAAATAAGATTTGGTTAGCATGTCTAAGTTACGGACTTAGATCCAGCAGCTATCACTGTGTGAAGGGGCCAGGGAGGGCAGTTGTTCAGAGTATGTGTGAAACTAGACCAGGGAAAACAAAAAGCCAACCATTGAGCATCATCTCCCTTGAAACTCAAAGACTCAACTGGACTATCACCCAAAGACTCAACTGAACTCCAAAGCCTTCCCCGCAGAATGTACAGTGAACTTCAACCTTAAAAGGCAACAACTTCACATCATTATCTTCATCTTCATCACCATCATCATATTCATTTTCTTCACCTCCCTTGTCTTCATAATTACTTCCTTCCTCTTTATCGTCCTCTTTTTCAGATCAAAATCTTCATCATCATCCTCTTCCTCTTTATCTTCATCATCTCCTTCAGCATTCTAACATTCTTTCTCTTTTTCTCCTTCAGCATCTTCATTTCCTTCTTCATTGTCATCGACATCATCTTCATCCCCTTCGAGATCATCATCCTAATCGTTATCCTCAGCTTGGTTTTACCGTAATGCAGATGGGTAGGGGACTTTCAGCTAGTCCTGCGTCCTAAACCTGAACCCTCACCCCAAGCCTTGAACCACACTATCTCCTCTTCACCCCAAGTCTCCGCCATGCATCATCATGACATTGGGTCACCAACCCATTTGTTCACTCATATGGAGCCTCTGCCCTCCTTCAAACGCTCACACAGCAAAATTCAACACAATCGAGATTTTCAAAGGCTGGCTAAGGGACTTGGACACCTTGGGTATTTCAATGGGATTTGGGAACCTAACTCCACTGGACACTCTTAGAGAGTCTCACAAGAAATATCCCTGAAAGGCCGAATGCCAGATAACAAGCACGAGCCTGATTTCCAGAGATAAGAAGTACAAATGCACATCAGACCAGAGTCACAAATAGGACACTAAGTCCCTCACAGGCCACATCCCCGGATCCCAGGGAGCCAAAGGAGTGAAATTCTTAGAGGAGCTGGCATTCAATGATAAGAAGAAAGTGAGTACTGGGAAAACCTCTAAACTGGATATTAATGGTGATCCCCTGACGGAGAGATTAACAGGGCAAATATTAATTATGGCCGAAATACACCCCTGTGCTGAGGGCCTCGGCTCCGCCAAAGAGTTATTTGGGGGGTTTAACTGGGACTTCAAGGCTTCCTAGGACTTCTGTGGGGTGAGTTTCACCCTCTAATCCCAATTAACAATGACTGGAGTTTGCCATTCCCTTTGACATGCCAAGGCATCTCACCTGTATTGCTCATTGTTATGTCCTGGGTTAGTTCTCCAGAACAGAGTGTGGTCACTTTGCAGGTAAATATGGTGCCTTGTCCCCATTGGGCCAGTGACACAGGGTGAGAACTGACCAGGCTGGTTGTTCCGTTGCTGTTCTTCTTGAGAGTTTCTGTCTTTGCCGCAGAGCTGACTTGCCCATCCACTTTCCATGCGATTCTGCTGGCTGCTAAGTCATAATCCAAAACTAGACAGGTAACATGACCAGAATTTTTGATGACGTCTTCATAGGAGGGTTTGGTTAAGTAGATGGTTGGGTCAAGTGAACTTCTGAGGCAGGCTGAGAAATGCAAACAGATGTCATTGACCAGCATAAATAATGTGGAAAGGCAGAAAAAGACTATCAAAATCTAATCTAATCTATCCATCCAGCCATCCCCATCAGAACACTGGTAGTATCCATCCCATCCATCCATCCCCCCATTATATCTCTTTCTCTTCCCTTCCACCTACAGTATCAATTTCTCTGTGGTACTCCTATGTCTCCCATCACACTGGAGTCTAGGTGCAGTCCCACCTACCCTTAGGCAGGGCTGATTTCTGAGTAACTCTCCACCCCACCTCCCCACCATGCACAGGCGTAGCCCCTCACCCAAGCACTTGCTGGAGTTGTCCATGGAGAGCTCTGTTCCCACTGCTGGGTGGGTCACTTCACAGGTGAAGATGTTCCCCGTCTCCCAGCTCTGCCTGGTGATGGTCATGCAGCTCTGCCCCATGTAGGAGCCGTCTGTGCCCATTGCAGAGGAAAAGGCCGGGGTGGGGGGGCTCCTCTCCTTTCAATTCACCAGCCATTTCATGTCAGCTTTCCCGGGTCTGAAGCTCAGGAGGAGGCAAACAAGCTCCAGCTGGCTCTCTGTAGCGCTGTCCTCACAGGTGGGGACCAGGAGGTAAACCTGGGGTGGCACTGTCAAACCATATGCTGAGAGCAGAGAGAGGGGATGTCAAGGTTCCTTCCCCACTCTGAACTCTAGGGTACAGATGTGGGGACCTGCATGAAAACCTCCTAAGCTTACTTTCACCAGCTTAGGTTAAAACTTCCCCAAGGCACAAATTAATTTTATCCTTTGACCCTGGATTTCCATTGCCACCACCAAACTTTAACTGGGTTTACTGGGAAACGTAGTTTAGACACGTCTTTCCCCCCAAAATCCTCCCAACCCTTGCACCCCACTTCCTGGGGAAGGTTTGGTAGAAATCCTCACCAATTTGCATAGGTGACCACAGACCCAAACCCTTGGATCTTAGAACAATGAAATAATATTCAGTTTTCTTACAAGGAGACGTTTAATAGAAGTAAAGGAATCATCTCTGTAAAATCAGGATGGTAGATACCTTACGGGGTAATTAGATTCAAAACATAGAGAATCCCTCTAGGCAAAACCTTAAGTTACAAAAAAGACACACAGACAGGAATAGTCATTCTATTCAGCACAGTTCTTTTCTCAGCCATTTCAAGAAATCATAATCTAACACATACCTAGCTAGATTACTTATTAAAAGTTCTAAGACTCCATTCCTGTTCTATCCCCAGCAAAAGCAGCATACAGACAGACACAGACCCTTTGTTTCTCTCCCTCCTCCCAGCTTTTGAAAGTATCTTGTCTCCTCATTGGTCATTTTGGTCAGGTGCCAGCGAGGTTACCTTTAGCTTCTTAACCCTTTACAGGTGAGAGGATTTTTCCTCTGGCCAGGAGGGATTTTAAAGGGGTTTACCCTTCCCTTTATATTTATGACAAAGGCAAACACAGTCCAGTGTCACTCTCTGTAGATCCCCACTCACCTTCCAGAGAGAGTGCTAACTCTACAGTCCCCCCAGCACTGGCAAAAACCCCACCTTCTTGTGCTGTGTTTACACTGCGTACTTTATTCAGCCTCTAGGGATTAACTTCACAGCCATGTAAGGGATTAAAACAAATGGGAACAGGGCCCTTAAATCATTTAGGCAAATACTGAATGCCTCCGTGCATTCTTTCTGCACATGCTGCTGGAGTGTGTTCTCCCTGGTAAACAGCAGGGACAAAGCTGGAACTTGAGCTGTGTTTCTTTGAACTTCTTTTCCTCAATTAATGTCCCCTGTTTAAGGGGGACTGTGGAGCTGTAGAGCATGACATGGCATCAGAAGAAAACCTGGGAGAGGACTGACTGTGTCTGACTACAGAAAAAGGGTCAAATCCTCAGCTGATGTAACTCGGCACAGGGCCACTGACTTCCGTGGAGATCAGTCGATTTACACCCGTTCAAGTTCTGACCCCAGAATGCCTAGGTTTGCTGCTCTGGGGTTGTATCCATTTCAAAAGATGCCCGAGAACAGCCAGAGTGCAAAAAACACACACAGCTCCATGACAAAGAGGTGTAAGCAAGTGCTAGCTTGTAAGGGGGTGTAGCCCCGTTAGGGCCAGTGGTTGCTGGGAATTGGAGTTTCATGGGGCTGCTTGCTGCAGTCTATATAAGGGAAAGCTTCTGGCTCAGTGCTGAGGAAAGCACCTGAGGGGGAAATCTCTAGATGCGGACCAGGCAGGAGGGCTAGGAACCATGCAGGAAAGGGGACCTAGTGGGAAAGGGGGCATGTGCTCCCCATCCAGCAGGCTGAACGCTGGGGGGCCCCAGGTGGCTGGGAGCCTGTGCTCTGTGTTGCGCTGGTTTTGCTTTGAGTCCTTGTGTGTGAACAAACCTGGCCTTTGGACTGAAGCAGCAAATGGGCTTTGTTCTACCCCCCCCCCCAGTGGGAGGAGTCTGGGTCTGGGTTTGGGTTTGGGTGAGGGTGAGGGAGTAAGGCAGTGAGCCGAAGATTTCCCCTGTACAGAAGGGCAGCATGAGGCTTAGGTGCCATTTCAGACCAGCTGCGTGTCTAAGATTTCCCAAGGTGCCTAAGGTATTTACATGCCACGTTCCCATGGGAAACGGGTGCCTAAATCCTTTAGGCAGGGCTGAAAAATCTCCCCCTTCGTGGAACATAGGTCTCTGCCCAGGGGTGCATTTCACCCTGAGGTTTGCCTCATTCCAGGGCCCACGGAAAGGGGTGCTGGGGGTGGAGTTCTGCAATGACAAAGCACCAGGGCTCAGTGTGTTTCAACACGGGGCCAAACTTTCCCCACTCTTTCAGGGTGAGATTTTTCCAAAGGCACCTACGGGACGTGGATTAAGATTAACTGGCTCCCAGACCCTCTCGGTGCTTTGAAAATCTCAGCCTGGCTGCCCCCTCCTCCCCCCGCCGCATGTCTTACATTCCTGAGGGAACTTCCCGGACACTGTCTTTGCTGTGCCTTGATGCGTCACGTCGCACTGGTAGGGGTCGCCCTGCCGGGAACTGTCGGAGGGGATCAGCAGGCTGCTCTGGGTGTGGAGCCCATTGCTCATCGTCATCTCTGGGAAAGTTTTGACCCCCTTGGTCACTTGGCCAGAATTCCACTTGAGTCCACTGGTGATGGCAAATAGCCAGTTACGAGGCAGGCCAAGCTGGTGTCCGGGGGCGCATTGCCGGTCTTGCTGCAGCAGAGAACCAGGGGGAAGACGGAGGGCGTTGTGGGGGTCGCTGGAAAAAGAAAAAGAATATGAGAGAAACCATCAAAAGGGGGGAAACTCTGAAAACCAGGCCACTGATTTACCTACATCCGTCCATCCACCTCCCTCTGTGGACTGATGGCTGCCTGGCCCAGTGGCCAATTCACTGGGAAAGGAGTCAGGACTCTTAGGTTCTATTCCTAGCTGCTGTGGGACTGTGGGCCTGTCGCAGACCTTCTCTCAGCCTTTAACTTTCCATTGTGAAGTGGTGTCCGAGCGATGGACGAAAAACACAAGAAATGGGATTCTGACATCGGCTGCTCCAGTGTAAACCTGGAGCAACTCCAGTGGACTCGCTCTGGTTTTGTGCAAGTGATGCTGAAAGGAGACTTTGGTCCTTTAAAAGGCAGAAATATTCCCCACACGCCTCACAATGTGAGTCCAGCCCTCCTCAGCTCTCCAGTGTGAAGCGAGCATCAGTACTGTTATTGAACAGATGGGGAAACTGAGGCCTGGAGAGATGACGTGGCTTCCCCAAGGTGACAGGGGGAGTCTGTGGGAGATCTGGGAACCGAAGCCAGCTCCCTAAGTCCCTTCCTCTGTTTGATGACAAGACCATTTCTTAAAGCTAGGGAAGAGCCCTCCATGAATCATGGATGGATGAGATAACTCAAGACGCGCACTTTCTCCTCCGGTCCCTGTCCTTCTGTGCAAACACATCTTTCAAACCATACACCTCGGATTCTGGGTTCTTCAATCTGCCTCTCCGGGACACTGACAGGTCCAGGGAAAATTCACTGAGGATGAAATATTCACTCCCAGCTGGCTTTCCCAATTTTACAGTATTTTGGGGGTTGCAGTCCTTATTTCTGGATTCTGGTGGACTCTCCATGACACGGAGTCCTTAAAGCCAGCTTTGGCCTCTCTTTCTAACTGCTCTGCTCGACCAGAAGGTGGGGGCTTGGGCCAGGGATCGCTGGGGGACGTGCCAATCATGGTGATCCCTTCTTCTGCCCTGAAACTCCAAGAATTGATGAGTTCTAAACAGGTCAAATTGCAGTGGACATTCCACCACAAGTCATGGTGTGAGGAACCACCCAACTACTTCTCACCACCTTCACAGGAGCGAGAACCAGAAGAGACAATAAAGACAAATAATAAAGACAAACTGTCAGGAGACGTTAAAAGAATTAAAAGATGGCTAGAAGGAGACATGATGTTTGTGCGCACCTAGGTACAGGACATCTATCTATCCCCGTACACACCCACTATCAATCTATCCATCCTGCGTGGTTGAGAGTCAGGACTCCTGGGTTCTATCCCCAGTTCCAGGACAGCCATAAAGTCGTCTTCTTCATGCTCCCGCATGGCAGGTTCTCAAAAAGAGCTCCCAGGAGGCCTCAATCTTTTCTGAGCTTTGGGGCCTTCGTGACCAAATCTCTGAGCAAAACCGACCAACAAAACAAACAAACAACATGGACTGAAAAGGGGAAGATTACAGAAGTGAAAGTCACACTGAGGTTGTTTTTTCACCCCGGTTTTAGCCCCCTCGGCTTCCCCGCCTGTCCAATTTTCACACCTTCTCACCAGCTGTAACAGTGAAAGCTCCCCAGTGGGCGTCATCTATTGTTCTCAATCTATAATTATCTTGACTACCATCTGGCAGGGAGGAGAGGGGATGTCTGACAGGCAAAGATGCCTCAGAAGAGCTACGCGACAGCCACAGAGCAGAGCTGGACTCCCGGATAGAACCCCCCGGTCTACAGTGCCGGACCACGACCCAACATGGTGAGTGAATTACAGGAAAGTGGCTGCTGTTGGCTTGTCACATGACTCCAGAGGGTGTTTTAACCCTATCAGAGAGAAATGGGGGGCAGAGTGTGCTAGAGAGGGGAGCAAGACACCTGGGTTCTCTCCCCAGCTCTGGGAGGGGGGCGGGGTCTAGTAGGTTAAAACAGCGGGTCAGGGATCCAGGACTGTTGTGCTCTGTTCTCACCTATGAAGAGCAGTGGGGTATGCCCCGTGTGGACCCAAAACCAGGGCAGGGTGCAGAACATGGCTCCCCTGCAGAGCCTGGATATGCTGGGGAGGTCGGGATGGGTAACATAGGCAGCGCTGTGCCCCCCGCCCCCCGCAGAGACAGGGGAACAGAGGTGCTTATCTCACACTCCACCTATAAGCTGGGATAAGAGTTTTGAAAGAACTGTAGGGAGCGAGCCCAGGGCTGGGTTAGCAGGGCCTGCGGGTCGGGAGTGAGGGGCACCCGCAGAGCTGTGGGGGAGCCAGGGCTGGGCTCGCACGGTGCTGTGGGCCTGGAGTGAGGGGCACCAGCAAGGCCGGGGGGGGCAGGGCTGAGATATCAGGGGGCTTCAGGTCAGCATTGAGGGTCACTGGCAGAGCTGGGTGGGGGAGCCTAGTGCTGGGCTAGCAGGGGATATGGGTCAGGAGTGAGGGGCACCCGCAGACCTGTAGGGACATCCCAGGGCTGGGCTAGCAGGGGGCTGCAGGTCGGGAGTGAGGGGAACCAGCAGAGCTGGGGGGGCAGAGCTGGGCTAGCAGAGGGCTGCGGGTCAGGAGTCAGGGGCACTGGCAGGGCTCAGGGGGGCAGGGCTGGGCTAGCAGGGGGCTGGGGGTCGGGAGTGAGGGGGCACCAGCAGAGCTGGGGGGGCAGTGCTGAGATATTAGGGGGCTGCGGGTCGGGAGTGAGGAGCACCGGCAGGGCAGTGGGGCAGAGCGGGGCTAGCAGGGGCTATGGGTTGGGAGCGAGAGGCACCGGCAGATCTGGGGGGAGCCCAGGGCTGGGCTAGCAGGAGGCTGGGGGTCAGGACTCAGGGACATAAGCAGACGTGGGGCGCTCAGGGTTGGGGGGCTGAAACTAGAGGTTTGGGGGAACAGCTGAATTGTTTCTAAGGGACTTTTCTTGTCTCCTCTCTTTAGCCCAGTCGCAAATATTTGCAACCAAAAACTTTCTAAACTGAGGCATAAATTTCCCTTTGCATGTCCCTTGTCAGAGGTAAAACCCTGAACTCGCCGAGTGCAGGAACACGTCTCTCTGAGCCGTCCCAGCCTCCCTCCACCAGCTCTGTGCTCATGCTCCATGTTGAGGGCCGAGCGTGGGGAGTTCCCAGCACAGCTAGATGTCAGCTTGGCTGCCTGGGGCTGGACGTAACTGGCAGCCCCTCTTCGGGCAACAGCTCAGAGTTCAGGCTCCTAATTTGGCCTCTGAGTTGAGCTGGCTCTGTTTTTGCGGCGCACGCAGCTGGAGACGCGTTGGGCTTCCTTTCCAGGGGGGACGAGCTCTGATGTCTCCAGCTAAAGCCCACTGGAGATGCAGACCCCGGTAACTGCTTGAGTGGGAATCTGGCTAGAAAGCTCGTGAGCTAGAAGTCATGATAACTAGTCAACTACAGAGTTTGGGGGAGGGAAGTTTTTTAACCCTAACCACAGAACTATCACCCTAAACCAACCTTAAACCCAACTACTTAGACCCCAACTCTGACCTAACTCCCTAACCAGGATCCTAACCCCAGTGTCCTAACCCCCAAAAGGATGCACCAACTCCTTAACCCCAACACCCTAATTCTCGCCCTTTCCCTATAGTCCTGTCCTCATCCTGAACCCCGGCTCTCTAGCCCCTACTCCCTAACTCTGACCCCCAACTCTGACCCTCTCGTCAAACCCAACCCCTAACCCTAACGTCCCAACCTGATCCCCCCAACCTTTAGATTCCTTACGCTGCAATGGTCCTGGGATCAGTAAAGTCCTCACCCTTATGTCTCTGTAAAGCTCCTGGCGCGATGGGTCCCTGATCCTAGATTGGGTTTTCTAGACACTGTGATACAAGTGCTAACGACCAATTATACCCCTAACCATAACCCCAGCTCTAACCCTAACCTCCCCACCTTCACTCTCTGAGCACTAGGGTTTCCATGTCTCCAGTTGGGTATCAAGCATCCCAGCATCAGAATTGAGAGTCATCGTGGCAAACTGCCCCTTGGGATAGGACCCAAGAGTCTCACTAACTCCCTCTGGGAAATGGCAGCAGAACCGGTAGGAATCTGATGGATCAATGGCTGCAAAATTGGCTAGAAATCCAATCACAACACATCAAATATTGAACTTGAGAGTGGAAAGGTATTTGACCCAAACCATTAAACCATCACACTTAATTATAGCCCTTAACCCCAGCACCTAACCCTAACCACTAACCCTTAATCCTCCTCCCCATGTATAATGATAACCTGAACTCTAACCCAAAGGGCCCAAATGTCCCGGGTTGATTTGGACAGTCCCAGTCTTTCCTATCAGTGTCTCAAGTGAGTTCCCAGGACTCTAATAACGTGTGTTTGAGCGACAGAATTGCTAATTGGCCACTAGGGACTGATGATGTTAGCAATGAACCTAGGAGCCTAGTGAGAATATAACATTTAATATTCGTACCCAAGCTAAAATTGCTGGTCTAACATCTGCATGTCTTCAGCTGGAGACCGGAAGACCCAAATGTTTCTGGAACCACACTTCTTCCGAGAGCCCAGAAGTGTCCCCCAATTTCAGTTCCTTGGTCAAAAACTTGGATTGTTTTCTAGCTGCAGACGCTGTGATTTCTCCAAGGAGAATTTCTCTGCCACTTGGGCACTTCAGCACCTAATTCCTGGGTTTTGTACCTGGCTGTGCCACTGACCTGCTGTAACCAGGTCCCTTCTTCTCTCTCTGCCTCAGTTTCCCCTCTGACCCTTCCTTTACCTTGCCTATTTGGCCTGTAAGTTCTTTGGGGTAGGGACTGTCTGTCATTGTGTCTCTCTGCAGCACCAGTGTAATGGGGCCCCCGACCACAGACAGGGTCTGTTTAGCACTAAGTGATTTGGGGGCCCTGATCCTGGTCACTCTGTGACACAACCTGGAAGACGGGGGGCAGCCTCTCTCAGGCACCCACTTACGCACAGACATTAACAAGACCTTGCAACAGTCTCACCACAAGCTGTCTGCTGTGCTGAATGGAGCAGAGTGGGGCTCCGTTAGGGGACGCTCTCCCCCAGCATTGAATGCTGGCCCCTGTGCCACCCTAGGGCCCCCGTGCTGCATGGAGCGGGGTAGGGGCTGCGTCTCATGGCCTCGCTCTCTCTCTCTTTGCAGTTAGCCCCACGGCCCCCTCTGTCTTCCCCCTAACCTCCTGCATCGGCGAAGGCACCACCCCCCAAGTCACCTTCGGCTGCCTGGCCAAAGGATACTTCCCCGAGCCGGTCACCGTGACGTGGAGCCCAAACGTCGCCTCCTCGGGCGTGAAGACCTATCCCTCCCTGCTGCAACCTTCCAGCAGCCTCTACACGCTCAGCAGCCAGGTCACCGTCCCGGCCAGCAGCTGGGAGTCTAACACCTATAGCTGCAACGTACAACACCAGCCCACCAGCTCCAGCATCTCCAAGGAAATCCCAAGTAGGGACGGCGCGGCGCAGCCCGGGGGGGGAACGGGAGGGGTTGGGGGTCTCTCAGGTTCCTGATCTGGTGACTGCTGCAGGGAGAGAGGATGGGAGCCTGCCGGCGCTGTAAGCCGAGGGAGTCGCTGTGGTGGGTGGATGGACGGAGAGAGAGAGAGACCACGCCGAGAGAAGTGATGGGTGCTGCAGTGCAGGGAAAGGGGCAGAGGGCTCCATTGGGGGCGCCGTGCTGCGGGGAGCGGGGGGCTCCATCGGGGGCGCCGGGGAGCGGAGAGCAAGGTGGGAGGGCTCAGCAGGGGTCTATACAAAAACTAACCCCTGCCACCCTTCTGCCAGAGGGCCCGTACTCTGAACCCGAGGTGCACGTTCTCTACTCCTGTACCGCCAAGCCAGGCACCGTGCAGCTGGTGTGCTTCATCTCCGGCTTCTCCCCTGAGCCTTTGACGGTGCAATGGCTGGTGGACGGCAAGCGTGGGGTACTTCGTGGTGACACCGACCCTGCCAAGAAGGACGCCGACGGCCGCACCTTCAGCACCCGCAGCAACGCCAGTGTCTCCCAGGACGAGTGGCTGAAGGGCAAGAAATACACCTGCCACGTGTACCATCCGGGCACCAAGACCACAAACGAGGACCACGCCTGCAAGTGCGAAGGTGACTGTCACTCCCGCTAGGCTGCCTCGGAAGAGACGGGGCAGTGGCGGATGTAGAGGGAGTGGGGGCCTGTGATCAGCGTCATCTTTGGGGCCCCCCCTTGGGACGCAGCCAAGAAAAAGATCATTCTCTCTTCTCCTCCCCGCCCCCATTTCTCATTCTTGTTTTCTCCCTCCTCCTCCTGTAAGTAATAGCAAGTAAATGAAAATAAAGGGAAGTACCTTGACTGTTGTTGTCGTCAAACTTATTTTCCCACAGACCACTTGAAAATCGTTGGGGGTCTCGGCGGACACGTAATGATCTTTCCAAATATTGCGTGTACCGTTCGCTAACGATTGTAAAGCGCTTCGGATAAGAGCCCTTTGTAAAAAAATGTTAGAAAAGATGGGGTGAGGGGTGTGGCCAGGAGTTAGGGTGAGGGAGGGGGCTCAGGGTTGGGGGTGCGGGCTCTGGGAGGGAGTTAGGGTGCATGAGCAGGCTGGGGGTTGGGGTACAGGGTCTGGCCAGGAGTTAGGGGGAGGGAGGGGCTCAGGGCTGGGGCAGGGGATTGGCTGTGGAGCACTTCCCTGGGGCAGCTCCCATTTGGTGCGAGGGGTGCAGGTGCAGATGTGGGGGTCTGCAGGAGTCAGGGAGCGCAGGGGGCTGGGAGTGTGGGGGGGGATTGGTGGTTGCCGGAGTAAGGGAGGGCTGGAGGCTGGAGGGCTGTGGGGGGGGGGCAGGACGCTGGGGGGCTGTGGGGGGGTGCAGGAGACAGGGAGGGCAGAAGGCTGGGGGGTTGGGGGGTGCAGGAGTCAGGGAGGGCAGGAGGCTGGGGGCTGTGGGGGGTGCAGGAGACAGGGAGGGCAGGAGGCTGGGGGGCTGGGGGGGGTGCAGGAGTCAGGGAGGGCAGGAGGCTGGGGGGCTGTGGGGGGGTGCAGGAGACAGGGAGGGCAGGTGGCTGGGGGGCTGTGGGGGGTGCAGGGTCTGAGAGGGAGTTAGGGCACGGGAGGGGGCTCAGGGCTGGGGCAGGAGGTTGGGGTGCACAGCGCTTACCTGGGGCAGCTCCATCTGGTGCCAGGGGTGCAGGTGGGAATGTGGGGGGGTCCAGGAATCAGGGCAGGGGGCTGGGGTCATAGGGGTGCTCCCAGTCCCCTCCCCCGAGCGGCTCACTGCAGGGCCTGGGGGGGTATGTGTAGGGGGAGTGCGGGGACCAAGCTTCTCCCCCGCAGCTGCCAGGCCCTGGGCCCCCCCCCGTGTTTTACTGTCAATCCGCGTCTGCTCCTGCCGGCTCCAGGGGCTCCTCTGCAGGCTCCGCCCCCACCGGCATCAGGCTCCCCCCTCCCCCGCCTCTTCCCTGCCCCTCCCCAGCGCTGCCCCTGCCCCCGAACAGCTGTTTGCCGGCGCTCCGGGCCGCCGCACTCCCCCTGCCCATCTCCCCCCGGGAGCCGCCAGGGGCAGGGGGCCGGGAGCACCCCCACAAACCCAGCCCTGACTCCTGAACCCCCCCACATTCCCACCCCCACCCTCAGGACCAAATGGAGCTCCCCAGGGAACTGGTCCACACCCCAACCTCCTGCCCCAGCCCTGAGCCCCCTTCCTCACCCTAACTCCCTCCCAGACCCCGCACCCCCAACCCTGAGCCCCCTCCCACACCCTAACTCCCTCCCAGACCCCGCATCCCCAACCCTGAGCCCCCTCCCGCACCCTAACTCCCTCCCAGACACTGCACCCCCCACCCTGAGCCCCCTCCCACACCCTAATTCCCTCCCAGACCCCGCACCCTCTGCCTGAGCCCCCTCCCGAACCCTAACTCCCTCCCAGACACTGCACCCCCCACCCTGAGCCCCCTCCCGCACCCTAATTCCCTCCCAGACCCCGCACCCTCTGCCTGAGCCCCGTCCCACACCCTAACTCCCTCCCAGACACTGCACCCCCCACCCTGAGACCCCTCCAGCACCCTAACTCCCTCCCAGACCCTGCAACCCCACCCTGAGCCCCCTCCCACATCCTAACTCCCTCCCAGACCCTGCACCCCCCACCCTGAGCCCCCTCCCACACACTAACTCCCTCCCAGACACTGCACCCCCCACCCTGAGACCCCTCCGGCACCCTAACTCCTGGCCACACCCCTCACCCCACATTTTCTCACATTTTTTTACAAAGGGGTCTTATCCGAAGCGCTTTACAATCGTTAGCGAACGGTACACGCAATATTTGGAAAGATCATTACGTGTCCGCCGAGACCCCCAGCGATTTTCAAGTGGTCTGTGGGAAAATAAGTTTGACGACAACAACAGTCAAGGTACCTCCCTTTATTTTCATTTACTTCCTATTACTTACAGGAGGAGGAGGGAGAAAACAAGAATGAGAAATGGGGGCGGGGGGGAGTTAAGAGAGAGTGATCTTTTTCTTGGCTGGGTCCCAAGGAGGGGCCCCACTAACTCCCACTGGGCAGGACCAAGCTTCTGCCCTCACAGCTGCCAGACCCTGGGGCCCCCTGCCATTGGGGGGCCCTGTGCCAGGGCACTCTGTGTTTTACTGGAAATCCACTTCTGGGGAGGTGATGCCGGGCTGGGCTCCAGGGGGGAGAGGAGTGCGGGGGAGACTGGGATGGGCTTGGGCAGGGGAACCCAGGGCTACCTGCTGACCTGGGCTCTCCTGTCCCCAGAAGAAAGAACATCTCCCGGTAACATCCAGGTCTTCCCGGTGCCCCCGTCTCCCGCCGCCCTGTATGTGGCCCAGAGCCCCATGCTCACTTGCCTGGTGGTCAACCTGCCTAGCAACTCCAGCCTCCGGGTGGTCTGGTCCCGGGAGAAGCCAGAGCCCATTACCCCTGATCGCGTGGACCTCAGTGAGCAGTTCAATGGCACCTTCACCGCCTCCAGCTCCATGCCCATCCTCACCCGCGACTGGGATGCCGGAGAGACCTTCACCTGCAAAGTGGAGCACTCAGAGCTGCCCTCGCCCCTTGTGAAATCCATCTCCAAGAAGCCAGGTAGGAGGACAGCAGGGTCCCCAAGGGGAGAGACTCCCCTATCCCCACCCCAAGCAGGGAGGGATGCTCCTTAAGGGGAAGCCCCGACCCCCAACAACCTGGGATCCCGGCCTTGGGTCCCTTTGCATCCCCACGTGAGATGGAGACCATCCTATCCCCCATCCTGCTCTCCAGGACTACCAGCTCCCAGTCCCTCCATCCTGGAGGAGAGAGGGGATGTTCCTACCCCCACACCCACACACACACACATTCCTTCTCCCCGCGTGGCCCAGCTGAGTGATGTGCATGGCTCCCCTGTGTCCTCCATCCCCACGCACCGAAGGCAGGCGCTCTGGCCCAGGCATCTACCTCCTGCACCCCCACAACGATGAGCTGAGCAGCTCCGAAGACTCCGTCAGCCTCACCTGCCTGGTGCAGGGCTTCTTCCCCGAGGACATCTCGGTGCAGTGGATGAAGAACTACAAAGCCAACGAGAGTATGGAATACATCACCACCCAGCCCATCAAAGACGGAGCCGGCGACTCCAACTTCTTCCTCTACAGCAAGCTGAAAGTCAGCAAGGCCAGCTGGAACAGCGGGGACACCTACACCTGCATGGTCATCCACGAAGCCCTGCAGATGAAGTTCACCCAACGCAGCGTCAGCAAAGTCTCTGGTAAATGAAGACGTCTCCTCCCAGCCCCACTGCTAGTATTGTCCAATACAACTTCCTGTAAATAATCTCTGTGCCCGCAATGACAACAAGTGAATAAACGGAACGAGTCTGAGCTCACCCCCAGGTCTCCTTGTTGTGGTGTCACTGGGTGAAATCTGCAGGTCGCCCAAGGTGGACGAGGTCCCAGGTTGCAGGCTGGGAGAAGCTAAGATGCTACAAGCCTGGGGATGCCAATTCCCAGATCCTGAATGGGTGGATACATATACACCATGGATGGATGGGTAGATCCATGGGTAAAGGCCATGGAAGGAAGGATTGGTAGATACATGGGTTGATGCCATGGAAGGAAGGATTGGTAGATACACGGGTTGATGCCATGGAACAAAGGATGGGTTGGTGCCATAGGAAGGAAGGATGGGTAGATACATGGATAAAAAAACAACACAGAAGCAGTGATGGAGAGGGGGGTAGATGGACAGTTACACACACACACGACAGAGCCCATATCCAAGCCCAGGTCAGTTGGAAGGCCCGGTGTTCAGAGAGATGGTTAGATGGATACATACATACTTCAGAGGGAAGGACTAATAGACCAATAGATATCACAGAGAAAAGGAGAGAGAGAGAGAGAGAGAGAGAGAGCGAGCGTGCTTATTATTTGGATTAAAGTAGTACCTCCACCCCCAACTCAGATAGGGCCCTGTTGGGCTGGGTATGGCACAGACACAGTGGGAGACTGTCCCTGTGTCAAAGGGCTCACACCTTACAGAGAAGGAGGGAGACGAAACAGAGACACCAAAAGGGGAAGGGACCTGCCCAAGGTCACGTCCGTTACTGAGCTAGAAACAGAACCCAGGTGTTCTCAGAGTCTCACCCAATCCCATTAGACTGTGCTGCACTGCGGGAATGGTGGGTGGATGGTTCCCGGGTGCGGTGCCAATGGATAAGTGGATGGGGATGGATGGATAAATTTATGGTGAAGGTAGGAAGGGTATCCGTTCTGAAGGATGAAGGGATGGATAAATGGATGGCCATAGGTGGACTGTGATAGATGGATGGCTAGAGATGGGGATAGGTGGGGACGGATGGATGTATAAATGAACGGATGGGTGGGTGCATATGGTCGTGGATCAATACCGATGGGGATGGATGGTGATAGGAAAATGAGAATGGATGGGGATGGACGGATGGATGGATGGGCTGGTAGTGATCGTGAGTGATAGATAGATGAGAATGAATGGATGGGTGAATATGGCAATGGATGGATGGATGACTGATTGTGTTAATGGAGACATATGCTGATGGATGGCTGGAGATGGATAATATATAAAGGGATGATAAATAAGTTGATGGGGTTGCGTGGATGGATGGAAAACGTGGGGGAGGATGAATGGGTGGATGGTTAGGGATGATGATGGAGATGGATGGATGGATGAAAGGGGAGGTAGGAGAATGGATGGGTAAGGATCTATATGGATGGATGGAAGATATGGAGGATGATTAGAGATAAGGATGGATGGAGCGTGGGATGGCTGGGTGGGTAGGTGTATCGGTGGATGGCCAAGCCATCCCTGGCATCTCACCGAGGCGAGATACTCTCTAGGCTATAACCCATGTGTACCCAGAGGGGCACTGGATCAGGATCAGGATTTACCCTACACCCCCTTCCACCACAGAGAGTTGCAGATGCCCCATGGGAATTTTCCAGACAGTCAGTGTGGGGAACGTAATTAAAATACCCTGACCCCCCCACACACCTCCTCTGCTGGCTAGGAGGCTAAGAGGTTTCCCTCCACCCCTTACCCTCAGTGGCAGCTGGGGACGGGGAGATAGGACAACATACCGCAAACACCCCACAGGGGGATCAGCTCCTGGGACTCCGTCCCCGCAAAGCAGCAGCAGTCGTAGGGCTGCTGGAGCAGGTACTAAGCAGGGACTCACCTAAAGTCTCACTAGCTCTGGTGACATAGGGGGTCCAGGCAGTGGGGTGGGACAGACAATGCAGTTGCCCCATCTCCTAAACAGCCCCTCACTCACACACCTTCCCCCCCATGTGTGTATCAGCCCCAAGGCTGGATGGGCGAGCGCAGGACTCAAACCCACCAGTGCCGAGCACAGAGCTCGCACCTGCATTAAAGAGTGCGTAGCCTGCAGCGGCAGTGGTAGGGCTGTTATCCTGGGGGCCGTGCAGGGGCACACAGAGTAAGAGAGTGGGAGGGTTGGCTGAGAGAGAGCTCAGTCCAGTGCAGATGGACACACCTGTCACATGGAATGACCCAGGAACCCTCCCACCTGGGCTGTCGTGTTTGTACACACAGAGACACACACAACACAGAGAGAGACAAGCAGATTCATGCATCTGTTCTCCAGACATCTCTAGGGCAGGGGGATCAGTAGGGGGCACCATGCTTCAGGGAGCAGCATCTTTCATATCAGAGAGAAACGTTACATCCCATCCTTAAAATACTTGCGGCTCGGTTCATAAAAGCGACAGTGTTCAAAATCCCCACAGACGAGGCAACTCCAGGTTGGCAAGAGAGCCCTGTATAAACAGGCCCGGGGTGGCTGTGTTCCATCTGAAGTGACTCCTGGGTGTTTAGATACATTGGGAGCAGGGTCATAGAGGCACACGGGTGAAATCCATCCTCCTGGTCTTTAGGGAGCTCCCCCACCATGGCAGCATCCCGGCACCTCGCCCACCTCAGAGGGATCCTGAGCCTCCTTTCACAGGCAGAGAAACTAAGGCACAGAGAAACTCAACACGCGGCCAAGCTTCAGTGCCAGGGTGTAGGGCCACGGCCACATGGGACAAGTGAGATGAGACCTGGGAGGCTCTGCCTCCTTCATTTCATCATAGCAGGCAGGGGTGGGTGGATGGATGGAGGGGTGCGTCTTGGGATGGTTGGAGGTGTCTAGAGATTGATGGACGGATTGATGGGTGGTTTGCGGTCATGGATGGACGGATGCGGGGGGTGTCTCGGGATGGACTGATGGATGGATGGGGGGTTTGTGGTCATGGATGGATGGGTGGATTGTGGTGATGGATGGATGGATGGAAGTATCTACAGATGGATGGGTGCAGGCATGGATGGATGGATGGTTTGTGGTCATGGATGAATGGAGGGATGAATGGGGATGGGCGGATGGATGGATACATCTAGAGATGGATGAATGTAAGGAGGGGTGTGTCTAGGGATGGAATGATGGATGCTTTGTGGTCAGGGATGGGTGGATGTATCCAGAGATAGATGAGTGGAGGGATGGAAGGATGGAGAGAGAAGGGGATAGGCGGGTTGGTGTTGGACTCACAGTCCGAGCTCTCTCTGTCACAGTGGCTGAGTTGGAGTTGATGTCTCTTTCTCTTCCCCCAACAGAGGTGATCGTGTTAGGTGAGTTTTGCAGCGAGGACGGAGACAAGGAGCTAGACGGACTCTGGTCCACCATCTCGGTCTTCGTCACCCTCTTCCTCTTGAGTGTGTGCTACAGCGCCACCGTGACCCTGTTCAAGGTGAGAGAGAGAGAACATAGGAATGAAGCAATGAACGAGTTTAGCACGGTAGAGGGCGTAACGATGCTGCCTCTTGTAACGATGCTGTCTTTGGTGGGACACTTCTGAGAGTATCAATTCAGGACAAATTGCTTAGAGCAAGGCAGTTACAGCCCAAGGCTGGGGTTTCTCCACTTCTAAGGCACACCAAACCAGCCCAGCAGAGAGGACTTTGGTTTTCCCGCACTGCCTAACCACAAGTCACACAAGCAATTCCCTTAGACACTCTAGTTTCCCAGTATCACCACCAATGCCACTCCTTATGGGGACAAATGGTGATCAAAACCAATACCCAGTAATTCTCATGATCCCAAAGGACCAAGCCCCAGACCCAGGTCAATATACAAATCAGATCTTACCCCCATTTATACAGTTCTTGGTAATAGCAACACATTCGTTACAAAAATTACCAGTAGCAAGAACAACAAATTCATTGCAAGTGCCCATCTACAATCATTTTTGTCATGCCACACCTTTGGCTCAATACCACTGGGGTTTTGGAATTTTAGGGTTACCCTGTGGCTTCCCTTTGCAAAGTTAAGTTCTCTTTTTCCTCCTTGTCCTGAAGCATCAAACCCTGATTTCTCTTGCTTAACAGAATTCACTGGCTCCTAGGGTGGGCTCTCTGTGCTAACAGCTATGAGCAAGTCTTTCTTCCCCCAGTCCCCAAGGTAATTTGCATCCACACAGACAGGAGCCTGTTCACCAGTTTTCAGATTCTTAACTGCTACCAATTCCAAGGCTGGACTCTGTCTTGAAGAGATACCACACCAATCCAAACAGTCTGAGGGTGAAACTTTGCTTGTCTCTCCCCTGCATCCTCAAGCATTCAGCCATAAAATTGTTCGGCTCTAAAACATTAGTAGAATAGAATATCAGGGTTGGAAGGGACCTCAGGAGGTCATCTAGTCCAACCCCCTGCTCAAAGCAGGACCAGTCCCCAATTTTTGCCCCAGATCCCTAAATGGCCCCCTCAAGGATTGAGCTCACAACCCTGGGTTTAGCAAGCCAATGCTCAAACCACTGAGCTATCCCTCTCTCCTGTAGCCAAATCTCTCCTCAGACCCTGAAGTACAGACGGCTCACTTACAGAATCAGCACGGAGACATTCCTCTCTCAGCAACCTCGTCTCCCCAGCAAACTGGTCAAGCACAGCCACTTGCAAAATTGGGGTGGAAGATAACTTTACAGGGTAAATAAAAAGATTTAAAACACAGAGGATTCCCCTCTGACTCTGCTTCTCAGACACAAAACAGGAATAAAATTACCACTTAGCATAGGGAAAATTTACAAGTTAAAACAAAAAATAATCTAACGCATTTCCTTGCTATTACATACAATTTCTGTAATTTTAGACATATTATTTCAGGATCTTTCTAGGACCTGGGTTACCTGCTCCGTCTCTCTCTTTGTTCTGAGAGGGAACAACAAAGAGAGCACAAACAATCTGAAAGTATCTTCTTTCCCCATTGGTCCTTCTGCTCAGGTGCCAACTAGGTTAATTGCACTGATTAATCCCTCACAGGTAAGCGATTCTGTACCTCTGGCCAGGAGGGATTTTATGTTACTGCACACAGAGGGGTTGGAACCCTTCCCTTTCTATTTATGACACAGAGAGTCATGGCAAAGTTCTTGGTGCAGGCTTGTAGCAGTCATGCAGGTTCAAATCCAGTCTCTGGAGAACATCCACAGCTGGGATGGGTCATTCAGTCCTTTGTTCAGAGCTTCAGTTTGTAGCAAGGTTCCTCCAGAGGTCTGAAGCAGGATCGAAGACAAAATGGAGGGGTTTTCCGGGCCTTTTATATTCTCTGTCCTTTCTTCTTACTGTGGAAAATCACAGCAGCAAGATGGAGTCTGGAGTCACATGGGCAAGTCACATGTCCATGCATGGCTCAGTTTGCAGGCCAATGCCATTGTTTACATGTTAGTTTGAACGTTCCCAGGAAAGCTCAGACGTGGATTGGCATCTCCCAAATTCATTGTCAGTTAAGTGTTTCTTGATTGGCCACTTACGGAGAATAGTCCTTTCCCAAGAAGCTGAGCAAATGCTTGACTGAGGCTACTTAGAATCAAAACACACTGAGATACAAGTCCATAGCCAATATCCATAACTTCAACTACAAAAATGATACACACACAGGATCATCACAAGCAGCAAATCATAACCTTGTCATAGACACCTCATACAACAACCTTCGTACAACATTTCCTGCAAATATATATCAGTGGTTGCAACAATGATCCATGCGGTCACAGTTCATGTCAATAACATCACAGAGGGCAGCATGGAAGGGAAAGAAAGAACGGAAGAAGGAAAGAGAAAGAAGAATAGGTGAATAAGACAGAGACTGAGTGAATGAGACACAGACATAAAAGCAGGAAGGGAAGACACAGACAGACAGACCGAGCAGCTCCCCCAGTGCTGACCCCTCTCACCCCTGCTCTCTCTGCCCCCCTGCAGGTGAAGTGGCTGTTCTCCGCCATGGTGCAGCTGAGGCAGGCGAGTGGCCCCGAGTACAAGAACGTTGTCCAGCGCGTGGTGTAGGGGCCGCTGCCCCCGTCCGCCCGGAGACAAGGGGCCGGGACTCCCGGCTCTATTGGTGACACCACCCTGAGTCCCACAGCTGCCCCCCCGCTAGCGCTGTGCCCCTGGGAGACCCCCTGGGGGGAGCGAGGAGCTCACCCCACATGGCCTAATCCGCCCTCAGCCACTGGGGATGCTGCCCTGCTGGGAGCTGGGCTGAGACCAGATAACTCGCTTCATGCAGGGAACCAGCGCCCCTAGCGAGGAAACAACCCGAGTCCCAGTTCCCACCCTCCTGAGCCCAACAGCCCCCTGCTCTGGGACTGGATCAAAGCCAGTGCCCCCTAGAGCGGAAAGGCCCCATATCCCCTTCCCCACCCCCTGCGCCAGCCAGCCCCCCGCCCTGGGGCAGGACCATAGCCAGAGTTGTGTCTGTCGTGCTGTATGTTGCATATTTAGCTCTTCATTGGGATTTTTATGGGTGGTGTGTGGGTGTGACTTTTGTTGCCTGCACTGAGTGACAATAAATAAATAAATAAATATACAAATCAGGCTCCATCTCATTCATAACCTCCATCCCCGACTTT